>NC_133661.1:260351207-260655373 GCF_037893015.1 Macrotis lagotis | reverse complement strand
ATAAATTATTACAAATAATACTGAAGTTAAATTGTATAAGCAAACATGCAAATAAAGTATGTATATGAATTGTTCATTCACAAACATTTCTTTACTTTTGATAATTTTTTAAAAATAAAAAATCCATGCACATTTAGCAAAAATAATTGCATTAAAATCTATTTCCAGAATGAGTAGAAAACTCAGAATAGCTAAATACCTCTGGAATTCTTCCCTTAGATGTTGTAAGCAATCATCTAACTCCCTGTAGACTAACACACTCTAGTCAACCCAAACAAAAATAAGTCAAAAGAAAATGAAGTTGATAACACTGCTTGCTTGAAGCTATAGTTCTAGAAATTTCTATATCATATTCTATAGGATGATAATACTTATTAAATAGAAACATTCTAAATTAACCTTGGACTACTTATTTTTAATATTAAAATAGAGAATTTATGATTTTAACATCAAAGAAAGATGCTTCTTTCAGAACACTTAATTCAGAATTAGCTTTAGACTCACATCTAGCAATGAAACCACAGTTAGAATATTAAACCCTACCTAGTTACAAATACTTTCACCAAGTCATTTCCTATGTAATTCTCTTAAGTCTAAACTACATTAACTACCCAAAGACACAATACCCTGATTCCTCACAAAACACCCCCAAAAGTAGAGGACTAAAAACAAAAGTTCCTCTGGTAAAAAGCTATGGGGTAAACATTCAAATGACAAGTGTTAACAAAATACTTACAAAATTACATATTAAGGCTTTGACAGTATGTACCTGTACCTGAGATCTAAAATTCTAACTGCAATAATACTAAAGCATCAAATACCTAAATGATTTCATTGTAAGAAATCTGATTGCCCCACAAACACCAAGGCCAAGCAGCAAAGAGCATTTTTAGATTATTTAACCATTAAGCACATTATACTTCACTACAAGGAAAGTCTAAATTACCTTGCTAAATCTCAAGGTGGTTTGGTTATTCATAATGAAATAAAATTATCTGACCTCGTTTATTTATCAAGGGCCTATAATGATAAAGTGAGGTAGGCCTGTACTGAATAATAAGTAATCAGATTAAAATTCATATTTTTGAGTGCCTTTACTTATCTTTGAATTAACAGAGACAGATGAAAGTATCTTATACTTTATCAAAGCAAAGAAAAATAGTAAATGAAAAATGAAAAAGAAAGTAGGTGTCATATATCAGTTGGAATGATTCAGCAATTGAATCCTTAGAACTAGCTGCCTAAAATGCAGTTTATTTTTTATAAGCAACCAAAAAGCCCAATCTAGAAGATCTCCTTGTTTAGCCTAAATAAAACCAATTCTAATTAAATAGTTCAACAAAGTACGTTGTCAAGACTTATAACACTGAGAAATATAATTTAAATCAATAAATCATATAAATCAATGCCCCTATTTTGGATAGAGGGAAAGGAAAAGAGTGTGCAAGTTTTTCCCTCCCATGGGGAAAAACTACCCAATTTAATTTGCTATTTTATTAGCTAATGCCTTTATGACTTAAAGATAGATGCTTTAAATCTCAGGGTTTTCTTCTTATTTAGTGCCCTTGTCACCTGCAAACAATAGGTGTCTATAATTTTTCCTTAACCTTTTAAACAGCACTTTTATTTTCATAGAGAACAAATTATAATATTTATCAGTTGTAGAAAAAAAGTACTAATTGCTTATTCAGATTTGTATGTTCATTTTAAAACAGAGCTCTCTTTTCCTTTGTTTAAAAATTCACAGGGGTTTGAGGCAGAATGTAGACTTAAGAAAGAAAGAGAAAAAATTAAAAAGCAAGAACAAAACATACTTGTAAGATTTAATATTTAGCATTTACAATACATAATTCTAACAAATCTTAATAAAAGGTTGCAACAGACTGCATCAGCTCACACCCTGCAAAATGTGGCCTGTTCACTCTGAAAACACATTCCCCCAATAAATAAATATAAATTTTGAAACTACAAAGAAAAAATAAATTTAACATTCTCTCTATATATTGCAACTTCAGTTTTGCTAAACTATCATGGTAACATATTGGTTTGTCAGTCTATTTCATATTTCAGGAAAATAATTATTCGTTCTGATTTTCTAAAAATAGATTCCAACTGTCTTCTTACCAGAAAACATTTATTTATCCATGATCCCACCACATTCTCCACAGCATTTAAGCCTACAATTCTCATTTAAGTTCACATTTTTAGTAAACAAAATGGTATTCAATGTATTAGAGACTTACATAAAAATTCTTACCTATATGATGCATTTTCTTTCAAATGTAAACTGGTTAGATTCCTCTTCTAATCAGACAGCACAGTGTTTAGGCAATTTTTAGTCTAACTTGCAAATATTTGCTTTCTTACTCATGGTATAGCATCCACACAGTTATACTGCATTACTTACATTCTCTTCCACATAAAAATCAGACATTACATGAAAGGAAAAGAAAGACAGTCCATTTCAAAGCATCTGGCAAACCTCCACTGGCAACCTGCCAAGCCTCTGCTAAACCTTCCTGTCTCTCTGAGCATGCTCACATAAAACTAACAGCATGTTACTATAGCAACACCGTAGGTATCCTATAAGTATGAACAGCCATTCTGATTTCAGTAACAAAACCAAATATTGTCAAAGAAGTATAGGGAAAGAAATACCTGACCATCTTCTTTATTCCCACTCAACCCCTCAACCCACCATTCAAAGGAAATATTTTAATTTCAAAGAAGCCGCTATCTGTTCAGACAATAAAGATAGACATTACATTTTTTCCAAGCAAACAGCCAGAATGTACAAATATCCCTACATTTCAATATCTCTATTCCCCATTAACTCCTTCCAAGGGGAAGATCAGATGTGTAATGCAAAGCAATTTCATTCATTTCATGCTATATGAAAAGTAAATTATTTAACATGAAATATGAACAGCATAAGGCATTTAAAGGAGTACTTATAACATTCTATATATCAAGCTTCTTAAAATTTACATTTATGTGTTTATGAAAAGTTTAACAGATAGTTAATTTAAAGAATTTAAATGTCTCTTGGCTTTGCAAATTGATAAATGAGAACTGGGGAGTAACTATACAATAATCAACAAATATGCTATATGTTCCCTAATATCTTTTAATATTTGGGCTTTTAATTTGGAATGATCTTTTTTGTAATTTGTTTCTACTGTCCCCTATACTTAGATCTAAAAAGACTATTTCTATTTTGGAGTGAGAAGATGTTGAAGACTTATGATTTCATTAGAGGTACATCTTGGTTTGGGGAAGGCAAAACTAGGAATTTAAATAAGAATTGTACCTTGATAATATAAATAACTCACAATAAAAGGAAAATATTTTCAGATTCTATTTTTTAAAGAATCAGAGGAGAGAAATTCCATTTTCTGAAATGCAAGCAGATTTGTCAGCTCATTTTGAAAGAAATGAAAGCACTGTTAATTCCAATATCTCTTATAGAGAGCTGTTAGAAGCTCTCATACAACTAGTTTAAGTCAGATCTTAAATCCAGGAATTCCTGACTCCAAGTCTGGTATCCACCACATCAGGCTGACTCTCCTGATAAGTCAAACAGTTTACAAATATAAATGACCTGTTTACATAATTTCTTCCATGTTCTAAAGAACTATGATTTTGCTGGTGTAGGTACTTCCTCTATCTAGGCAGATGAAAACTTACTAAGCAGGTTATCTTCTTAGCACTGCTGTAGTCGAAAAATTCCTTCCTTTTCAGCCAACTTAGTCGATGAATTTCCTAAAATCCTTAGACAATAGAATCTTAAGTCTTGCTTGAAGCCTTCAGAGGTTAGGAAGATCAAGCAGAGGTCACATTTGAAGAGTATAACCTCTGAGAGCACAAAGTGATGCCCATAGGGGTGGGGCCAAGATGGTAGCATGAAAGCAGCATTTCCCAGTAACTGCTTCCCCAAAAAACTCCAAAAGTCATCAAATTATGACTCTAGCAAAAATTTAGAGGGGCAGAACCCACAGAAAGACTAAGTGATACATTTTCCCAGTCCAAGATAACTTAGAAATTATATGGGAAAGGTGTGTTTCACCAAGACCAGGAGTTAGAAAAAGCCCCAGTTGCAGCACAACCCAGGAACAGCTTAAAGGGGCGATGAGAGAATGCTGCTACACCAGAATGAGTGTGGAGTGAGTAGCACAAGCCACAGAACCTGCAGTGAGAATTGGGGGGGGGGGGACCAGACTGTACCTCCAGAGTGTAGCCCACAGACAGTAAGGGGATCAGGGGAGACAGAGCAGAAATCTCTGCTCTCCCTGGGGCAGGACTCTGTTGTTTGCTCACACTCAGATCCAGCTTGCAGTTTGGCCTTCCATACTAAGATAGCTGAGTAGGGACTCTCCTTACAGTTCCAGGGCAAAGTGATGCCCATACCATGATGAAATATCAAAAAAAGACCTGAGTGATGCAGGATTCATTTACTGGTCAAACAAACTAAACCCCAAGACTCAATTTGAAATAAAAAAGGTGGGAAGAGTGGCTATCTAAGAAAAGCCAAAACTTAATTTTAAATTGAATAAAAACTTTCTTTTGGATAATGTTGAGGAAACCACCACAAAGGCTATTATAAAAATATAATGGAAACTTATTTTTTTAAAGAAAATCAAAGGTGAAAGGTTGCATTTTTCTGAAATTAAAGCATATTTCTAAGAGCTCACTTGGAGGAAAAAAAAGCATTCCTTTACCAAAAAAATCTTTAATGCTAATAAAAATGTAAATTATGTCTTTAGTTTCATTACATTTTACTTACCATCTCTTCTTCTTCTTTTGCATTCTCTTTATCTTTTTCTTCATCACTTTCCTCATTTGCTCCTTCTTCATCATCACTACTGGAAGACTCAAGGATTTCACTTATGTCCATTTTCCAGTTATCAGGAACAACTTTGGTTTTTAAGAAGATACTTGCTTTTTGGAGGCCTAGGAGGGACATTATCTACTTACTATTTGTCATATTACTATAGGAACTGATATTAAGTAGAGTGAGCAGAACCAGGAGTACATTATACATATTAACAACAACACTGTGAGATGACCAACAATGATAGACTCGGCCCCTCTCTCAGCACTTTAGTGATCAAGGACACTTCTAAAAGTCTTGTGAAGGAAAATGCCATTCACTTTCAGAGGAAAAAACTATGGAATCTGAATATAAAGCAAAGCATACTATGTTCACTTTTTAAAATTCATTTTGTTTTTTCTATCTTTCTCATGTTTTCTTCCCCCTTTAGGCCTGATTCTTCTTCTTTCACAACATGACTAATATAGAAATATGTAAAACATTATTGTACATATATGACTTAAATCAAATTACTTATTGTTATGGGGAAAGGGGAGGGAAGGGAAGGGAGGGTGGTAGAAAAATGTGGAGTTGAAAAGCTTACAAAAAAGATGATTGTTGAAAAGTATCTTTGCATGCAATTGGAAAAAATAAGATACAATTAAGAAAACTACAGACCATATCACATTTTTATAAGAAGTATGTAAAACTGAAATTAAAAACAATATACAAACTTAGAATGTCAAAATATATAAAATCAAGTGTTATATTAAATAACTAAAAATAGACTACTCAGTTTTGTTTCATTCATTGACCTCAAAAGCAGGCACAACCTTAACAGATAGCATTGCATATAAGCAAAAATGAAGCAAACACAGTAATCATTTAAAGTTGAAACATCAAATAATGGGTTTTTCTTATATTTTACCTGGTTTAGTAGAGAGTTCAGATTCAGGTAGACTAAGAATATCTACTTCCTTGATATCCTTTCTTGCTACTGAATAACTATATTGGAAAGGAAAATACAAGGGCAAAAGGAAAAAAGAAACAATATATTGTAAGTAATCTTCCTAAGATCAAGTAGTATCAAGTAGAACATAAAAAAACTTTGAAATAATCAATTTTAAAATTATTTACTTATAAAATGTAGAATATAAAAAGGGAATATATATTTATATATATTAATCTGAAAATTCACTAATCATAAGAAAGAGAATAAACACAAAAGTGAATTTTTATTTAATGGAAAAGGTATCTGCTTTTATACATATTTGAGAAAATTACATTCTTCTGAAGTTTCAATATATATAAAATGTCTCTGAAACAATCAGAAAACTGTAATTTAGTGCAATGTAAAATTTTTTAGTAGAATAACAAGGTATTTTAACATTTAATTTTTTTTTAGTTTCCTATTTTACCCTATAAATGGTGATATTTAAATGATTCTGAATGATTAGTGTCAAAATTCTAAAGCCAAAACATACATTTCTGTAATAAAAAAAATGGTAGTTTCAACTTTTTGTTTTTTGGGGTTTTTTTTGTGGGAGGCAAGATAAGAGTTTCCATGAGAGGAGAAGCTTCTAGAAAAAAGTGATTCTCATAAGAGGGCTGATCAAAATAATTAAAAAAAATACATTTTGTGAAGATCATTAAAAAGTTATCTTTGATCATGTGAAACATCCAGATGATTTCAATTAAATATAAAACTTCCATGGCTGGAGGCAAATACAGAAATTTAAATGCTATCATAGCAAAGAAAAAAATATTTTGTCATTTAAAAATTTACTTATAGAGAAGCTTTGGAAAAAATAGCATTCTATGTTTCCACTACATAACCCAAAAGATAATATCTATTGAAAAGGAAAACCTTTCATAGTAAGTTGCACTCCCCCACCACCACCACATACACATATTTTACTTAATAATTACAGTACTCACAATTTGGAATCTGCAAAAGAACGAACTAAACATTGATCTTTTTTCACCATAATGTCATCATTACAGCTGGGAGATATTACCTAAAGTTTCAAAAAAAGTAAATTCATTCAAAGTTTTCTTGCTACAAAAAAATATTTTAACTTTAACTTAAAGTAGAATATGAGATAAAGAGAATAGCGATATTATCAATGAATAGATAATACAAATATACCCTATGAAAATCTGCTTTATAAAAAACATTCAAATGTTTGTATAGTCAACTGTTAAAGAATAATTAATATCTGTACCACAAAATATAGAATACTTAGTTTATCTACAGTCACTAACCAAACCATATAATGGCATTAAGGCAGCATTTTTCATGATCTGAAGATTTATGTATCTTACATATGAATGAACTAAAGCAATAGAGTCAAACTCAAATAGAAATGGATTCCTGCAAGCCACAAATGAATTTTGCTAAGTATTTCCCAATTATATCTGAATATGTCCAGTGGCAACTTTTGCCAGTTATACTCAGGTTATAGTTACCATATGGACAACTCAGAGTTAAAGTAATTATGCATATAGTAAAATATAACATTAATGTAATAGATGCACTTTGCTTCCCAAGTATTATTTTTTAGGGTTTTTTTTTCTTTTTTATTGCAAGGCAAACGAGTTAAGTGGCTTGCCCAAGGCCACACAGCTAGGTAATTATTAACGTTGGAGGCTGGATTTGAACTCAGGTACTCCTGACTTCAGGGCTGGTGCTCTATCCACTGAGCCACCTAGCCACCCTTCTTCCCAAGTAGCCAGTCTTCTTCCCAAGTATTTAAGAGTTTCAATTTTAGAGGTAGTTGATAGTACTGGAAAATAGACAACTTAGTTTTTTTTTCACTCACTGACCTCAAAAGTATACACCACTTTAACAGACATTATTTCTCATAAACAATGAAGCAATACAGTAATAATTTAAAGCTGAAACATCAAATACTGGATTTTCCCACAAACTACCAGACTACTCTAAGCTTCACTAATTTTCCTCTCCAATTAATTAATTCACAAAGCCTATACTACACAATTATTTTATTATATAGCGACACTATTTACTATTTATGTGTGTTTATATGTCTGTATATACAAACATTCACATTTATACAAATGTGTGTATACATATGTCTTGACTGACAAGTTAAATTATAAGTTTAAGCAAAAACATATTTCATAAGTCAACTCAATAAACATTTATTAAATGTCTACTACGTGTAGAGCACTGTGCTAGATTCTGGGAAAGTTTAGCCAAAACACAGTAGATAGTACTGGACCCAGAGTTGAGAGTTCTGAATTCACATCTAGTCTCAGACTACTATTTGGGTAACCTTGTTAAGATACTTAACCTTTTTTTGGCCTCAGTTCCTCAACTGCACAATGAGGGTGATTATACCACCTACTCTGTCAGGTTACTGTGAGGATCAAATGAGATATTTGCAAAAACACTTAGTGTAGTGCCTGGCATGTAGTAAAATTAATTTAAATATTAAAATTTAAAAAATCTTGGAAAAGATAAGTTTTAGCAACTTAATCCTTGAAAATATAAAAATCCCATTTCCTATTATTAACACATTTGAACAATTAAGTTGTGAAATTTTTTATTTCAATTATAAGGGATCCAAATTTTAAAAATATTAATACATATGGAGAAATCCAATAATTGGTTGATACATTTTTCCTCTCTTCGTCTAAAAAAGGCCAAATATGTATTATTAAAATTATTAGCAATTACAACAGTCATCCAGATCTACCCTTTTACCATAGAGAAGATTATATTTAACATTCATAATTTGTATGGTGGTCAAAAAAAACTTTCAGAAAAGTGCAATCTGATAATTCCCAGATTTTAAAATCATTTGTCATTTATCCATCTACATAAGGGCAAAGGTCCACAAGTATCTTAAATCCACTACACCAGAGAAACAGATCCTAAAATTAGAGAAATGTAAAAATGTACCTATCAACTATTATGAGGAATCTCTATGTATCCAGGACTAAACTGAAGAAAATACAAAGAATAAAGTCATGGTCTATTAGCTGAGAGTAGAATCTGATCCTGCTGAGGAAAAAAGGCCAGTACAAAAAAAAAAAAAGAAATAAAAAAAAGAAATAAGGTAGAGTACAGAAAATAGTTCAGATAAATAACAAAGGTCTATGAAGATATAACTTGATTAGGCCCTTGAAGACTAGGTAGAATGTGGAAAAGTCAACAGTGAAGTTGAAAGACATATCCTATCAGCAAATATTATTCATTCTTCCTGTGAAATGTTTCTGGTCTCCCATTCTTCTCTACTGTCACATTCCTAATCCAGGTCCTAATTTCTTGAATCTTAGTTTATTGAAACAACCTCTTAGTCAGGTTTCCCTGCTTATGGATTCTCCGTACTCTACCCCTATTCCAAAGCTACCAAGAAGAATGCTGTCAGACAAATTTTCCTTAAACACAATCTGGCCCTTATTTTTACTCATTATTCCTCAACAAGTATCTTCTTTCTAATTTGGAAATCAGCTAATTATTCCACCATATAATTTACTCATTCTTTGCCTAGTTATGTTCAGCTACTTTACTTCCTTATGCCTGATAGCTTTTTCTTCCCTCTGGCCCATTCAAATGTCACTTTTTCCCAAACTTCCTGACTACCCTAAGCTTCACTAATCACAAAGACTATATCATACAATTATTTTAGTATATACTGACACCATTTATACTGTTTACATATTGTTTATGTGTTTGTGTATACAGACACTCACATATATACAAATGTGTGTACATATATGTTTTGACTGACAGGTTGTAAGCTTAAGCAAAAATATCTTATTTCATAATTCAACTCAGTAAACATTTATTACATGCCTACTATGTATAGAGCCCTGTGCTAGATTCTGGGGAAGACAAAGTTTAGCTAAAACACGGGATCCATCCTCAAGGTATTTCCAACATAACACAGATAAACACATACAGAGATATTAAAAATGATATGAGCATTTGACATTAAGCTTTCCTCTTCTATCTTTTCTTTGTCACCCTAAAAAGATACTTCAAAAATCCATGCTATTGATCTAAGACCATTTTAATTCAATTTTTTAAAACTTATAAAAAGTAGGTAGGCACTCTATGGGCAGCTAGGTGGCACAATAGATAGAGCACCGGCCCTGGAGTCAGGAGTACCCGAGTTCAAATCCGGTCTCAGACACTTAATAATTGCCTAGCTGTGTGGCCTTGGGCAAGTCACTTAACCCCATTGCCTTGCAAAAACCTAAAACACTAGGTAGTCACTCTAATAAATCATTGGTAAATCTGCGAGCTGGTTGTGAAGCTGTTTTTTGGAAAGCAATTTAGAATTTTTTCTTCAAAAAATTGATCCAGAGATGGCCCTGATAAGCATATATTCCAATGATGTCAAAGACCAAGAGACAAATAAGTCTCACAATTACCAAAGTATAGATGAATCAGTCTTTTTGTGTCACCAAAATGTATAGTACTTTTTTTTGTGGTCATAAGATTTAGAAACAAAGTACATCAGCTGATAACTTGGGAAATGTACTACAATAATGTCAAGAAGCATCACTCCTGAATAAGAAAGGACAACTATAAAGAATTCAAAGAAGCATGAATTGAAGCAAAGTTAAGTAAGCAGAGAAAAATAGGTTATAATTACAATACAAATGGAAAAAACAAAAAGTGAAATGGAAAGCTAAGTAAAATTTATTGTCATGTTTTCAATAGACATATCTCCATTGCATTTCTCATCTCTTGAATCACAGTAATTTCTAAATTTTGGTAAACTTTTTGACAAATGTTTGTCTGAGGCACATCTCTGATACATTCCTACTATGCAGTGTTAAGTACATAATAGGAACTTAAATATTTTTTCTGACATTTAAAAATTGAATTAAGGAAGTTCAAAATGACATATAAAGTATAGGGTAGGAAAAGTTTTTCCTCACAAAAATATTTGGAAAAATTTCACATAGGAGAGAGAATTCCAATTAATTTTAAAGGGTGGATATTGATTCAAAAGGAGAAGAATGAGACATTCCAAGTAATATGGCAAAGCACAGTCAAAGTAAGAAGTAGAAAAAGCTAAAAGTATATCTGAGTAACAAATATTCTGAAGCAAAAAATACACCAAAAGTATTATTATGAGATAAGGTTATAAAGATAAGAGTTATTACTAAGAGGTGATATTTATCACCTAGAGGACTTGGAATTTCATTCACAAGAATTTAAATTTTACTCAAAGTAATAAAGTTACTGAGAATTAAGTATGGAGTGAAAAGGGAAAAGAGAAGGTGGGGTGGAAGACCCGTTAGGAAGCTAGAGCAGGCGGGAATGAGAGGAGAGAAGACTGAAGGTAGAGTCATTAATATTTGTTAATCTAATGAATCTGAGAGATGGAGAGGGAAGAAAACAAGAAAATATCAAGAGTTTGAAATCTAGGAGACTGGTATTATTTCTGATGGTAATACTGAAATCCTAAGCAATAGACGGTTTAGGTTTAAAAAAAAAAAAAGATGTTCAGGTTTAGACCTGTATATCAGGAGTTATCAGCCAGGACCCAAGTAAAAGTGTGCCATAGGCAGTTATAGATGGAGGGGGGCTGGACTTGATAGAAGTTGAAACAGTGGGAATAAATGAGATTAAGGAAAAAAGAGGAAGAAAAAAGTCAGAACCTTATGGAGCTTAATTTAAGTGGGTCAGAAGAGAATTGAAAAGTCAGTGAAGAAGGATAGAGACAAATAAGAAGACATACAAGAACAGTTTCTCTGAAGCTAAATGAATCAAGACTCTGAAAACAATATTCAACATCATATGCTACTATCAGAGAGATTAAGCAAGGTCATTTGATTTGCTATTTAGGAAGTAACTGTTATCCTTGGAAACTAGATTGAAATTGATTAGGAAGGGAAGGTGTTAAGTATAAAAATATTTTGAAAGAAATTTGGCAATAGGGGCGGCTAAGTGGCGCAGTGGATAAAGCACCGGCCCTGGAGTCAGGAGTACCTGGGTTCAAATCCAGTCTAAGACACTTAATTACCTAGCCGGGGCCTTGGGCAAGCCACTTAACCCCATTGCCTTGCAAAAATCTAAAAAAAAAAAAAAAAAAAGAAAAAAAAAGAAATTTGGCAATGAAGGAAGAGAAAAAAGAGTGTAAATGGATGGTCAGATAAGTTGAGAGGTTTTTTCAAAAATCAGAAAGTTTGTTCACAGGAAGATAAGGACAAGGATGAGGAGAAAAGATTAAAAGATGCATGAAACAGAGAAGATGATTGCTTGAACAAGGCCCTAAAGGGAAGTGAGATGAAGAGGAAATGAGATCAAGAATGTAGGTAAAGGAATAATTAGTTTAATGAGAGATTATCTTTTTCTTTAACTAGAAGGAAAAAGAAGAGAGGAAAATGATGAGAAAGAGAAAAGGAGTTGATGTAATTCCTGTCAGATGAATTTTTCATTCAAAGACTTTTCAGTGAATTAGGAGGCTAAGTTATTTGACAGAAGTATAAAGGACAATTGCTGTGGTCATTTCTTATGAAATCAAAGACAGCGTTGGGCATATGATAGCCACTCAAATTCTTGGAGGATGATATGAGAAACAGCATGGTATAATGATTCAAGTGCTAGGCTGAAAGTTAAGAAAATTTAGTATAAACACTGCCTCTGATATGAGGTCTTCTTTAAACCTAAGTTTCCTCACTTACAAAATAAAGATAACTAGATCTACAGAATCCACTGCACAGGGATACTGTGAAGCTCAAATGAGAATGTATGGGATGTGCTTCAA
Organism: Macrotis lagotis; assembly: GCF_037893015.1. Taxonomy (NCBI): domain Eukaryota; kingdom Metazoa; phylum Chordata; class Mammalia; order Peramelemorphia; family Peramelidae; genus Macrotis; species Macrotis lagotis. The sequence continues at coordinate 260,642,809 of NC_133661.1, read as the reverse complement.
AAATTAAGTACTATTAGGGTGGCTAGGTGGCACAGTAGATAGAGCAGGGGCCCTGGAGTCAGGAGTACCTGAGTTCAAATGCAGCCTCAGACACTTAATAATTACCTAGCTGTGTGGCCTTGGGCAAGTCACTTAACCCCATTGCCTTGCAAAAGCTAAAAAAAAAAAAATTAAGTACTATTATTATTCTAGGTATATAATCATAAAAGCATAATGGTGGGGCGGCTAGGTGGCGTAGTGGATAAAGCACCGGCTTGGAGTCAGGAGTACCTGGGTTCAAATCCAGTCTCAGACACTTAATAATTACCTAGCTGTTTGGCCTTGGGCAAGCCACTTAACCCCATTTGCCTTGCCAAAAACCTAAAAAAAAAAAAAAAAAAAAAAAAAATAATGGAAGGAATAGAGATAGGAAATGCATTACTAAGAGAGTCAACTAGCCCAGCTAGAAGTGAAGGCCTCATGTTGCTGATCAGCAGCATGAGGAGCTGACAAGTTGAGGAATTTAAAGCTTATCCTGGAAGCAAAATGGAATCATTTGAAGTTTTTTGAGCAGAAGAATATCATAATGAAACCAAAATTTTATAAAGACAATACAACAGTATGTAGAACTGGTTGAAAGGGGGAAAGACAGTGGAAGCAAATAAAACCAATTAAAATGTTGCTGAGTGGTCTGACAAGCAAAATCCCTAGATACCCACAACAGTAATTGGAAAAGAAAAGAAGTGTGGATACGAGAAATATTGAGGAGTGATTTAATGACTCATTGCATATAGTAGATGAAGGGCTAGGAAAAGTCAAAAGACATTAAAAGAAATCATTTGAATCTACTATTCCATTGTAGATTCCATTGTAATTTCTCGTGTGTGTGTGTGTGTGTGTGTGTGTACACATATATATCTATATATAAAGATTTTTATGAAAAATTGTCAAAACATCAGAAGTCCAAGAATGTAAAAGTAGAACAAATATTTAAAATATTTTATTAACTGGCTAAAGTAAACTAACTTACCAAGGCAGGGTACCATTCAGTTTTCTCAGAAGTAGAATTCACACTCACAACTTTTCCTAATAATTCATCATTAAGACGTCGTTTATCTTCATCTTCTTCTTCACTACTTTCTTCTTCTTTTTCATCTTCTGTCCTATAGTATAAAGACAGTAAAACTCACAATTTAAATAACTAAAACATAAACTAGTAGTAATGAAATAACAAAGGAGATGGAATAATAGTAATTATAGCTCAGAATGAAGAGAACACTCTAACCTGGTTTGCTAAGGCTTCTCCTGAAACACTTTGCTTAAGTGAACAGGAAGGACTTGGTAGCCCTTGGAAAAGCAATAAATGAACCCAGATTTGTGAAGCACCTCTCACCCTGTGCTGCTAGCACAGTAACATAAAGGAGATCTAACCTAAGTTTTTATTTCAATATAAAACCAGCTCTTAAAATTTTCATTAAACATATAAATGTATTATGCCATCATAAAACATTTTCAGATTCTTTTGGGAGGGGATATCCCAAAACAAAAAAATAAAAATAAAAATGTAATTAAAATTTCAACATGTTTCCATAAAATTCTTCAATTTGGGAAGGAAGGAACAAAAGAAAAACACTTAAAACTTCAGAAATCAAAATTTAATTAACATTTCAACATATTACCATACAATTTGACTAAGTCTTCATTTTTCTAATCAAGCATTGTTGAGAGACAAGAGAGCCCATATAAGTAAATTTTCCAGATAAATGAAACTTACTAGATTTTTATTTTAAACATTTTGATAGAAAAATTTCTAGAATTTTAAACAAAATACAATGAACATCATTTAATTTTTCCTTGAGAAACTCAAGGGCATCATTATTTGTTATGTAAAATGTGGTATGAATGATGATCCATCTCTTCAAAAGAGTGATAACTAGAGAAATGTGAAGAATTTTTAACTAAACACTATACCCCAGAATATTAAGCTTTTTCAGTTCTTAAGTCTGTATGGTAATTTTTTTTGTCACTTCCCTTGGCTCTTCCAGGGTCTCATTTCTTCCTGTTTATGTCATAGTACTTGCCTCGGGAATTACCTAGGGTTCTAATTGACTCCTTCAAATTTACTGCTTTGTAACATCAGTTAACTAACCTTGTTATATATAGGTATTTGAAATCAGAGTAAATAATATTTGCAAAAGGGATCTAGAATTGCAAGAGGTGATTTAATGGATAAACTTTTTAACAGCAAGTTTTTTTTGTTTTTAGTTTTGCTCTTCAGCTGGGTTCATAACAGCTGAAATTTGTGAAAATTGAGTTTGATGGACAATTAATCTCCACATAAAAGAGTTACTGATGAACTAAATACTACTTTGTTTTATATGATTTTCATATAATTTATATAATTTTATTATTTTAAGAATATTCTTGGGGCAGCTAGGTGGTGCAATGGATAGAGCACTGGCTCTGGAGTCAGAAGGACCCGAGTTTAAATACAATCTCACTCACTTAATAATTACCCAGCTGTACAACCTTGGGCAAGTCACAACTCCACTGACTGACAAAACAACAAAGAAAAAAAGAATATTCTTTCTTCAAGATTTGTAAATAATCCTAAGAATAATATTGAAATTTAACATATTCAATTTAAAATTTAATTCTGGGGCTTGACTAACAAGCAAAAGAATATGGGTAAGAGTGAAGATTCAAAATAAAGTTTATAGTGAAATATCTAACAAAAGAAGATTCACTATTGAACAAAATGCAACCAAAGAGTCAAATTCTGGTTCATCAGAAATATTAAGTATTTTTTAATATTGGATTAATAAAATTGATTTAGTCACTCACAATCACTTTTTTACAATCATGTTAGTTTAATAGTGACAAAACTTAGGAATGTGGAAACTCACACAGGAAGAGAAGATCGCCTTCCTCTGTTGGATTTCTTTCCAATTACTGGAGTGCCAAAGTGCTCTGGATTTGTTAGTGGAAGCTGGTCAAGTGTCTAGGAAAGAACATATGAATTATCTTATAGATTTTTCACTATAGTGAGCCTGTTAACTTTAAGATTAAAATCATCTCCCTTACCTCACTCTCTGCAAAATGTCTCTCCCCTTTGAGGCATAGGGAAGTTCGTCTTAATGTCCTCTCATCACCATCATCAAACACTGCAATGAATCAAAAAGTAGCAAGGATTTTATTCAATATTTTGTTAAAAAAATATATATAATGAATTTTATAATAAATATTCAACTGAAAACTTTCTTAAATTTTTTTTTTATCAAAACTATGATTTTACTGTTGAGGGGAAACTTATAATACAATTGCACTTACTGTACAATTTAAGAGTTTAAAGACTTGCCCAAGGGTCACAGTGTGTCAGATTTGCCTAGAGTCACAAAGTGTCAAAGATATTTGAACCTTGTGTAGGTTTCCTGCTTGTGAAGCTGACTACTCACTCTGCCACACAGCCTCTCAACATAAAATCACCATAATTATTTGGTATTTAATATTTATTTGTTTCATTTTACAATGTGTACTGATACAGTTAAATAACCTACTCTGATTAAAGCATCTCTTTTCATATTCAAACTGCAACTCCAGGCAAGAAGCCTTGAGGAGCAAAGGAATTGCTAAAAAATTTATTTTATTTATTTGAAGCAAAAATAACAGAAAATTAAACCCTTTCAATCCATTCCCTCATTTCCCTCCAAGTGCTTTTAGGAAACTGAAAAGTTGGTTCTTGGCATGTGACTTTTTTCCACTCTCTCTAAAAATGCTACCAAGTATGAGGAATGCCAGAGTAGTCATTTGTATAATATAATTTTAACCTAAAAGCCCATCTTTCAAAGAGAACATTAATACACTAGAAATCAAATACATTTTTTTAAAAATTAAAGCAATGTCAGAAAAAAAATCAAGCAGAACTGGAACATGTAATTAAATTTTTACCTTTAATTAGATGAAGACATTTCAAAACAAAATAAGTCAAAGTTACAATGGATCATTTCTTTTTCCTCTTCATGTTCCAATATTATAAATACTTAACAATAAAAAAAAGTGGTCTACAGAAGAGATGTCAAATAGATGCCCTAGAATGGGCATGGGGTCCATAGTATTCTCCACTGTGGTCTAAACGAGATTAAATGTAATTGATAAATATAGATTAGTTAATATGTGACCCTATTTCTATTGAAGTTTGAGACCACTGGTCTACACATAGTCAGTCTACCAGAATAGGCTAGGATTAGAATCATGTAGCTGATTTTGGAGAACATGGTGATATGAAAATCATAGTTACAACTATTCCAATTAAGGAAATGTATACATGACATTACAAATCAAAATAGTTATTCATTAAATTTAGGAAAATTTTCAAACAACTCAAATTCATCCATGAATTTTTTAATTACTGTAAAGGATCATGAAAAAGTGTAGAAAATGCAATAAATTGATCATGGTATCATTCTGAAGCAATGTTTTATAACAAACTGAAAAATGATAAGGCTATTCATAAAAATTATTAATTTCCTTCTAAAGAAATATATAATCAACATTTATAGAAATTAGGCAATTATAAAATTTATTCCTTTTAAGATTTAACTTTTGTTGAAATAATTCCAACTTATTCTTCAATCAAAAGACTCCTAGTCATCTCCTTGGAAACCAGTCTCTTCACTCCTTGCAGAATGCTGTGAGACTAATCTCTAAAATCACTTCTGTTGTATAGTGCACTTGTTCAAAGATTTATTTCCAAATGGGGTCATTGATGCTTCTTCCTGGGTTTCAGATCCTCTGTTTCACTAATCCATTCAAATAAATAAATAAAACCATGAACAATTTCAATTAAATTTTCCTCACAAGGAAATATGCTTTTCCCCCCCTTTCTTATAAATGTGACTCATCTTTCAAGAGATCATTTCAAGTCCTACTCTCCTACATGAAGTCTTTTCTGACTATTCCAGCTCCTTCTGATTGTGTTTACTTGCTGAAGTCATTACCAAGAGAAGGATGACAACAAAAAGGGGTTTTAAAAACTTCTGGTATGTTCATTTGTGTAAATAATGATCTTTTCAAATGAAAAGCACTTTAAAATGAAGACTTTCAATGACATAAAAATGTTAAAAACTTTTTAAAATAGATGCTAACATAAAATAGTAACAAATTAATTTACCTAACACAATGCTACTCTATTCCTTCAGAGGTAAACCTTTAAAAAAAAAAACAACCTGTCAATTCTAAAAATGCTTACTATAAAATTTTGGAAAAAATTCCTGCCTTCTAAAATTTATACAACAAATTAGCTCTGTGTCACACATTTTAAAAGATACTTTAAGGTTCAAAGAATTTTGCATCATTCCATTTATTATAATTTAGATATACAAAATCTGTCATCTTTAGATGCTTACAGTCAAAATATTGAGATTGTCAAGTTTCCTGCTCAAAATTTATATAAAATAAATGTGCAATAAACTGATCTTTTTTAAACTGAAGATTTTAATAGTAAATTAGTTTCAGAGTTGGACTGATTTAATGTAAAATCCTGCCCTCCTTGCGCTACCTTTATTTTTATTTTGTTTTATTTTTTACATTTTTATTTTGTTTTACTTGTTTACAATTCTTTATATTTCTATATTTAATGCCATACACATCTACATATGTACATATAACCATTTCACAGCTAACATTTGTCTACAAAGAACTAGATTTATACCTATGCTGATACTAGTGCTGAGCTTAAAAGCAGATTAACTGAGAACTACTGTCTCATTAGTGATGATCACATCAAGACAGTAACTGGAGGGGTAAGTAGCTAACTGTGAAGAGCTTCATTGTGTTCACTGTTTTGTTCTCAGATCCACTTGTTTTTTAAAAACTTTTCTTTTAATGTGCTAAAAGCCCTTGAGATCCACCAGGACTAATTAAATAAGCAAAAAAATTGGTAAAATTGTTATAATTTGTTAATCATTGATTGAGGGGGGAAAATCCAACTGATAAACTTTAACAGACATATAAATACATGCATTTGTAAAATACCAAAATGTTAATAACTTAAAACTCAATTTCAAATTGAATCATAGGTTTGAGATAGGCTAGGCAGATTAATGCTGGTGATTTTTCAACTGGAAAATAACAAAAAGGTTTTAAAAATCCCTTTGTGCTTAAACTGATAAAATGGTTGGAAGAAAAGATTTTCAGTTAAAAGGCCTTTCTTCCCACCCCCACCCCCGAAATCTCAACAGAAACAATTATATAATTTTAAAAGCTGAATAAAAATTACTTTTTTTAAATCAACTTTCACTATCTAGCCCTAAGTATATAAGATATGTAAAATTGATACAACAAACATTTGTTAAAAGCCTATTATATGAAAAGAACTATAAAAGCTATTTTGGGATAGACCCCAAAATGATTAAATTACTGTTCTGATGCTTATATTCTTTTGGGGGTATACCCATGAATATAAATGGATAGCCATATATACATGAATAGAATAAAGGTAACAGAGAAGAGAGAGGGTACTATTAACTGGGACGGGAGAGGTTTCATGAAGGTTTTATAGAGAGGACACCTGGAGGAAGATAAGGATCCTAAGAACAGATGAGGAGCAATAGAGAATATGTAGAGTTAGGGAATCAGATAACAGTACAGTTTTGTTGGAATTTAGATAATGTTAAAGTAAGCAATGTGAAATGTCTAGGAAGTAAAACGGACTACCAGGTAGAAAAAGTTTTAGCTTATCCTTTAGGATGATAATAGGAGGGGCAGCTAGGTGGCGCAGTAGATAAAGCACCGGCCCTGGAGTCAGGAGTACCTGAGTTCAAATCTGATGTCACACTTAATAATTACCTAGCTGTGTGGCCTTGGGCAAGCCACTTAACCCTATTTGCCTTGCAAAAACCTTAAAAAAAAAAAAAAAAAAAGGATAATAATAGGAAGTCATTGAACCCTTGTGAGTGAGAACTGATCCGGTAAGAGGGTGGGCAGTTGGGAGAGAAATTAAGAATCTATTGCAATAGTGTAGGTGAGGTCACAAAAGCCTGAACCAGGCAATGGCAATGACAATGTGGGTAGAGATAAGGAAAGATATTTTTCTACTCAGGATACATTGAATTTAAGGTGCCAGGGGATCATTCCCAGTGAAAATAGGAAATAAGCATTATACAATTTAAGACAGAGAATTAAGGAGATGAAGAAATTCAATGCAGATATAGGGAAATCTGCTATTAATAGAGAGAACTCATCACAGTTAAAAGTTGATGAGGTTAGAGAAAACTTCTGGTGAGAAACATTGTTACATGAAATCAAATTAACAAAGAAGACAGCAGAATGCATTACAAAATTATGCCAGGAGTAAATCATCCCTATACCACACCCAATGGAGGCAAGTCCAGGACATGGCCATATCAAAAAATCTAACCCTTTTCTTCTCTCCTCTAGCCTCTTGTAACAGTCCTTCCCCCACAACTCTCCAACTGAAGAGCACACCTTATACTTGACAAAGAGAAAGAGGAGATTCTCTGTGCGTGTGTACTTTTTTCTTTCTGTATCCTGCAAAACACATCAACAATGGTCATTCTTCATTCTCTCTCATCATCTTCAGTACATACAGTCAGAACATATGGCAGGCAACTAATAAATACTTGTTGATTAAAAAATCTCTCTTTTGACAACTATAATCATCCTCTGCTCTGATTTGTATAAACTCATCCATGTCTCTCCATCCCCCTTTTAAAAAGATAAAACACTTGACACTAGCATCTCAAATAGTAGCATGCATTGATGTGTGTGTGTGTGTGTGTGCACGTGCACATGCGCATGCAAGCGATCATTTTTTTTTTCTCTCTCTCCCCCTCCCCTTTCCTTCCTCTCTCCTCTTGTTCCTTTATCCCCAGTTTTGACATCTAGACTCCTGGAAAAACTTGTGTGGTTTCTATGCCACCCATTTGCTCTCCACTAAATTGTAAACTTTTTCCAATGTGGCATTTGTTCTTACCAATAACTGAAATTGCTTTGTTCAGTGTTAAGAAATTGTTCATAACCTCTTTGCAGCATTTGACAAAGGTGATCACCATCAACTTCATCAATACTTTTTTCCTTTCTGGATTTTTGTGACATTGTTCTCTCTTGCCTTTCTTCTTATCTGACTTGACTCTTCTTTTTTCTTTGTTGGGTTATCCATATAACACTCCCTAATAGTGGCTGAAACAAGTCTTTTTCTTAAATCTCCTCTTCTCTCATTAACTCCTACATTGTCATCTCTACACATATTACTTTCTAACCTAAGCCCAGTCTCTTTTCTGAGCATTAGTCTCAAATCCAAATGCCTACTGTAAATTTATCAATTAAATTTCAACTCAAATTTATTGTCTTTTTCCATAAACTCTTATCACTTCTGAATTTCCTTGTTTTTCCTGAGGGCACTATTATTATCCTTCTAGTCAACTAGATTTGCTACTTGAGCCATGCTGGATTTTTCATTCTACCTTAGCTCACATAATCTATTGTCAATCTTTTTCAATTCTAAATCCATGATATATCTCATATTTCTCTTTTCAACTCAAACAGCCAACACCGCAGTTCAGGTTTTCATCATCTCTTCTCTGGATTATTACTACAGAAACCTAGTTATTCACTTGGCAGCTCCCCTCTTTAATTTATCCTCCATATTGTACCAAGGATTTCATAAAGCACAGACACAACCATGTCCATTTTATTATTGCTCAATAAATACCAAAGACTCCCAACTACTTGTAGGATCCAGCAAACTCCTCTGGCTCAAATATACCATTTCACATTTTACAAAAGTCTGTCAGAAAAGAATTAGATTTGACAACCAATTTCACTCTGAGAAATCATGAAGTACTAGTGGCAGTAACTCATTTTGATTAATTTGGTAAGTCTTTAAATTATTTTGAAAATTTTTATTTGAAAATAAAACAGAGTAAGATCAGTTGTAAGGAGAGGAAACATGCTAATTGTGTGATTATGATTCAACTAGAATTTCTGTGATTTTTTTTTCAACTAGAATTTCAAATACAAATAAATGTAATGCTTAAAAAAGGAAAAAATGTCATTGCTCATTTCAATACTTAAAAGACCCATGAGTTCTTTACTATGAATCTCCCCTTCATTAATAAAGACCAACCCAACATTCAGACACATGATATGATAATCTTCATGAGTTACTGGACTCCCTGCCCCCACTTCAAATTATCACCTGATATCCAAATTTCTGATGATCAATTTAGCTTCTTTGCACCCACTTAGGCTGATTATCAGAAGTCAGATAGTAACATGGTCCTATCCCTAAGATCCTTTACAAACTTGGGAAAGAACACAGTCACTGTGTTAGGACTGGAAATTTATGCTATAATATCATGTTTAATAAAGAGATAGACCAGGTAGATCAATATTTAAAATTTTTACTGCAAACTAATAACTGTCTTGAGAATTCATGATTATGAATTACTATTAATAAACACATTTTTAAAAAAAGTTTGCAAAATATTTATAGCCATTATCTTATTTAAGCCTACCTTGTGGTATATATTTTATAGTTGTTATAACTGTTTTTTCAGATCAGGAAGCTAAGAATTAGAAAATTTTAAAGGCATTCTTAAAGTCAAGTAGGTAGGAAAAAGAGTAGCATTTGAATTCAGGTTTTCCTGATTCCATGACCAGCTCAGTACAGAAAATTCCTGTTTTACATATAGAGTCCCATTCTGCAAGGGGAGAGAGAGGTTCTTTAAAAGGTCCATTTTCATTAAACAAGAACTGGGGGGTCAGCTAGGTGGTGCTGTGAATAGAGCACTGGCCCTGGAGTCTGGAGGACCTGAGTTCAAATCCAAACTCAGATATTTAATAACTGCCTAGCTGTGTGACCTTGGGCAAGTCACTTAACCCCATTGTCTTAAATAAATAAAAAACTAAAAAAACACTGGCTATATAATGTACACGCTATGCCAAGATGGTCAGAATATAATGTTAAAATTATTTTTATGAGAAATTTTGAAAGATTTTACTACTCAAAATAAGCCCTCAATTTACTGATTTTTACAATTTTAACTATTTCCTTTTTCTTATAGAAATGACTGTAGCTGAGATCAAAGAATGTTCTATTTCGAATAACAGGTCAAAAAAGTTCATTTTAAAAGATGCAAAAGGATACCAAATTGCCCAGTTTTATTATATTAGGAAAAAAAAGGGGTAAACAGTGTTTTCTTTACCACAGTCGATAAATATGTATATTTATTCAAGCATTGGCCAACTGTTGAATTATGCATTAAAACAGATAAATGAAAATTTCTGATTTTTTAACATCTAAAACTATATTTAGGATCCTTACTTTAAAATTGGCAGGAACTTCAGAGGTCCATTTATTCCAACCTTTTCAATTTATAAATGAAGAAACTAAAGCCCAGAGTGGTTCAATGACTTACCTTGTCACATAGGTAGATAGTGACGGAGCCAGAATTTGAACCTAGATCTGACTCCAGGTCCATTGGTCTTTTCACTATACCATAATGCCTCTCTGTAACTGCTTTTCCATGTAAAAATACATAATCTTTTCTCTTTAAGGGATAGTATGTACTGAACCTTGATTAAATGGCAGCCTAAGGCTTAAAAAGTTACATACATAGATGCTGAATAAAAAATATTAAATTTCTTGTCTGTAAACCTTAAAGATTTCTATAAGTTTTATTCCAAGAAAGTACCCAAGAGAAATATTTCTTTAATATTTATTCAATCATGTCTTCTTTGGTTTTTATTTTTCTAAACTAAACACATATATTTTTTTTGAAAAACCAAAAACCCACAACTGAAATGCAACAAATGCTGTGTTTAAATAAAAGCTTTTAGAGTTGCAAAGGATCTCAAAGGTCATCTGTAAAATGAGGGAGTTGGACTAGACCCTCTCTGAAATGCAGAGAGGTAAAGTGATTTACTAAGATCACACAGATAGTAAATTGTAAAGCTGGAATTTGAATGCAGGTGCATGTGATCCATATTAAAGCATCCATTCCATTAAACATATCATAATAAATTCAAAGGAGACTGTTTCTAGATACACTGTCAATGAACCAAAAGTCAAGTATTTTCTAAAATACAAATACAAGAAAAACTGTAATAGCTTTTAACTTAAGCTCCCTCTACTTTTCATTCTAGAAAAGTACCAAAGAGAAGACAGTTTCCTTAACATTTCAATCATGTTTCATTCTACTCATATAGTTGCACCACTAATACAATAATTATCACAAAGATTTATATTTTCATAGAGAGATATTGTGTGTGTGTGTGTATGTGTGCACACAGTGATTGGAAACAGTAAAAAATCCATTAAAATCTTGAAAACATGACAATTCTTTAGTATTGCACACAAAGGTATAGAAACAAATAGGTTCATATTATCTGTGACTGACACTATCACTGAGTGAGAGATCAGAAGGGATAGGAATTTGGTAAATCTAAATGGCAAAAAATCTTTTTTTCTCTATTTATGTTATTATTATTTCAATTAAATTCTCAAAAATCAAGAATAATTGCAATTACCAATACATCTATATACAAACACTTGTTTCAGTAATTCATTGAAACAAAATCCTTAAATATTTGTAACAATTACTTCAATGACTCACTTTCAGAAATATTGTTACTAGAGATGCAAAGGATGGATTCCAAGAATCTTTATTGGTGGTATGAAAAAGTTTTTAACAGTTATTTAAATTAACATAAAATATGCACCCAACAGTATTAAACCAGAGGATGTTGTCAGTGGGTTCAGGTTAGAGGACTAGGGTCTATGATAAATTAGAAACAACGTTTAAAAAAAAAGCGGTAAAGAGCAAAAGGATTATCTGTATGTGAGAAAAGAGAGTTCCAGCTCCTAGAAGTCACTGGATCACATTTTAGTATAGTACTCCCCCAGAGCACCAGAAAAAGTAAAGCCCCAAAGGTGAGGTTTCTTATTGTCCTCCCAGGGTAGCAAAAGGCTCCGTGTTTTTGGGCATGGAGGTGTGGGAGAAGAAGCAAAGGAATAGGAGTCTCAGTCTTCTTATCTCTACTTCTCACTTTCTACTCACCTATCTTTAAAACATCAGTTTAAGTTTGCTTTCAAAGTACCCTATACATAAAAAAATTCTTTGAACTCATTTACATTAAAATAGAAGTAATTAACTAGTATTTTTTTTAAGGTTTTTGCAAGGCAAATAGAGTTAAAGTGGCTTGCCCAAGGCCACACAGCTAGGTAATTTTTAAGTGCCTGAGGCTGGATAGGTACTCCCACTCCTGTGCTCTAGCCACTGTATCACCTAGCCACTCCCCAACCTCTATTTTTGAAAGAGGATGTTTTGAGAGAGAACAGGATAAATAGAAGATGAGAAAGTCAGATGGAGGTAATGATGGCGATGGTGGTGAAAAGAAGATCATCACTGATGAAAATTAACAGATTTTATAATTTGCCTATAATTGGCCCTGTTTGTTCAACTGCACTCAAATAGTAGTTGTTCAACAAAGTATTTTCATCTACTTAAACTGTGCACATGTGCAGCTTGGCAATCAATACATGTTAAGCTGTTTAATTTATGAAGTTTATTCATACAGTTGGCTGTTACAAAGTAGCTTATTTCCCAGAGAACTGGTGGAAATCAGTGGAAGAAGCAAAGAATGTGAAGTTAAAATGAGACCACAGTTTTAGTCACAGTTTGCTAGCTACTATATGTGTGACTTCGAGTAAATTGCTTCTCTAGGCTCCAATTTTTTCATCTGTAAAATAATATATTTCCCCATGTATAAGATGTACCCTTTTTTGAGGAATTTGGGGCTTAAAAACTGAAAGCATCTAATACAGTAGTGGTAGATATTTTTTACTTTCATTTTCCACTTTTTCATGCTTCTTGTCTTTGCATTCATTGTTTTGCATTTCTTATCAGTATATTAGGTTACGTTTTGCCCTATTCTACACAAAAATGGCTCAGGAAAGATTTTTGTACAGTGTTGAATTCAAGTTCAAAGTGATTCAGTTTCAAAGGTGAATAGAAATAGTGCTGTTGAAGGTCACTTTGGTCCTCCTCCAATTGAGGAAAACAATCGGAGACTGGCTACAATCAGAAGAAACCTGACTGAAACTGCCCCAGCACAAGACGACCATGAGAGGCAAGGCAGTCAAATGGCCTGAGTTAGGGAAGTGAAGAGATGGGTTGAAGAGCAAAGGGCTAGTGGAATTCCTGTGTCCACAAAGGTGATTCAGGCATGAGGCAGGAAGAATTGATGATGAAGAAGTGACTGATCTCAACGAAGACAATGGGTATTTCCGGTTCATGAAACAGAATGGACTAAGCATGTATCCATTCACCAGACTTGCCAAAAGATTTCTGAAAGCTATGAGCAGAAGGTCCTTTAATTTCATGATGAATAAAACTTGAGTTCAATAACTTCAATACATTTTTTTCAAATTCTGGACCCTAAAATTACAGTGCATCTTATATACGGGAGCATCTCAAACATGGGAAAATGCAGTTAAGTGGACTGGGTTAGATTATCTCTAAGGTCCCTTCCAGCTCTAAATTTTAGGAAGGGGGGAGGGGCACAGCTAGGTGGCACAGTGGATAGAGCACTGGCCCTGGAGTTAGGAGTAGCTGAGTTCAAATCTGCCTCAGACACTTAATAATTACCTGAGTGGCCTTGGGCAAGCCACTTAACTCCATTTGCCTTGCAAAAAAAAAAAAATAAACACCCTATAAACTAATTAATTAATTAATTCTAGGAACTTAAGCATCAAAAGTGCATTTTATCCTTAAGAAATAAAAAAAAATCTAAAATTAGTAGGTTTCTATAATCTGAAAGAACAAAACTAAAAATTTCCTGATCATGGCAATGATTTTACAAGGTTCACAATCTAATGGACTAAATACATCACCTTTCAAGAGGAAAAAAAAAAAAAGCATTCAATAAACATTTGATAAAGATTTGAGTAACAAGTGTGCAATATTTTACATTTGCTACAATTCTTTTGAAACATGGCACTGAAATGACCCTGGATTTCCAAGGGACATGTCAGTATACTATAAACTCTACATAAACATTCTTACTGTCAAAGTAGAAAAGTTTTGCTGGTTCACTGGGATGAACTATATAACTTTTCCAAGGATTAAACTAAATTCAAAGGAATTTATCACCAAATTAGAGATAATTTTTTTTGGCGAAAATCTCAAAAATCACCTCTCCACGTTAAAGTAACCTTGTGTCTACTTTATAGATCACAATCTATTTACATATATATGTGTGTATATATATATATATATATATATATATAGAGAGAGAGAGAGAGAGAGAGAGAGAGAGAGAGAGAGAGAGAATGAGCATCTGCTTGATGTATAAGTCTCCACCAGAATGTTAAGTTCTGTGACAACAGGGGATACTTTACTTTTGGTTTTGTATTCTTAAAAGTTAAATAATGCCTGGTACATGCTTAATAAATGCTTGCAAATTGACTGCTGCTAAAATAATCTATGGGACATCTAGCTGGTACAGTGGATAGTGTCAGGAAGACCCAAGTTCAAATCTGTCACTTAGCAGCTGTGTGACTATGAGCAAATCATTTAACGCAAACTGTCTCAGTTTCTCTTTTGTAAAATGAGCAGGAGGAAAATAAAGCAATCCATTCTAGTATCTTTACAAAGAAAACCCCAAATGGGGTCACGAAGAGTCAGACACAACAAGAAATGAACAACAAAAGTAATCTACCTCAGTGGAGAGACATCAAAGCAATTTGAATTCTCTTAAGTACTGAAGAAATAGAAAAACAGAGTACCTTATATAATAACATATAAGGTCTGAAAAGCCAACAAATAGCCCTCATTTAAAAATCCCTGTCTCCATTAAATTATAATTTTACAAATAAATGTTAATAATAGAATTACACAATAAAAACTAGCTAATAGGAAATTTAAAGTTGAGAATTTTTAGGGGAATATTTATTCAACAAAAATTAGAACTCACATGCTTATATATACACATGAGATAAAGAAAGCAAAGACTAACAGCACCATGTAATTCTGACAAAAGGAAAAAGGACTAAAAATTTACTTTAACATGACTACAGAATAATATCAATTATAGTAACTCAGGTGAGTCAATAGTTATTGCTCAAATTAGTCACCCCACCCTCCCACCCCAGCAAAAAGTAATTTGTACCAGCCAAGAAAGTATCCACATCAGTGAGATCACAGATTCATAGAAATGATGATGATGATGACTTAAAGGGGAAATTAAAAATGAAAAAAGTTGTAACTTTGAAAATGCAGAGGAAGACCTAAAAAGTGGGAAGGCAATTCAAAGGATAAGCAGGCAAACAATTTTTACATACAAGTTACATAAACTCAGAAGGCGCATGACTATAAAGTAACAAGAAAAATACAACAAATTACACATAAAAACTGTTTTTTCTTTCAATTATGATAACTGCATAATTCAAACTACTGAAGACCAAAAACTGCCTCAAAATCACACCTAAAGAAACTCAGAAATTTTTATATTAATTTTTGTTATGAAGTGGGAAAAATAGCTCACGTGACCTCTAACAAAACACAGTTTCCTGGAAGGGGCAACAAGGTGGTAAAGAGGGGCAAGATTGGTGCAACAGTGCTGATAGAGTATCCAGACCTGGAGTCAGGAAAATTCCACCTCAGTCACTTATTTTCTGTTTTACCTTGGACAAATCACTTAATCCTCTTTCTGTAAATCTCAATTGTAAAATGAGGGCAAGGAAATGACAAATCACATTATTATTTTTTTGCCAAACGAAGTCACACAGAGTCAGACACAACTGAAAATGATTAAACAACAACAAAATGAGACTGAATTCTATGTCTTTCTGGGGTGAAGTCACAGAAAGCCTCATTTAGGCACTCTCAATAATTAATAATTAGGTTTTTAAGTGAAAGGTTATGTATTAACTGTTCTTACTGGATTCTAAACCAATGGTCAGAAAGCATCACACTATACTGAAAAGGGCTATCCAGATTGTTGCCCAGACTTTCATTTGCTAACAAATAAAGTTCCAATAAGTGTACCATGACCAAAAACTTCTTTTCTTGATGGAGAATTTCATTGTAATATATGTGATATATTTTACTTGTATAAGGAAAAAGACCAAATAGCTCTAAGTAATTCTATAAATTAAGACTAATACACTCACACTGATTTGGGGGAAGTTGTTACATTATTTATTGATTGTTTCATTCATTCAAGACTGGGTCTACCTCACCCAGGCTGAATGTGCAATGGCCACTCATAGATCTCATCTCCAATACAAATTAATAGGGGTACTTTTAACCTGCTTAATTTTTTATAGTCTGGATTAGTTCATCCCTCAATAGGCAACTTGTTATTTCCTTTTCCCAAGAGCTCACAGTTTTGGTGGGATTTAATGAAGAAACCCAATCAGCTTTAGCCCTAGGACAGCTCAGAACTCCTGAGTTCCAATATTCTATCAGCATCAGATTCTTCAGGGGCAAGGATTATAAAGCATGCACCAATATGCTTAGCAATACATTACTCTGAAAACAAACCCTACACTCTAAAGATTTTTTTTACTCAATATTCTACTTGGTAGAACTTCCATTAATTTACAACACAATGATAACTGATATTCAAAATAATTTAAATGATGACCATGAGGTGCACTACAAAGTCAATATATACAAAATTATATTTAGAATTAATTTTTTGTTATATATATATATAAAATCTATTATACCTCATATTCTTATTTTTTGAAACAGATAATCTTTGTTACTATTTCTTAATCAGATTGGTTCCTCATTCTATTAGGTAAAAAGAAGTCAGCACATAGTTAAATACATATAATACTGCATCAGGGAATGAAGGTAAAAACTTGTGATAAACTGTGACTTATCAAGATTTTACTATATATTTAGACATAATTTGACCTATGGCATTCTTGAATACATGTATGAGGCATATGATCAAGTCCTGTATTTTTACTGTGTTGAAATAGTTTTTATTTCATCATAAATAAAAGCCTAAAAACATTAATACGTGATCAAGATACATTTATTCTTTTGAACTTTTAGAGGATAATTTACTACCACTTAATTAAAAGCAATGAAGAAATTAAAAAAAAAAAACAGAAACACTTTAATGTAAATACTATTTTTAAATAAGACCTTGTGTTTTTTCTACTAGACCTGAAGATTGAAAGGAATAAGAGCAGAAAAAGGATGCTGTTTGATAAAACTTCAATCATTCAATTTTCAATATGATTCTATTCCTAGGATCAAGTCATTCACTTATCAGAGAGACTATTTGCTTGCCTTCTCCCAATCCCATTCCTGGAATTGATCCTCCCTTTCTTCCCTCTTGGCTCCAATTTTCTTTTCTACCTTTTTTTAAAAATCAGAAAGTCAATTCTCCTCAAAATTTCTCAGTCTTTTGTCTAGCTCTTCTTTTGCTTTTATTTCAGTTAACCCTGTATCAATCATTATATTACATTTATACTTGACACTGCAGAGTCATTACATTAGACTGTAAAATCCTTGAGAGGAGAGACTGTATTCCACTACAACGCCTACTTAGCACAGTGCCTTGCACACAGCAGATGACTATTATATGTTTACTGAAATGAAAAGAATTACTGGAACTAAGGAGATCACCAGTATGAGTTCTAAAGAGTTCACTGTAAAGCTCTGAATATTGAAATGATACTCATTTACATGTCAAATTTCTCATCTGTATTAATATGTATTTAATAACTGCAAAATGATTAACCAGTATCTTTGTTCTAAAGGTCTGAAGTACTCCACAAAACAATGTTGGGGGAAGGTGATAAGAAGAAAAAAGAAAGAGCGGAAAGGGGGAATGAGAGCAAGAAAGAGAAACAGAATGAAGAGTTATGTCTATCTAAGTCTAAGAATTTACTAGCAAGGGTTAATTGAAGACCTGTAACGGTATTGACAGTAGCATCCATACTTTGTAAAAAGACATTGTTGACAACTTTATATGCAACTTTTGGTCATTAGTGATTAGTCACACTAAAGATTCAACCTGTAATATGAAAAGTGTTTCTCAAAGTTTTTAACAGAACCCCACCCAGGCTCAAAAAAGGGGATTTTAAGTACTATTTGAAAAAAGCTGGTAGGACATTGCTTTATGTTTTTTATACATGACATCTTTTTCTAATCCTTTTATAACACAATGTTAAATTAGATTCAAATGAAAATGTCAAAGAACTCAAACTTTGATAGAACTCAACATGTAGCATTAGGCACATATTCAAATAGATCAGGAGATTTCCTCCATTTGTGAGTTCCCTCCAATGTTCTAAGACCACAGTCCACTCAATCCAGCCTAGTCACCAAAAAGGGTCCTGCCAAAAGTACTAGAAGCCTTTCTTAATTTTTTTCCCGGCACTATAAAGTTATTTGTAGAGCACTCTGGCTCTCTAGCTATCATCGCTTGCCTATCTTCTTTTCTTATCATACATTTCCATTTACTTTGTTTTTTGTGAAGTTCCACATTGGTTATATGCTGTAACATATTCATAACCATCACAGCCTGCTTTATAGTCCTATGTAAAATGCTTTAATTCACTGGAGGTTTTTATTCCACAATTGTGGACAAAAGCAACACTGATAGAATGGTATTTTTAAAGGTAAGCCATTGTTTTGAGGGAAAATTTGGGGTCATTGGTAGAGATTTGCTATTTTCTGAAGCAATCCAGCCTGCTCTCCTCCTCCTCCTATTCAACTCTGAGCTGAACTTGCTGTTCATCTGCATTGCCTGTCCCAGAAAGACAGAACAATAAATAAGCTCTTTATGGGTTGTCCAAATGCATGTCAATTCCACCTGGGAAAGACAAACTAGATGGGAAATGATTGCTTCTAGGAGACTGCAATGAAATGGGTTTGAGACAGACAGCATTCAAAGAAATTTTTTTTTGAGAAACTACTAAATGTAAGGTACAACTATGTTAACAAAACTCACATTGACTAAATGAAGCTTTTAAAATATTCTTAGGTATTTTTTCCCCTAAGAGATAGTAAGGAATTGTGGACAGATTTCTGAACTCCAAGTTCAGAAGTCTTCCAAAGACTTAATTTGAATACCACTTCAAATACTTAATAGCTTTGTGATCCTTGGTACGCCCACCTTCTGATTCTCAACTTCCTCATCTATATTATGGGATTTATAGCACCTGTTTTACAGATCTACTGAAGGATCAATTAAGAAAATGTACATAGAGCAACATATGTGAGCTATTATGATTAGTCACATGTAAGTGGTATATTCCCAGCTCATCAATTAGTAGAATGCTAAACACCAACTAGCAAAGAACAATGTTATGACTTGTGCTCAATACTATTTATAATAAATGTCAAAATACTGCTATTATACTGAAAAGGCAATAAGACTAACAATTCTCCATAACAGGGCAGTCCAACTTTACTTTTAAAAGTTTTTATTGAAACAATAAACAATATATTTTGATTTGCCATTTGAACAAAAGCTCTGTGGTGGCTCAGCTTTGTTTACTAAAACATTTAGTAAACCTACAGGAGGGCCTACAAAAAAAAATCGCACTGTGGGTGGCATTTTGGGCAGTCCTTCTCTGGAATATATATTAATAGATAAACCCTGCATAACTTACTTGACTTAATGTTCCTAGATAAGAGATACAACATCTGTATATTTGTTTCACTTTTCTATAATTCTTATATCTATAATCTTTAAATGTGGCTCAATCAATAATTAATAATATTTATACTATATGCCAAATGGAGTGAATTCCAAAAATATTCAGGGAGCAAAACAATCCTACTACAGAAATATGAGAAATATTCTATTACCAATATTCACATATATAGACAAACTTACACCAAAAAAATAACACAGCATCAGGAAATCTATTTTATAAAAACATCAAAATAAAATCCCATGAACTTACTGGGAGTTTAAAATCAATTTCCAAAAGTAATGTTTCTGAAAATCATATTGCTCAAAAAAAAAAAAAAACAAACAACACTAATAACTTCCAAATTAGGGGGAAAGATGCTGGAGAAGAAAAGTCCTACCAAAAAAAGTGATTCTAACAAACAACAAAATGGTTCATATTGAAACAAAGCCATCGGCAATTATCTCTAACAAGAGGGAAGTAAATATTTTCTTGAAGCCAAAAAAAATTTAGATTAGAGATTAATAATTTCATTACCCTACTTATATAATATTTATCAATTTTTTTCATAGTTTGAAAAGATCCTATTGATTCCCCCCACCCTACAAGTAAAGTACTTAAAAATGTGAAAAGTAGAATGAAAACATTCAAACCCAAACAAAACACTAGGTCTGAGGCACAAGATTTTTTTTTTGGAGAATTTTAAGTGTTGTGGACAGCTTAGATAACAAAGAAATTCTTACCTCACCTCAATAACTCAATTTTTGTTGAGGCATTCTCTTCATCTCCTAGACTGAAAATTTAGGAGTACTTGACACTGAACTTTCCCTACCCCCCACATACTCAATTGGTTGTCAAGGCTAATTCCAACCACATTTCTGATCTGTCTCTGTCTGTCTCTGTCTGTCTGTCTCTCTCTCTCTCTCTCTCTGCTCACACTATCACCCCAGTCCTGGCTTTCATTACCTGTGATCTGGACTATTTCAAATTGTTCCATCTCAAGTGTATCTCTATTTTCTAATCCAACACCCTGAATATCTATCAAAGTAATTCCTAAAAGAATAGGTCTAACAATGTCACTCTCCTGCTCAAGAATATTTAGTGGTTCAATACTACTAATAAAATAAAAACATGGCATTTCTCTGTTTGAAATCAGAAGCTCTAGCATATAAGCCAGGATTCAGTACTAATTATTACCCTATCAAATTGCCTTATTCTTAGGACTCCTCCCACAAAACATACCCTCTCCTATTACTGTACCATTGGACAGGTTGTTGTTACTCACGCTGGGAATGAACTTCCTTCTCCCCTCTCAGAATCCCTAGCTTCCTTCACAGGTCAGTTCACATACTATCTCCTACAAGAGATGATCACCCACATGCTAGTGCCCCCTGAAATTATGTTTTATATATATATATATATATACTTTTATCTACTTATAGGTATATGACTCCCTGTAGAATGTAAGCTACTTGAGGACAGGAAACTTTCTGCCCTGTACATGAAGTACAGTTCCTGATACATAATAGTTGTTAAATAAATGATTGTAGATTGATATATCTATCAAAAATGTTAACTAAAACAGTATTGTTAAATATATGAGGATAAATATTATTTAAATTGTACTTTGGGGATTCATTGTAAACCCAACAATATATTCTATTTGTCAAAATAACTACTATAATCAATGGAACATAACAAATATTTATTATCTACTTTGGGTCTAGCACTAGGAAATTATAAGACAAAATCAAAAGCATGAAAATATTAAAAATCATGGCACAATAAAATTAGAAATATACCAAACTTTTCTCTGAAGAAGTAATTCTTCATCAAGGAACTGTAATTATGGATTTGCTTACACTAAGTCTTCTGACCACACTCTTTCCATACCGATCTATGATATCCATATTAGCTGATTTAAACAAAACAAGGCCCAGTTCATATTACATTATGGTGATTTATATAATGGCCTTGTGGAAACTAGAACCATCATACTTAATAAATAGTTAAGGCCATTTGTAATTATTTTTAAAATAACTGGGAGGGGCGGCTAGGTGGAGCAGTGGATAGAGCAGGGGCCCTGGAGTCAGGAGTACCTGAGTTCAAATCCAGCCTCAAACACTTAATAATTACCTAGTTGTGTGGCCTTGGGCAAGCCACTTGACCCCATTGCCTTGCAAAAGAAAAAAATAACTGGGAAACAACCTATTAATAACGCTAAATTTCACCATATATTTAGCACAACTTCCTTGGAAGGAAGGATGAAAACTAAAAGAAAAGGATGAACTAAAAGAAAAAGAAAAGGATGAAAGAAGTAAAAGGAAAAAGAAAAAAGAAACTATATTTCTGCTGCTTCTCTTAAATGGAACGATTTCATTTTACGAAAGATACATGTTCCTCAAAAATCACCTCCATCCTATTGGTAAACTTTTGATCATATCTGTTCTTATTTTTCCCAGCAGAAAAGTATATACAACTTTGTTGATAAAATACTTAAATATACTTATGCAATAGAAGTATATCCCAATATCCAAATCCACATGAATTAATATAATTACTCACCTACAGTATACCAACTGGCATCTGTCAATTTACTGATAATAGCTTCCTGAAAGGATCCATCAGATGTTTTGGTTTCCACAATTGCTCCAACCTAAAACCCAAAAGCCAAACATCAGATTATCAAACTGAAACATTGCTGTTACCTTCTCAACTCTCATCCTAGATATGAAAGTCTAAGGAAAGTAAATCACATTTTTAAATAATGATTCCAGTAACATTTATGTACCATTAACTTTATCTCATTTGATCTTCACAATACAATCCTGTTATGAGAGATGAGGAAATTTGTGGCTTATGTAGTTTATGGGAGAGAGCCAGGACTAGAATCTGGTCTACTGGCTTCTAGTCCTATTCCCTTTCTCTCACACAACACTATCCAATATCCAATAAATTTCTAATTAAAGAGTTGTGAAAAACAAAGCAAGTAGTCAAAAGCAGTTTTTTTAACTTTTTCTTAGAGACCAAAGTGAGGATAAAGAAAACAACAAGGGGGCAGCTAGGTGGCGCAGTGGATAAGCACCGGCCCTGGAGTCAGGAGGACCTGAGTTCAAATCCGATGTCAGACACTTAATAATTACCTAGCTGTGTAGCCTTGGGCAAGCCACTTAACCCCACTGCCTTGCAAAAACTGGAAAAAAAAAAAAAAAAAAACAACAAGAGATCAATTTTTTACACATTCTGCTCCACCAAGAAGCAGAAGGATGAACTGACTTATGCAGACAGCATCCAGTCCTTTATAAATCAGATAACTGAAAAAAAGACTAATGTGCCTTAATAAATTATTTTTGGTTAATAAGAATTTTTCCTTATTAACAAAGATCAAAGATCATAAGAAATATTAAATGAAGATTTATTACCAAAACAGATTCAGGATTTCCTCCAAAAATCTTATATATTCAGGGTCAGCTAGGTGGCACAGTGGATAAAGCACTGGCCCTAGAGTCAAGAGTACCTGAATTCAAATCCGGCCTCACACACTTAATAATCACCTAGCTGTGTGGCCTTGGGCAAGTCACTTAACCCCAATGCCTTGCAAAAACTAAAACAAAAAAAAACCTTACATATTCAAGATAAATGTTTATTTTCCTAAAAATATTATCACCAAAGTTTCAATTTCAGTATATAAGTGTATGTATACACACACACACACACACACACACACACACACACACACACACTTTAACAGTCAGAACAAAGTATTTGAGATGGCATTCCTAACTTAAGGAAAGCAGATTTTTCAAAGACCTGACTTGCCACTCCATATTTCCATTACTTCAAAACCAAAAACTTTTACAAGACAAAAATCCACTAAAATAACATATCTAAAATTATTTTTCTTTAAAATGTCATTAAGTATTCCTAAGGAAGGAGATAGTCATCAAAGAACACAATTTATATTTTTAAAAATATTAGTATTCCATTTGATCCACCCCAACATTTGCCTGAATCAGAGAATCATTTTAATAATAAATCTGATAGTTAAGATTCATGTAATGTTTTAAGGATGCAGAGTGCTTATTCCATCTCCTTTAATCTTTCACTTCACCCTTGAGATCAATACAAATATTACTCTAATTATTATCCAATTTAAAAGAAACTAAAGTTGAGAGGTTAATTCATTTGCCCAGGACCACACAAGCTAGTAGGTACAAAGGCAGGAGTAATACTTCTTTCTTCTGGTTCCACCTCCAACATTCAATCTACAAAACCAAATTGCCCCCTTACTGAATAAGAAGGTTTTTTTTTTTGCTTATTATTTATGTAAAAACCTGATAATTTTCCATTCTTTTCACAATAATGAAACCAGTATATTACAAATTTTACGCCTTGTAATTTCAAGTATTATCTAAATTATACTGCATACATACTCTTAAAGGTCCTTTTACTTGATCATCTTGCACTAATTGTGTTGAGTTATCCTGTTTCAGGATTACCTGAAAGAATTTTGCAAAATAATTTTTTACTTTTACAATTAATGATTACGATGACAATATTCATTTAAAACTTACATTATTACAATGACTTAAAAAGCTTTTAATTTATCAACCAGTCAAAGGTTTTGACCTTCAACAAGAAAGAATAGAAAACCTGAGAAATCAAATTCAGAATTTTAAAATTTTCATTGTTTTATCCTATGAAATAAACCAGAATGAGAGAACTGTGAGATATCATATAAACTGCTCAAAAATCATACTTGAGCAACTATTCAATTCAAATCTTTCAATATGTGAAGTTAAATGAATAAAGGATAAAAAAATCATATAGTCCCTGCTCTTAAGGAGCTTACAAACTAATTGGAGATATAATGCTCAAGTACTTACAAAATAAATTTGAATCAAAAGTGTGTAGGAAAAGTTAAACAGAGAGAAAAGGGGGGGGGGTTAGGGGGAAAAAGGGATCACTTACAGCTGGAGGGAAAGCAGACTTCATGTAGGAAGTTGAAAGAAGAAAAGAATTTAAACAGGGATGTGGAAGAAGTCTGGCAGTAGGAACTAATGAGAGTCTAAACAAATATAATGATAGAAAAGAGCAACAGAAGATAAAGTGGCTATCACAGCAGGAATTAGATTGCATGAAAGAGAGTTCTATGAAATAAGACTGGAAAGGTACAATGAAGCCACATCATAGAAGGCAATGAACATCAAAAGAAATGTTTATTTTAACCTGTAGGCAACTGGAAAGTGTTTTTTTTTTAAATAAAAATTACCTGATCTGATTCATAAAGAAGTTAAGATTACTAAGGCAATGATTAAAAGGATAGATTATAGAAGGGAGACACCAGAGACAAGAAGATCCTTCACTGTTGAAAATTAATAGTCCAGACAGAAGACAGCCTGAATGAAGGCAATGGCAATATTACTGAAGAAGAAAAAAAATATATAGATGGAAGAGACTAAAAGAACTAGTGATTCATTTCATGTGACAGTTTAGAGAGAAGAAAAAGTTAAAGATGAAGTCAAAGAAGACTGCAAGGTTTCCAACCTGGCAGTATTGTCATTTAATAGAGACATGGAAGTGAAGAGGGAGAAATGATGAGTTCAGTTTTGAACATATGAAATAGAGGTATCTAGGTATTAAGGACAAAAGGCAACAAATAGAAATGGAGTTCAGGTATGTAGATGCAGATTTAGAAATTATCAACAAGGTATTCATTGAGGCCATGGGAATGGAGATCACCAAAGGCAAGAGTACAGTGAGAAGTGAAGAAGGCTAAGGACAGAGTCTTGGGAGATTGCCCAAACTTAAAAAAAGGAAACTATGAAAAGAAGTTGAAAAGAAAGACATACAGATGCAGGAAATCCGGGAAAAGAACATTCCAAAAGAAGCACCACTTTTGAAAAAAGGTCTTATACCAAGACCTTGTCAAAACATATATACCTAGCAAAAAAATCTGAACAGGGTGCAGAGAAGGATCCACAAAAATAGGAAAGTATATCATATACTCATTTTCTAGATTATAAGTAATAAAATAAAGTTTTCATTTACAAAAAAACATTCACTGCTTCTAAGAAATGAGCAAAAAATTAAAAGCCTCTTAAAAACAGCTTAGAGACAATACTATATAGTTGAAATATTTTAATATTTCAATGGAAGTACACCTTACAAAACCTAAAAAAAAAAAAAATTAAATTAACTCCTCAGTTCTACATATTCCCAAATGTTAAGCTAGAAATTCCATCTACAATTTGTGGAAAAATTTCAAAGATAGATCACATAACTCAAATTTATATCCTATACTGTAACAATCATTAAATAGTAAAAGGCCAATTGCCTCCTTTGGGAAATCATACACAAGTCCTTCCTCTCTTTTCTCTTACACAAGAACATGTAATCTTTCTTTTCTTGTTCATTGTTCAAATCACAAACCTCTATTTGAGGTACCCAAAATGGATTATTGAAGTGATTATGTTGTCACAAACAAAATTATAATTTCCAAGGACAATAAAAAAGCACAAAGATTTCTAACTGAACTTTTAAAACTCAATGTCTAATAAAGAGAATGAAAATTAAAACATTATATCAAACTTAAGGCAATTCTAATTTCTCATTTGGCATTTTAAAATTTTAACAATGCACAGGCTTGTAGTTTTAAGGATATTACCAATATTACAAAAATTAACACAGCACAGATCTTATACAAAATGGGTAGTCAATAAAAAATTAATGATTTAGAGCAACTATGCTCTCCTTCTGTATTCATCCTAAATGCACAAACTAAGTGTTAACAATTCTGACATATTTGAAACACTACCTTCACTTTCACCAGCCTTTTCACAGTCTTAATCTTTGCCTCACAGAAGGCACCTCGGTACTTGGCACTGACATCAGTCCCCACTGTCAGGTAGGCAGGCTCGTCTGCTGCCTGGTAAAGAGAACATATAAAGTCAATGTAGCACTGCAATGTTTCTTTCATCTAAAGAGCAATATGTAAAAATCTATACAAATAAAATAATGAAATCTTTTTAAAACATGCCTATTCTTTTCTATATTGAATACTACAAATTTAAATTTGTAATGTACCCCTAAACCCAACCATTTCAAAACAAAATTTCCTGTGTTAGAATAAAAATGATCTATCAAAAAACTTTGATCAAGACCCACCACAACATATTTTGTAACTTCTAGGTGGAAAATATTAAAAAGGAGTACACAGACATTTTTTCCTCCATCTATGAAGAGTCAAAGAAACTGTACAATATTTGAAAAGTTTAAGAATTCAGGAGAATATAGTATATTAAGTTTAAGGACTCTATAGTTAAAAGCCCTGAAATGGTGTATACAGCTTTTGTAGTTTGACACCATACCTCTAAATTAAAAGTATTAAATTAACACTACAGACATAACATTTGAGACCTTTAAAAACTCAGCATGTAGCAACAATTGACACAATGTATCAACAGTATATGAATATTTTAAAACTGAGAATATAATTTAATCAATACTGGACTTGAAAGCTGAAGTTGAAATGGAAAAGTCACAATGGCTGATAAGAGATAAGTGAGCTCATGCTCTTACTTGTATAGCATTAATTTTTTGACATTAATATTGTTAGTTTAAAAAACAAGTTTCCCTAGGACATACCTAATTTCAACATGCTGATGTGGCAGAAAATATCAAGAAATATACTTTATTTTACTATAAACTTTAATTCTGATGTGAACATGCTATATCCTTGTTATAAACAAATCTTTTATGAAAGCTTTGCACTTGTTCACAAAGTTATATGTATACACGGTTTAACAATTGTGATAACTTGAGTAGGAAAATAATTTATTTTCCCAATTAGTTGTTCCAAACAACATTCAAATTTGTTACATGCCACCTTATTCATTTATTAAATTGTATTTACCTTCCTCAAGGTAACTCTGACACATTTGAAGTATTTTTGAAAACCTGCTATTACCTTTCTTTCTGATAAAAATCACAACAAAAATTAAAAATTTAGGAAGGCAAGGTTTACTAAATGAATAAGCAATAAATCGATCTTGATTTTGATAAATTAATTTTAAAAGCAAATTAATAAAATTTTAGAACTGTTTCTGACAAAGAAGTATAATCAAGACCATTTTAAACTATCTTGTAAAATGCCACTTCTTTGCTATTATTTTTTTGAAATGTTCCTTGTTGGAATTATTTTGCAAGATTCTTCATTAAGAAGAGTTTAATAACATTTATCATACGTCCTGAGCATTAAGCGTTATTTTCATTCTACTTCCACTATTATGTGATGCATGTTGTTTCTAAAATCCTAGGAAAATGTTAACTTCTCCACTGAGGTCCCCTCCCCCCATCCCATTGCATGTACGTACGTACACACACACACACACACACACACACACACACACTATCACTATCTCTCTCTCTCTCTCTCTCTCTCTCTCTCTCTCTCTCTCTCTCTGGTCCCTGGGGAGATGAACAAATAAAAATCCCCCGAAGCTGGCAGGCAGGAGCGGAGCTTTACTTCTGCAAAGTCGGCTGTCATCGGTGTGCACAGACAAACGCCGGCCCGGAGCCCCGGTGCGCGGGGCCGGAGCGCCGGCGGGGCCTCGGGGGGCCGGGGCTGCCCTCCGCACGCCGCTCGCGTCCGGTCCATTCAGAAGCTGCTCCTTCCCCACCCCCCCACCCCCACCCCCGCGAGTAACCGACAAAGGAACAAAGTTTGTCCCCGCGTCCACACGAACGCGGACACGTATTTTCTTTCGCCGAACAAAAAGTCCCACCACGGGAAGCTCCCGGGCAGGGAGGGTCGGGCCGGCCGCCCTGCGCGGCGGAGGCCACGCTGCTCCCGTTTACCTTCATCTTGGGGGGCGATCGCAGGGCTTCCAGCTCCGAGGCAGGCTCCGGCGGCGCTGGAGGGCGAGGGAGGAAGAGAGAAGCGCAGTTAGCCACCAGCGGCCCGAGCGGCGCCCGAGTAAACAAGCCCGGCGGGGAGGGGCTCGGCCGGGCAGCCCCGGGTCCGGGGCCCGCCGAGGAGGGGGCGGGGGGCCCGGGCCGCCCTCACGCCTCCGCCCCCCGGGGAGGAAAGTGAAGTCGGGGCTGGTGCGGGCGCGCGGGGGCCGCAGGGGGCGGGCAGGCGCCACTTTCTGTTTCTCGGGCTCCCCCGGGGCGGGCTCCGGGCCGGCCCGCGTCTCCCTCCGCTCGCCCTCTCCCGCCTCCGGGCCCCCCCCCCCCCGGCCGCTCCCCCAACCTCCCCTCCCCCCGGTGGCGGCGGCGGCGGCGGCGGCGGTGTGTGTCACGGCGCCATTGCTCTGCCTCCCCCAGCTCTGCACCGTGTCAAGCGGGAGAAGCGGCCCCGGGTCCCGGAGGGCCGCGGGAGAGGAGAAAGGGGGCGAGGGGGGGAGGAGCGGGTGGGGGCAGCGAGGGGCGGAGGGGAGGAAGGGAGGCAGCCGGGCCGGGGGTGGGAGGGCAGCGGAGCCGCACAGTGGCAGCCGCCGCCGCCTCCCCCCGCCCGCCCGCCTCAACTTTTTCGGCGCTGCCCGAGGGGCGCCGGGCGCCGGCCCCCGAGCCCGCGGCGGGAAGGAGCGCCGCCGAGTTGGGAGCCCTCTCCCGGGAGCAGCCCCGCGCCGCACTCCGCCGGAGCAAACTTAGCGGGGCGGCCGCCCCCACAGCCATCTTACCCCGGGAGCCGGAGCGGCGGCGGGGAGAGAGGCGAGCAGGGGCCCGGCCCGGCCCGGCCGCCGCGGCTCCGCCGGGAGGGCTCCGCCGCCCCCGCCCCCACCTCCAAACCTCCAAGTGCACCGGGACTCCGGGCAGCAGCGCCAGCTGCTATGCCGCTTCGCCCATTCAACAGCCCCCGCTCCTGCTCTCCTCACATACCAACTGCGGCTCGAGCGGGCGCTGTCAGCTCTCGGTCCCCCCCGGCCACACTGACCCCAGCGGGCCCCCGTCCGGGCAGCACCACTCCTGGCCGCCGCGGCAGTTCCTGCGCCCAGTCCCCCGCTCGCCCCGATTTACTGCCACAATCCACCAAATAACAAGCTGTTGAGCAGACTCGCTCCTACACGAACTCCTATTGGCCCCTCATGACGATGGAGCACCAGTCCGCGCTCCTCATTGGAGCTCGCTACCCGCCGTTCGGATTGGATGTCACGCCTCGAGTGCACGGATTGGTAAGAAAAGCAGCAGGTAGGAAAGGCCCCACTTATGATTGGCTACGCGAGGAGACAAACGTTATTGGAGGAGTCGGGAATTGACTCGGTAGATCCTGAGAAATGATTGGTGACGGTGACTCCGGATGTGCTCGAGTGAACACTGATTGGTGAACTCCGGGGTCAGGAAGAGCGGCCCGGAGCGGGGATTGGCGGCGGGTGTCCCATGGAAACGGAACTCATAGCGGCGGAGAGGGGCTTGCACCGGGGGCGGGGCAGGTACTATACAAGGCGCCTGCGCTAGAGCCTGTTCTCGGCGCCATTTTGTCTGGGCAGCGGCGGCGGTCGCTCTTTCCCATTTTAAGCTTCGCCGGCAGCGGAGCGGAGTCTTTACCCGGCTGATTCCTCCTCGCGGACTAGGCGTCCCCCTTCGGTCCCGAGTGAGAGCACAGTGAGTGACTGAACGGATCTGGGTTCCCCCCGCAGAGGTCGGCCTGAAGGCTTGCGGTGGCCTGGCTGGGGGTGGGGGGGGTGAGGGGATGGCGCAGCCTTAGTGGTACCGACACCGGAAGTGAGGGGGCCTCGCGGCGGCCGCGTCCGTTCCTCCCTGAGGGGGATGGGGGGGCCGGAGGCCTGCTCTCCCGCCGGAGCGGAGGGGGTGGAGCCTGCTGCCTCCCTCCCGGCTGGGCATCCTCTCTCCTTTCTCCCCCGCGGGCCCAGAAGGGGCTTCCCGACCACCCCGAGGCCCCTGCGGAGAGGCTGCGGTCTGGCTTCTTCAGACTTGAAGGAAGTAGGTTTTGCCTACGGAGAGGGTCGTGTCACCCCAGCGTAGAAGCAGAGGGACCCCAAGACGATTCTGGGTCTTCAGCTGCAGGAATTCTCCTTTTCTCTTTGCCTCGATGGCTGCTCCCCCAAGTTCGCGCTGGGTATAATTGTAAATCGCCTTTCAAATGGAGATGTCATTTGACAGGACTAGAGTATTTCCTACAGTCCTCCCATAACCGTTCCCAAGAGGTACCGGGACCGTTGCTTCAGCCGCTTAAGTAATGACTCAAGGAAAAGAAAACATTTAAAATCCCTGATTTAAGTCTTTTAGAATATTAAATGGACAGTAGTTGTTGTAAAAATCTTAAGTAATAAACAAACCTGAGATTGGGTTGGACACAAACGTAATAGCTGGGTTTTGAATTTTAATTAGGAAAAAAAATTTGTTCAAATTGTTTATTTTCTAGATAAAGTACACGTTCCTTCATCGAATTAACTTTTTAATGTAAAAAGACTGGTGTATGTGAAAACTGGGTAAAATTAAAAAGCTTTTGGGTTCAGAGGAGTTCACTTGACTGTTTGTTCTCACAATATCCCTAGTTGGCTTTAAATTATTTTAGTTGAGTCAAATTTAGCGAGGTTTAAGTTTACTTCTCTCAATTATTTTGCAGTTTTACTGTAAGGAACCGTAGATTTGGGTGAACTTCAGAAAGTCATTCATCATTGTTGCAGAGGTGAGTGCTCATATAATCCTGAAAATGTTTAGAATGGGGGGGAGGGAGTGGAGAGAGAGAGCTAGAAATGGATTTTCATGCCTAGTGAGAAGTTTTTTGAGGTAGATTAGGATATACTGTTGAGTGAAAGTCAAGGAGGGTTGTTGTGTTTTTTGTTTAATAGGCAAAGATGAGGTTGCTTTGGGGTGTCAAGAATTAGATGCAGAAGGTACAGTGAAAGTAAGCATAAAATGATTGTTGGAGAGCCACAAATAAGCTGGTTTGACAAAGGTTTTATATTGAGAAAGTAGTGGGAGGTGAAGGTGGAAAGGTAGGGTAGAGGCCAGATAAAGGTCAAAACTTTAAACATAGTATTAAAGTATTTTAAAGTACTATTCTCAAGATGGCAGTTTAGGAAATCTGATCCATTGACACCTAGAAAGCTACTGAAGGAGGGATTAGAGTCTAGAAGCTGAGTGACAAGAAGTTCTTGCAGTATTCTAGACTTAAGGCCATGGATCTGATGAGGAAAAGGGTATCTGAGACCCAGTTGAAAGAGGAATGTGCCAACTGCAACCAAAAAACCCAGATTTTTGAGCCTTGGTGCTCTGGGAAGATGAGGATTCTCTTTACTATTTACCTTCCATTTTGGATTTTACATGTTTTATATTATATGACCGTTTAGTATGCATGGAATCTCTTTTAATATATCTTCTATGGTTTGGGGGGTTCCCAAGCAAAACTGTAATCAAAGGAGCAGAAATGTTTTATTTCTTTCAACTGTTTGTAGCTCTGCTCTCTTTGCATAGTTTATTTGCTTTCTGAATTATTGATGCAAATATTTAATATCACTAGTCTTCTCTACTGTTGATGTTCTTTCTTTTTGTCCCTCCTTAATTCCATATACCTTATGGCCTAGCCAGCGAATGTTCAGGATTAGCAAACTATTGAAATTAGCTGGAGCAAAATGTGATTAGGAAACTACAACTGCCACCTTTGACCCTCCCCAACCCTCATTCATGTTCATTCATTGAATAACTGTTAACTGTGCTAAAGTACAATGTACTGGGTACTAAGTCCATTATAAGATTTCATCACGTAAACATCTTTTAAATATTCTCGTCAAGGAGGAGCTTTTATTGTTATACACTAAAACTCCATCTTTGCCTCTAGTCCAAAAATATATATATATTTTTAAAATAGCCTTTTCAGTCACCTTGCTTGTGTTATGTACCCACCATCAGGACTCCCTTCTACGTCACTTATACTTTTAGTAGGTTGTAGTCTTGCCCACCAAAATCAGTTGTGATGTCATAAGTGGTATTGACATTTTTAACATTAGAATTTAGTAAAGAAGTCCTAAATTAGTTTTTTAAAATAATGCTATAAAATGTTACCATTTCCACATTGTAGTAGACTTAGAGATGACTAAATTCTAGTATCATCTTTGATATTTTCTCTGTGTGATTCTACTCAAGCACTTAAGTGCTTAACAACTTGTCAAATATTGTGCTAGATGTTGGGAATATAAATTATTTAATCTCTCTGGAGCTCTGTTTCTTAATTAGAAAAATGGGGATAATGCTTGTACAATGGTTATGATGTTTTGTGAGGAAATTGCTTTGTAATTCTTAAAGTGTTCCATATGTAGGGATTAAGTTCTGCATAGATAGCTAGCATGTCATGGGGTACAGTAAATTAAATATCTACAGTCTGAAGATTGAGACTTCAGGCTTTTGTGAATCTTTTTGGTATAATAAGAATTTTTTTCTCTATAGGAGATTTGTTGTTGCTTGACATTATTGTTTAATTGGGATTGGGATTTATTGGAAGTACAGGGCTTCCTTTTCTGCAAGTAGCCTTAACTACTTCTGTTATCTTTATCAACCTTAAGAACAAAGTATTTCTCTTTTCAGAGCACATACAGGGTGAAATTTGGGCTCCTATGAAATGACATTGTGATGACTAGTTAGCATGAACCAGTAGTGTTAATTTTTTTTCTTTTTATTTTCAAAACTAAAAGACCTTTTAGAATTTTTATTTACTGAAGGAAATGGGGTAAAATGACTTGCCCGAGGCCACACAGCTAGGCCTCAGGAGGACCCAAGTTCAAATCCAGCCTCAGACACTTAATAATTGACTAGCCGTGTGACCCTGGGCAAGCCACTTAATCCTGTGGTCTTGCCAAAAAAAAATCTTTTTTGAGATAATGTGAATTATCTGTCTACTGGGTTCTACGTATATTATGCATCATCAGTTTCATTTCTTTCGTGTTTAATCATGATGACCCACAAATGAAAGGAACTTAAGAATTTGTTTTCATATCCAAATATCAGATTTAATTCTTAGTTGAAGTCTTGAGTTCTAGAAGAACATAAGATTAGACAATCTTTTGAAAAATATCACACTTATTTATACTGATTAATCTGTCTTGGTTTCCTATAATGCCTTTTTAAAAAGGTGTTGAAGTATCTTGAAGCAGATTTATAGTTGTATGAAGATTTAAAACATCCTGCTGAGGATATAGTATGTTATGTATGGATTTAGAATAGGACAGTATCTCAAATCTAAACCAATTTCTTTATTTTAAAGTTGAAGACTGTGACTTGACTAGGGTCCTGCAAATAGTAAGCATCAAATATAGTATTTAAGCTGAGGTCCTCTGACGACACAGCCTCCAAACATTATTTTTTGTTGTTTTTTTTTAATAAGGCAATGGGGTTAAGTGACTTGCCCAAGATCCCCAAGTTAGCTAAATATTACGTGTCTGAGATCTGATTTGAACTTAGGTCCTCCTGACTCCAGGGCTCACGTTCTATCCGCTATACCATCTAGCTGTCCCCTCCATACATTTATTAAAAAAGGTAGATGGAATGTTACAAATTAACTGATTCTCCTAGAATTATTTTTACAATTCACTAGGAGACAATCCAGGCAGCAAGCATCACTATTTCTATAATTTTTCAGTGATTGCAAAATTTGCAATTTGTAAAATGAATTTATAATAATTATATTTTACAGTGTTTTTAAAGCCTAGTTAGGCTTGAATTCTATTGTTTGAATTTATGTTTTATTAGACATTTTGGAAATAAGAAATTTTTTGTTTTTCAGATTTATCCTGATGTTTTGTGAGGAAAAAGTCTTCAAAGGCTTTTTAGCCCTTAGATTTGGATCTATTTCTTAACTGTTGATTGGAATATTTCTGGTGGGTGATTTTAGAATCATACAAAAAAATGATATAAATTTTAGTTTTTTGAATACTGTATGGCAATACTACTACATGTTACAAAGTTAGGTAAGAAATAATAGTCTCTTAACTATACAATAGTTTCAGTAAACAATTCAAATGATGTTTAGAAGTGAATTTGACAGCTCTTAAGTGCATCCAAAAAATTACCCAGGGAATGATTTATCTCTAAAGAAAATTAAATAACAAGTTAATTTCTAACCAGGTACAAGTTCCCTATTTCACCCACCCACCCCCTTTAAATTGTGTAATCACCTAAATTCAAAACTCTCAATTTTCCTTTTAGTTGAGCATAAATATATCTTTCAGATTATGGAATGAACAAATAATATTTCTTAGCAAATTGATAATATTACGATATTTATAAATATTTCCATACTTTGATGTGTTTTTAAAGCACGAACCCAAAATATTCTGGAGAATACCAAAAAATAAAAGAATCTCTTTCTTTAAAGAGCCTGTCATATAGCTGGAAAGAATGGAAAATAAATGGACTTCAAAGTATCTGTTATTTAACAGGAAAGAAAATATGAATAATTCTTTAAGATCAATGGAAGCAGTATCAAAAGCTAGTAATTGTTAAATTTTATAGCCACATAAACAGAGGAGTCAGAAGGATTTTGGAGAAAAAAATATTTGTTAGGAAAAACTTTATAAAGAGAGTGGAATTAGAAGTTGATCTTGTAAGGAATAGGATTTGGATAGGCAAGGCAGAAATAAAATGAGCAAAATTTTAGGAGGAAGATCGAGGTGTTTGGCAGAGTAAGTAAATTAGTTTGACTCGAGTGGAGAGTTTGGGAAGAAAGTAGGCATTGGGTCTAGAAATGTAATTAGGGCCAAATTAACTTGTTTTTTTAATCGATGGGAAGCCATTGAAAGGTATTGGTGGAAGGGCAGCTAGGTGATCTAGAGAATAGAGCACTGGCCCTGGAGTCAGGATCACCTGAGTTCAAATCTGCCTTAGACACTTCATTATTTAACTGTGTGACCTTGGGCAAATAAGTCATCCCTATTGCCTTGCAAAAAAACAAACAAACAATAAAAAGGTTTTGGTGGGTAGAAGAGGAAATTGGAAGCAGATTGGTCCATAGGGTGTTAACAAACTAAATATAAATTGAAAAGCTTTTGACCTAGGATGGTGACCAGAAAATACAGATACTAGGTGGGGAGTTTGAAAAGGAATGGGTTGGGGCAGCCAGGTGGCGCAGTGGATAAGAGCACAGGTCCTTGGGGCCAGGAGTGCCTGAGTTCAAAACCAACCTCAGACACTTAATAATTACCTAGCTGTGTGGCCTTGAGTAAGCCACTTCACTCCATTGCCTTGCAAAAACCTAAAAACAAAAAAGAAAAGGAATGGGTGACAGTTTTGTTCTTAAGTGTGGACCCTGGGATACTGAAATGTGGTGTTAGTTTAGTGATAAAATTTGTCTTCTCTTTTTGACACGTTTAGCTTGAGGTCAGTGAGCATCTTTAGCTAAAATATTCAAGCAATTGAAAATGTATTAATGATAGATGTCAGGACTAGAAATTAAAATGTAGATTTTGCTGTGTTGGTTGTGAAAGTGGTTTTTAATATGGAATATTAGAAGTGTGGTTTCATATTTCAGAGCAATTTATAATAGGTCATCTAATTTAACCTCCACCAAATACCAAATCTACCTCTGCCAAATCCATGCCTTTTATATATAAATGAAAAAGTTGCAGAGTCTTGTCTGTGATGATATAACATAACACTAAGAATCATATCAATTGATGCAAAAATATTTTTAGATAATCAGAACTCAAAAAGACTTGGATATTTCTACTTCAGGTCAGCTAGGTTGCACAGTAGATAGAGCAGCAGCCCTGGAATCAGGAGGATCTGCATTCAAATGTGGCCTCAGACTCTTATTACCAATTTGGTGTGACCTTGGGCAAGTCACTTAACCCCAATACCTAATCAAAAAAAAAGATCTCTACTTCATGACTTCTATATATTTGTTTGTAGTCAGTGAACATTAAGTGTCTGCTATGTGTCAGATGTACTGAGTGCTAAGGATACAAAGAAAGTAAAAGACCACCCCTGCCCATGAGAAGCTCACAATCTAAAGAGGGAGCCATTAGGCAAAGAACTATGTCAAATAGCCTAAATTGGAAATAATCAACAGGGGAAGTCTCTAGAAGTAAGAGAGATTGAGCAAGGCTTCCTGAAAAAGATGAGATTTTACCTGCCAGAAGGCAGAGGCAAAAATCCTTAGCAAAGAAATTAAACATAGTTCTATAAGGACCAGTTATGTCAAATGACATACACTTTACTAATGTAAATAATTAAAGGAAATTTATTTCTATTGGGTCATTTTTTTTTTGTCCATATGTTTTTCCCCTTGAAAAGTATCAGTTGGGTTTGTCATATATTTATAAATCTTGTGAATAATATGGTTATAGAGACTCTGGCTTGTCAGATCTTAAGGATGTATGGTTTGCAGGAGGGGGTGAGAGAATGAGAAATGAATATATGTATAAAAAAATGTCCAAGAGACTCTGATAATGACCAGATTTTAGAGGATAGAGCACCAGCCCTGGAGTTAGGAGGACTTGAGTTCAAAACCAGCCTCAGACTCTTAATAATTACTTAGGTGGTTGACCTTGGGCAAATCACTTACCCCCATTGCCTTAAAAAACCAACAAGAAATCCCATCGGGCTTATCTGATGGTGAGCTTGAAGGCAGTGAGTTAGATTATGGAAGTGCTAAAATTGCAATTTGTAGGGCAGATTAAAAATATCCCTTATCTGATTCTAACAAGGAATCACTTCAGTGAAGGTTTTCACAGATGACAAACTAAATGGTAATGAGTGACTAAAAGAGTATTAAGCACCATATTGTTTGAAAGATAAAGATGATTTTTCTTGATAATAGTCTACTCCTCAAGCAATAGGCGAGGATGTTTGAAGCATTTGACCTTATTGTATATTCTATAACCCATGTCATCTAGAAAATTTCTGCTACTTTTTGAATTTTATTTAGTGTAACACTGCTTTAAAAAAAAATGCTGGGGGGTGGGCTAGTTGGCATGGTGGATAAAGCACCAGCCTTGGAGTCAGAAGTACCTGGGTTCAAATCCGGCCTCAGACACTTAATAATTACCTAGCTGTGTGGCCTTGGGCAAGCCACTTAACCCCCATTGCCTTGCAAAAAAAATGAATGAATGAATGGAAGTAGAGTCTGTATCAGGACAAGTTGTAATCTAACATTCTCACAAAAGAATTTTTTTGAAAATTATTAGAATGCATTTATTTCAGATATATACATAATGATTGATAAAATATTGCTACTTTGCAGGACAATAAATTTATTCAAACCAGACAGATATTTCTTGTAATTTTGGTTGGCAATAAACCCCTGGAAAACAGATACTTGTGGATTCTCATGTCTGTTTGAAAGAAGATGTTAGAAACAATGATACCAGTTTACTTAAAGAGTTTTGAAAGTAGGGAAGCCACTATTAAAGGTTACATTGTAACCTGTGGCAATTATTTTATGTCCCTTTATCTTTCCTTGAGACTAGCCAAGGTGCTACACCATTAACCCTGTTTGTCAAAACAGAAAACTTCCAGAAATGATGAAAACGTAAGCTGTTACGTGGAAGTTTGGTTTCAAAAACTATAGATCCAGGTCTTTAACTCCTGTAATGAGTACCTCCATCCAGATGATTTCAACAGAGAAGACCCAAAGCAAAAGCCAGATAATATTTTATAAAAAAAAATGATAGGAATATATGTTCTCAACTAAATGACTGAATAAAAAAGTTGAAAGAAACAAGTAGGAGATGCACTGTGCATATTTTCTGCATTATTGTAGATATGGCCATTCTCAACAGTTATTAGCTGATGTTTTTATCCAAATTACAGTTTGCAATTCAGATAGCTATCAAGAATGTATCCAAAAAGTGTGAAGGGCTTGTTGGTGATTGTTCATAAAATAAATCAGAAATTACAGTAATGATAGATACTTGAATGACAGATACTCACACTTGTAACACTCCACTGACTAAAAATTTTGCAGCATGTTGATGACAAAAGTGTGTGGACCGTGCTTCCTAAAAGAGGGATTACAGGAAAAGATTTGATAAATATTTTCTATTAATTGCAGATGTCCTCAGCCTACATTCTGTAAGTGACTTTATAACTATATCTTTCAATCTAAAAAACAGAAGAGATTATACTAGTCCTTGGCAGGTTGAATAGAGGTAGAATGAAGATTTCACCTCTCAAAGTATGAAGCTCAGATTAATTCCATTTTTGTCTTTGTCAGAAGACATTAAGGTCCTGCTTGTCAAGGCAATATATAACTAATCTGTATAGAGTTAATTTAGGATTGAATCCTTGCTTCTGGAGCAAATGGCTTTCCCCTGACACCAGTCTTTATTTCATTCCAGAGAACACTTTTTTGGGAGAGTAAGCTGTTTGCTACTTCTCTGCAACAAGTTCTTGACTATCCCTTGCAGTTGAAAGGGAGAGGAAGTAGTGCCATCCTTGAAATTAGTTCTTAACCTGGAATCTATGGACCCCCAAAGGGTCTGTCAATTGATTTTAAATGGTTTTTGAATTTGGATGCAAAAAAAAAATACATCTTTATTTTCACTAGTCTCTGACTGAAATACAGCATTGAAGTTATTTATAGACATTCTGAGAAGTGTCCGTAGACTTCACCATACGGCCACAGGGGTCCATGCCCTAGTGGAATACATGCCTGGAACAAATCATATTCTGCCACCCTCATCCATTTTTATATAGCTGAATTAGGTTAAAATGAAAATCTAGGATAGCCTTGAAATGGAAAGAAAAAGGTCACAAAGGGGCCATAAGCAATTAAGAGAGGTTTTGTGTGGAAGGGGGGGGGGGGAGTCCTTTGTTTCATTGATGAGATCAATAGATGAGCCTTAGTTTCAATTTTGCTCATCATCCCTATAACTAAAAGTCCCCACCCATGTATTTAGTTTTATTAAGCAGCCAGAAGACAATTAGAAACAAAAGTATTATTATAACCCATTACTTCCTGGGGTTGTCTAGGAAATATGACATATTGGAAGTAACTGACAACCAAGTGGTTTTTTTTTAGTTCCAAATTTTTTCCCTTCCCCCTAAGATAGTAAGCAGTGATATAATTATACATAAACAATTGTGTTAGTCACATTTCCGCATTTAGTCAGGCTGTGAACAAATCAGAACAAAAGATAAAAACCATGAGAGAAAAAAACAAAAAATGAAAATATAATCTTCAATTTGCATTCAGAATTCATAGTTCTTTTTCTGGCTGTGCATAGCATTTTCCATCATGAAGTATTTTGAAATTGTCTTGGATCGTTGTGTTAACTGAGAAAGAGTTAACTCTTATCATAATTTATCTTCACACTGTGTAATTACTTTGTACAGTTCTCAAACTAGTAGGTAGGACCTGAGATATTTAGAATTGGCATTAGAAAAGGATGGGGGAGGGATATAAGAGTCCATCTTTGGCCAATTATGAAATGGATTTAGATTATACAGGTGGATCAGTGAAGCTTCCTGCCCATTTCTCAAGGACTTCTGAAAATTGCTATTATTGTTAATAGTAATTAGAGCTGAGGAATTAAGCCAGAAACTTTCAGAAGTTTATGGGAGTTTGTGGGGTGACACTGAATAGCAGCAGTTCCTTCCTATTAAAGGGAGCATAATTCATAAACCCTTATCACCAAATGATTTTATTTTGCTTTTCCTCTTGGCAAGAAATAGAGATAGGCAGTTTTTATCTACCGATCTGCTTACCAGAAAGTAGTCAGAACCCAAACTTTTGTTTACTGTTATATGTCACCGAGTGACATGATTAATGTTGGTATCCATAATGATAGGTTGAGAAAGAGGAGTTTTTGATCTTAAAGAGAGGAGACATTTTTATCATTTATTAAAAACATGATAGAAAGCATATAAATCATCTTTAAGTAGCAAACCAATGAGGCCATCTCCTTTTTATTAAACAGTGCTGTTATTATATATTAATATTCTACTTTGACATGTAGGCATGTTACATGTAGGATCAAGTCTTGTATATACAGAATTTGCTTTACATAATAGCACAGAACATTTTGCTCATAATCCCGAGGTATATCTAATCATCAATATACACATTATCAGTGGGAAGAGTGTACACATCTAAGGGATACTCATGGAAAGACCTATACCCAGGGAACATGTGACTGGATACACAAGAAGGAAACATGTAGTTAAGGCTTAAACCTCTGGTATTCCAATTTATCTTGGAAGTTTCATGCCAGTCCCCTTCCAGTTAGATGCTTCTAACTCGTCTTACATGATTAACTATTTAATTGTGCTTTGCTGCTCCCACTAAAAGTACCAAGTTTGGCACCCCGAGGAGAAAACTTTCTTGGTAGTTTCTTCAACTATCTCTTCATAAGA
The DNA here is from genome assembly GCF_037893015.1 of Macrotis lagotis. NCBI lineage: Eukaryota > Metazoa > Chordata > Mammalia > Peramelemorphia > Peramelidae > Macrotis > Macrotis lagotis. The sequence goes on along the minus strand of NC_133661.1, from coordinate 260,601,828 downwards.
AGAACCAGCTGTACCAAAAATTCTTTTTTATGTACCCAGTCAAGTAAATAATTTTGAATACATCTCCAAATAAATGGTACATTTATAAATTATATAAGTTGTTCAGTCATGTCTGATCTTGTGACCCTGTTTTGAGATTTTCTTGGCAAAGAAATAGAGTGGTTTGCTCTTTCCTTCTCCAGTCTTACTTTATAAATGAAGAGCTGAGGCAGACAGGTGTATCTGAGACCAGGTTTGAATTCATTACCTGATTCCAAACCCAGTGTTCTATCCACTGGGCAGACCAGCTTCCTGTACATTAATCCTAGTAACGATTGAATATATTAAATTGTAGTGACTTTGATGAGTGAAGGTGAGATTTAAAATAAAAGTTATTTTGAGGGCTGGGCTTAATAAAGAACAAGATAATCTTTTACTTTTTTAAATATCAGAAAGTTGTAAAGTTTTTAGAAATTCAACTAGCAAATTTCTGAATTTTTTTTTTTTTTAGGTTTTTGCAAGGCTATGTGGTTAAGTGGCTTGCCCAAGGCCTCACAGCTAGGCCATATTTGAACTCAGGTACTCCTGACTCCAGGGCTGGTGCTCTATCCACCGTGCCACCTGGCCACCCCTAAATTTCTGTATGTTTTGATGTGAACCAGTTATTTTTGTAAAGTAATCAAAAGATAAGACATTTTTGTATTTTTAACAACATGTTCAAAAGTCAATGAAACTTCAGTTGGAAATGTTAAATAGTTTGGGAAATTCTATTTCCTTGTTTTAAAAATATGTAGATAAAATAAGATTAGAGTGCAAAAATTTCAAACATACATTTTCAAAATACTTTGTGCCCACTTTAAGTTTTTTAAAAAGTTACTTTTCTCCTTTTTTATATATCACATATCACTTTGGTCATATCTAAGCTATCTACAGAACTAACATCAATACAAATAAATAGTATCGATACCAAAAGCCTGGTGCTCATATAAGCAAAGAATCCTCTAGAATTGTAACTATTAACAGCAATCGTGAACCTCTCTAAAATATACAAGAAAATGTAATGCAGAACATCTGATTTAAGATTTACCTCCTGTGATAAACGCAGACAACTAGGTAGCAGTGTGGATCAGGAAAATCTGAGTTAAAATTCAGCCTCAGTTATTAACTCTGATCTTGAGCAGAACCTGTCTGCCTTAAGTTCTTCAACTATAAAATAGGCATAATACTTAACACTCAGGGTTTTTGTGAGGATCAAATGTGATGTTTGTACAATGAGATCTTAGTACAGTACTTGCCATATAGATAAGATTAAATTGCTAATTTTCTCCCATTCACTTAATATAGGGGTCTACTCCAAGCTTTGCTTCTAATTAGCTTGAAGAAATTGAGTAAATAAGCCACTCAGTGAGAGGGGATAGTGAAAAAAAGTATTAATCTAGATGATTTTCACAGCACAAACTGTTTTATAGAGGAATAAGCACTGACTAGACAGGTCATCAGTAGAAACAGAATATTCTGGAAACTTAAGCTCCAACATTCTTTGAGCAGGTAGGGTAGGAATGAGAAGGTGGTAGGAACAACATCTAAGAATGCTTTTGTCACTTAGGAGTCAGATATGGTAGGAGCAATTAAAATCCATCTTTGAGAATTAATTGGTCCGCAAGAATAAGTTGTCACACCACTGATCTCATTTCCTTTCTGATTACATAGTTTCAAAAATCCAGTGCACAAGACTCCTCCAGTGCAGCAAGAAATATTATGGGAAGACTGGAAATATTTTTTTTTAATTTTTTATTCTCATTTTGTACAAATGTTTTTTTACATTAATAAGATATTCTTGTTTACAAGTAAACAAAATACCCCCCCCATGAATATAGATAGACTTGCTTGGGCGAAAAAGTAAAGGGGAGAGAAAAAAATTAAAATAAAAAAATAGTAATAATTGTAGGTTTGGCCAGGTGGCACAATGGACGAAGCACCAGCCCTGGAGCCACGAGCACCATATCCAGCCTCGTAAACCCAACAATCACCCAGCCATGTGACATGCAAGCCACCCGATCCCCACTGCCCTGCAAAAACCAAAAAGAAAAAAAGACCCAAAATAAAATAAAATAGTAATAATAGTAGGGGTGGCTGGGTGGCAGACAGAACATTGGCCTTTGAGCCAGGAGCACCTGGGTCCAAATCCAGCCCCAGACACCCAAAGATCACCCTGCTATGTGGCCCCAGGCAGGCCACCCAGCCCCACTTGCCCTGCACCCTCCCCCAAATAATAACAAAAAATGTGCTTCAGTCTTTGTTCCAACATCAGCAACTCTGTCACAGGTGGATCACATTCTTTATAAGTCCATCACAAAAGTTACTTCCATATTTTTCCAACATTGCCATTGCTGATTGCAACTCCCTCCTTTCTTATTTCTCCACTACCATGTACTGTATTTTCTCTCTCCTTTCACTCTGACTCTGCTGTAGGGTCGCTGAGTGGGGCAGCAGACAGATCCCTGGTCCTGGGGTCAGGAAGCCCTGAGCCCCCATACCACCCTTTAGGCCCAGAATCCACCTGCCCTATGGTCCTGGGCAGGCCATCCAATCCCAGCCCCTTGCAATAAGTAAAAAAGAAAATGTGTTATATGTGACCACTGTCGTCCCCCCCCCCCATGGTCCATCCTCTCCTCCTTTATTCACATCCCCACTGCTTCCCCCTGCTCCCCCCTCCTTCTTACTCCAGATGTCTATACCCCATTGAGTATATTTGCTGTTTCCTCTCCTAGCCATCTCTGATGAGAGCAAAGGTTCCCTCATTCCGCCTTGCCTCCCCCTTTCCATATCATTGCAATAGCTCGTTGTAATAAAAAAATCTTATTATGTGAAATATCTTGGACTATTCCCCCTCTCTTTTTTCTTTCTCCCATTCCATTTCCCTTTTTTTCTATTGACTACTAGAAATATTCTTAACTGAACAAATGCTGCCTGTATTTACTGAAAAAATTCTCCGTGCCATTATTAAATATTGGGTGGTTTATGAACCTCCCAAATGTATTATTTTATTCCTAAAGACTAGTTTATCCTGATTCAGGAATTGCCTAGCCCTAGAACAAGGGGGTGGGGGGTGAGCAAGAGAGAAGGTAGAAAGAAGAGGATAAGTAGTTTGTTCATTCTCATGGTGCTTTTAATTTTTTTCCATTTTACACACTATTGGAAAATACTTCCCTCAACCTATTCTCATACTCTCCCTATTCTGTCATTTCTAGTTTGGAAGGTATTTGGGGAACACTGAACCTGAACTGCCTTTTCCTGACTCATAACTAGTACAGTACAAGGAAATGTGCTTCTCTCTAAAGGCAATTGTTAAATATTCAGTAATTTTGCTAGCCAGTTATTAAACACGTTAAATATTAAATTATATAAACTTAATTTAAAAGTGATTAAATTTTTTAAATGACATTAAAACAGGCAATCTCAAGCAAACTCAAATCTCACACCTTCTGTTTATTTTACTACATTCTGCCATTATCTTGAGATTTGGTGTCTGTATACGTGACATCACATTGACCATAATGGAAGTTTTTATCAATTTTGTTGTGAATAGCACAAGAAATTGTGGAAATATTCAAGTATTTGAAAACATATATTCAACAAAGAAGTCCCTCCTTTGGGATCACACTAGGTTTTCCGTGGTAGAACTTCTTTGCTGAATCTGATAGAAATTTAAAAAAAGGTATTAGTTGAGAAAACCAAGCTTAAGTATTTTAGCTTAAAATTTGTAATTTCTAAAATTATATGAAGACATTAACAAATTTTGTTACTCCTCAAGAGGTATTTTACTAAACACACAAAAATTGCTTTTCAGATACTGTTCCCTAAAATGTCAAAACAACTGTGAAGAACATGAAATCTGTTGAATGACCTGTCTTTGAAGAAAACCATCATGTTTTTAAAAGGAAGAAATAGATAATCTTATACTTCCAAATAACTGGAATGCAAAACAAGCATTTAAGTTTTCAGAGAAGTACAAAGGCTTGAAGTGAAAGGAGGTAAATTATCAGATCTTTCAACATTTTTGATTGATAACAGGAAAGAGATTCTACCAAGTTCTCAGTACTATTTACAATGTTCTAAAATGTAATAGACCTTTAATATTGAGGGGATTGCAAGGAAAAAATAGGATACAGGCAAATTGTTTTATCACATAATATGATGGTGATGTTTGTCCTTAGTTCTCAAAGATGACCATGTCATTAGGGAAGTGATCCCATGACAGGTATATGAATTGGATTTGAGTGAGGGGGTCCTGTGCTGAGTCACCAGCCTCACATTCTCCTCCAGAGCTACCTGGGACCAGTGGCCAGAACAACTGGAGATGGCCCACATAATATAATTCAACAAGAATAGTGAGCCACAGTGAGCACGGGGCCTGTAGCTAAAAAGTGCTCAAATCCCACTTCCGACACTTAAATTAGCCATGTAATACCAAGGCAAGGCATTTAGTTTGATGTCTATAAAATAAAGATTATAATGACAAGAGTTATTGTGAAGATTGAATAAGAATATAAATGCTAATGTAGGCTATTACAAAAGAAATTAAGAAAAGCACTGAAGAGATTTATCTCCAGTGCTTAATTCAGTCAGATACTGGACAGATTTTATTTCTTTAAAAGAATTTGTATTTTCAGAACATACATGTCTACTTTAAATGATTATGAATATGTACTTGGAAAGCAAACTTGATTGCTTTTTCTTCTGATGGTGCTGATACAATGCTGGGAAATAAAGTTATTAGAAAAACTCCATAAAACCAATCCAATTTAAGATATGTAATTTTCTTGCTATATGGTGAATATAAACTAAACTTGTGCATTTTTCTCTTGTTGTGTGGTAAATTGATTAACATTAATTTCTTACAGAACCCTGCTTTAGTAATTGATTCTTGAGCAATTTTTATTGCTTTCAACTGCATTGTACTTATATTCACAAAGTGTAAAAATTAATGTGTAGCACAAGAACTTGAAGAAATGGAAAAATTTGTACTGGAATGCATAAGTTCAAGATTTGTTGGGTAACTCTTAAGGACATTTTCCAAGAAATTTTAATTTCAAAATATAATTTAATGCTTTTTCCTATTTGAAAATAATTTAAATAACCTTAATCTTTTCCTGAATAGAAATGATGAAAGAGGGGGTTAGCTAAATTACACAGTGAATGGAGCACTGGCCCTGGAGTCTGGAGGACCCCACTTCAAATTTAGCCTCAAACACTTAATTACCTAGCTGTGTGACCTTGGGCAAGTCATTTAAACCCATTGCCTTGCAAAAAACTGATGAAAGAATTTTAGATTGATAGAATTGTCTTCTTAGGCTTTAGGTTCACTGTGAATTAGCTGATTAAAAACAAATAAGTGAAATTTGCAAATAGGAAATTGATTTTAACAGCTTTTGTAATTTTATGGATTTAGAATTAGATAATGTTCCAGTCCCTGCAACTAAAGAAAACTGTATCATCCTATATACAACTCTACAAAAAGCTAAAAAGATAGTTCTACTGAAATTAGTAATTAAGTCGAAGGATATTTCAGTTTTGTGAATATAATTTGTATAAGAATGATAAATAACTTAACAGTAAATTACAATAGATTTATTTTCACTTTTGGGGAAGAAGAATTGGGATGGAAATTCATTATTAAATTACAGCTGGGTTGACTGATGGATGCAAGATTTGAATAAAAATTAACAAGCTTTCTGGGAAAATCAAATGGCTATATGAAATTTTATCATAAATGTATTTTGTAATTATTAACTTTTGTGCTACACATCCTTTATACCAGTTGATTTATAACAAATACTTTGGGTTGGGGGGGGGGAAGTGGGAGAAAAGCCCATTAAACATTTACCAATATATTACCAACTATATCCCTAAGCCTCTAAAGTTGGGAAGGTCAGAGGATGGATATTAGATTAAACCTCCTGATTTTAGAGATGTGGAAGCCAGATAAGGAATACAGAAGTGGTGACTTCAGGATCACATGAGTAGCAAGCTAGAGGTATAGGATTTGAGCCACAGGGGTCGTCTGCCTCATAAAACCAGTGGTAAGGTGGCACAGTGGATAGAGTACCAGCCCTGGAGTCAGGAGTACCTGAGTTCAAATGTGGCCTCAGACACTTAATAAATTATCTAGCTGTGTGGCCTTGGGCAAGCCACTTAACAAAAAACTTTGCAAAAAACCTTGCAAAAAAACTAAATAAAACAAACAAAAGAGGTGGTATTCCCTCTGTATCAGGGATCGACAAAACCCACACTGTTCTGAGTCACTTCTCCATCATCCTGAGGAAGCTAAATGAGGCATCAGATAGAGTAATAGGTCTCCAATTCTATAAGAAAAGATATCTGATTATAGATACTTTCTAGTTGTAATGACCCTGGGCAGGCAAGTCACTTGACTCGACCACTCTACCTCTCTAAAGTGATCATAGTAACTAACCAGGGTTGTTATTAGAATTAAATATTTGTAAAGTGCAGGTCTTGGCACTGTAGACGCTTTTGGTGGTACAAACCAAGGCAGTTGGGGTTGACTACACAGCTGATAACTGTCAAAAAAACAGATTTGAAATGACGTCTTCCCTGACTCAAAGAATGGTGCCCTATCCACTACACCATTTAATAATAATTAATAACAGTGCTTGGGGCAGCTAGGTGGCATAGCGGATAAAGCACCGGCCTTGGAGTCAGGAGTACCTAGGTTCAAATGTGGCCTCAGACACTTAATAATTATCTAGCTGTGTGGCCTTGGGCAAGCCACTTAACCCCATTGCCTTGCTTGTTCACTTCCCCTTAACCTCAGCAAGAATATCTGAATAGAATTGTCTGAGTGGTTGAGATGTCAGTGTGCTCTCTCTTTTAATGGGGAGCACAAATTAGTAAAGGTGACTTTAATTCTCGCAAAGTTCTACCTGTAGTAAATGAATGCATAGTTGGAAAATAGGAATTGAAATAATAGGAAACTTGATTATAAGGAGCTAATATGACTGCAGTTCATAATAGACTACAAGGTACTTACTAGGTCCCCAGAGAGTTAGTTTCACAAGCCCCTACTGTTTAATGTCCTTTAATCAGCTAGTAGACTTTTTCCTAACCCTTGGAGAATATGCACTCAAAATACAGTAGGGAAAAGTGTGCTTGAAAACAGTTTAGTGGTGGTGAGGCAGTGATGAGGAACAATTCAGTTACCTGATATTCTTTTTGAAATGAGTTCATTCATAGGTATGAATGAAATTGTTTCCTGGAGTTAGGTCAGGTACTCCTGACTCCAGGGCCGGTGCTTCTATCCACTGGAGTTAATTATTTCTTGCCTGAAATTAAGCAATTCACAGATCTTCCTAAAATGGAAAATGACTATTTTGTCTGTCTTATTTTTCCAGTTTTTCAGCTTTTGCTAAAGTCTTCTGGGGATAACCTTTCTATTTACTTTTTTGACAGTTACTAGATTGTAAGATGGGGAAAAAAATGTTACTAGGTGGTTTCCAAACTTAATGCTTGGAAAAACAAAGTAATATTAATAGCTTTAATTATGGTCTTAAAAGAAAGTCTCTAAAAGTTTTTTCTTATTAAATTCCATCTTAATGTATCTGGCCTAATATTCCTGTTAGTCTTGGATCCTGTCTCTTGACATCCTTTATATTAGCTGTCTTTCAGCTTTTGCATTAAGTATGCATTTATTCAAGTCATTAAAAATTTTTAAAGTTTTAATACTTTCAAATTCAACAATACAATATTGAAGAGTACTGCCCTACATAGATGTTCACTTGAAAAAGATCTAATGATTCTAATGGAATTCAAGTGTAACAAATTAACTTATAGAAGCTCAAAAAGTTAGTGAGACAAGGCAACTAAGTGGCACCAACCCTGGAGTCAGGAGCACCCAAGTTCAAATGCAGCCTCAGACACTTAATAATTAGCTATGTGACTTTGGGCAAATCACTTAACCCCATTGCTTATCAAAAAAAAAAGTAAGATAGTATATAGACTATCAGAACAAGGGAAGGAAGATAAAAACTCCGATTATTGCTGATGCAGTCTACGTAATTCTGAAACTTCAGTTTTGGAAAGGACATTGATAAGCTAGAATACATCTAGCGAAAGAGTGACCTGAATTTTGGAAAATTCTTCAAGATTAGACCATTCGAAGACTGGTTGAAAAAATGGGGGAGCTAACCAGATGGACAGAAAACTTAGTTGGAAGATGAACTGTAAGAGCTTCCTGCAAATATTTGTAGGGATGTCACGTGAAAGATCCATCAGGAAACATTAGGTGCCTACTATTTGTCAGGCATTGTGTGATTAAGCACTTAGGGATGAAGTTAATTCCTATCCTCAAGGAGCTTAAAATCTAATTGGAAAAATAATATACAAACAAAAAACAAGAGTGATAGCTCTAGAATTGAGGGGTTGGGAAAGATTTCCTTTAATAGATGGGTTTTTAGTTGGGACTTAAAGTAGGTAAAAAGAAGAGAGTATTACAGGTATGGACAACAGCCAGAGAAAATGCCAAGAGCAAGACAGCCAGGAGGCCAGTGTTACTAGGTCTAAGTTGGAGTGTGGTGTGATGGAAAAGGAAGGAGGGCCTAGATGTCTACTGGACATGCAGATTGAGATATTTGAAAAGCAGTTAGAAAATGAGACTACTAAGGAATGGGCAGAAATTACAGGGAGTCAGATTTCAGCCTCATGTAAATGGCAGAAACTGAAGAGTTCCTATCAATATAAATATATAAGCATAAAATTTGTGGTTAGCGTGGATACATCTTTTTGGAGAACTGGCTCATCTCTACAAAATAGGGGTCATGCTGATACCATCAGCAGCCTAACTGGAAGAGACAGACAGGATCCAAGGCTAAGGAGATGACAGTCTCTTAAGAGAGTATATTTTATTACATCAGTTGGCCACATCTGTAGAAGAATTCTAAGGATGGGACTGTCTCCCACCCCCTTCCGCAGCAATGGTTTAGCCAATTTCAAATCGAATAAACATTCTTTCCTTTGAGGTCAAACAAGTAGAAAAGATGACCTCTTGTCATTTGCACCCAGAATTCTTAGCAATTATAGTTCAATGAGAATTATTTGATCTATGATAAATATAAATGAAATGGCTTAATCCTAACACAATTATTGCACTCTTAAAATCCTCTCTAGTTAACAAGTATTTTCACTAAGACTTTTGGAATATTTTAACTTAATAATACTTACAAATGAAGTGTGAGCCTTAACTAGGGCACAGCCGTGCCACATCTTAATTATCAGCTGGAACTGTATGACATTTGTCTGGGTAAAGATGGTAACTGAAATCATAGGCATAAAATGACTGCCAAGGGAAAGAATTTAGAAAGGAAATAGTTAAGACCAAACCTTAAGAAACACCACCATGAAAGCCTCAAAAAGATCTGCCATATCAATGTACAGCATTTAGTGAATATCCAACCACCCTCTTAAATTTAGTCTATAAAAAACTTGAATAGGACTTCACAATATATGGTAGCTAATTAAGTTGGTACCCAGAATTCTCTTCTATATACTCCACCCACTCAAATTCAGGTTTATAAGTTTAACTGTTTGCTGTATCTACAATAATATCTTCATCAGGACAGCCTCAGATTGCAAGGGTACCATCTACTAATAACCCAGCTTTCAATATTCAAGTATGTTTTCTGGTGTTATATTTTTTCTTTCAAAGCAGATAAATTCATTTATTAGTGCAATATCCTTAATATTAGTTGGCAACTTAGATGAAATGTCATCAAAAACATAGCAGTTTATTTTCTCTGTAAAAATCTGTCTTGAGCCTCTTCTATTACAACAATAATAGAGTTTTATCGTAGTTTTCCACTGGCATTAAGGTCTAAAATGGTTTAGCCCCTAATCAGTAAAAAAAATGAAATGTAATTAAAAAAAGGAATACTCACCTGCTGTTTGAATTTTCTGATTTTCGCAGGTATAAATATTTCAAGTCAGCAAGACTGAATGAAAATTTTCAATTAAGAATATAGTTGAATTCCATTTACTACATAATTGAAGCAGACTTTCTATCCCTTTATTTCAAAGAAAATACTTTTTAAAAAAATCTATTTAAAAGTTTTTTCCTATGAAAATTCATTTTTTTTTTCTTGATCAGAGTTGAAGAATATTCTTGCATCTCAGACTAAAGGAAGGAATTCTGTCCTTCCTCCATGCCTTCCCTCCTGGAAAAATGAAAAAAAGAGGGCCAAACAATCTTATTTTAAGATCTTCCAAATCCAAACGGGGATGGAAGTAAAAGACCACCTCCTTGATTTCTGATACTCCTCCAGGGATAAAGCAAAGAGCCCAAGAAAGGACCCTAATGCTTGAAGGGTCAGCTTTTTCTAGGAGGTGGAGAATCACTTAACCTAATTTTTAATTAAGTACTCCACAGAATGTAGTTAGTATTCTCTCTTCCTTGAGATGGATTAAAGTTGCCTGATGAATCCTAGTTTTGTTGATTTCATTAAGTTTTGCTGGGGAGGCTAATTTTGACATCAGAACCTCTGCTATTTTGTATCTATGTAATGATTTAACCCCTCTGGATCTGTTTTACATATACATATACATATACATATACAATACACACACACACAATTGGGAGGGACCTGATGACTTCTAAGCTCCCCTTGTTCTAACTATACTATGTTAGCATTAACCAGATTTCTCAAAAGAAAGTGTCTGGAAGTGATTTGCCAGATCTTTAATTTTTAGATCTCTTTTAGGAGTAAAATTTTAATAGTGGACAGCCTTAATATAACACATATTTATATATGTGTGTACACGTTTAATAAACTTTATTAAAGTTTTAATATGTGAAGTTAGCTGTTACTAAGTTTACTGCTGTTTTCAAACCTCAAAATTAAAATTCAATGCTTTAACAATTTCTAAAGTTTTTTTTGAGATAGGTTTAACTGATATTTTAGTCATAAGATAAATTAAAATTTTCCTGTTTCATAAAAAGCTTAATCTTCTCTACTTCAAGTTTTACTATAGTAGGTATACCTCTGACATAGCTAAATGTTGTCCAAGACTATTATGCAGCAGTAAAAATGTAAAAAAAAAATGCTCCCAAGATGGTTGACCAAGTTTGTTTTTAAGAATCACTTAATACTTCGAGAGAAACTAAACTACCAAATTATTTGAATTTAGTTAAGTATTTATGGAGTTTGCTGTAACCTACATAAATATTCAAAGTCCAGCAATAGCAAAGTCCAACCTGGGTAAAAAAATAGTAGTTGTCTTATACCAAGTTGAAATTGCCACAATTGGCATGTGTCGATTTGACAGTTCAGAGTTATCACTACCTTCTATAAAATCAGCATTTAATATTTCCTACTGTGCCTAGTAACTATCCACAGAACCAAGAAAAAGCTGAGGAAAAACTTATACTAGATATAACTCAACCTTCACAGCTTTGACATTGAGACAGAAAAGGGTTATGTAAGTTAGGTGTTTAAGACAATACGTTACTATATCAAAATAAGCTCTTATTTGAAGTTGTTTTAGTTAGAGAAAAGGAGCTGAAAAAGAATTATTCATCTTTAATTTGGACTCTTGTAAGTCAACCTGCCAGATTCAAATAGGCTATCTGATATTAATAGTGTAAGACAAAATGGGCAAAGTATTTACAACCCCTCCAAAGTACAGATTTTGTCATAGAGAACAAATGAACTTAAGGATACAAGATAAACTTTTAATAAATTGGTAATTCGTCACTGGACTGATAATCCACAGGATACTACTACTACATAGTTTACATGTAAAACATTTCTTTAAAAAAAAAGTATTGTAGCACCCATTGTTACATATTATCATCATCTGATTCATCATCTTCTTTCAAAGATTCCTGTTTTAAAAGAAGAATAGTCAGTCAGCATTTGAATATTAGAATGCTTCTTAAATAGTCTGTGTTTATGTGGAACATAAACTGTGAACAAAAAATCTTAACCTTAACTACACTTTGATGAATAGTCAGTACCAAATATAGAAGTTTAAATATAGGGTTAATCTTTAATTGAACCACACACACCCCACAATCCCCCAATCTGATTTTGAAGACCATTTCAAATAATGGTATTTCCCATAACATCTATGTTTATTTTCTTTCCCCCCACCCCTTTGGTTTTTGAAAGGCAATGGGGTTAAGTGGCTTGCCCAAGGTCACACAGTGAGGCAATTATTATGTGTCAGGCCAAATTCAAACTCAGGTCCTCCTGACTCCAAGGCCAGTGCTCTATCCACTGCACCACCTAGCTGCACCCCTGGCTACATTTCTATAAAATACTTACCTTGGCATATTTCTCTGCTTCTTCTCTTATATCTTTTGGAACGATTTCATGCCTGCCTTTGGTTACTGCAAATTAAACCATATTTTTAAATTTAGGCATAAAAGTATGGGTAATAACACATCATGGTGATTAATTTTTTAATATCTTATACTTGTATTTTTAAACTGTTCTTGACACACATCTAAAAATAGAACTATTTTGTCAAGGCTTCGTACAAGAGCCTCTGTAAAATTATATCACTTATTTCCATATTGCAGCTTTACTGAGAAAATCTTTAGAAGAATTCAAAATGTTTCTTTTGTTAGAAGTAGAAGACTGGAGAAAAAGCATTATATAAGCAGTACTAGACTTGAACATAATTCTTTCTCAAATGTGTATTGTTGAATTATGATGATGATTGTTTTCAAACTTTGCTGTGACCTCAACATGTGAGTTTAAAAAACACTTAAAAATTAAAACACTGAGGTATCTCAAAAAGGATATACAATCTAAGCTCAAACAATAATGTGTAAAGGAATGTTTATATAAAAGGATTTTTACCTTCTCCAACCCAACTGAGCTCCAGTTCAAAAGCTTTGTCCTTAACTTCATCATGTACTATATAGATTCTAAAATTAAAAAAAAGTAATATCACATAATTTAGTCCAAAAATTGTAGAGGAATGTGCATTGGCAAAAAAGTTTCTTTGCTAGAAGTTTCCCAAATCAATGAATTCCCAAATCTGAATCAAAAGAAGAAAAAACAAATTGTGTGTATAAGTATGTGTACATGTGTGTAACCATATAGTTTTCATAGTTTAAAGCTAAGTTGACATTCAATATAAATCTTTTTTTTTTTAAGTCAGAAAACCTCATAAATAAGTCATAATGATAAAACCACAAATTTCTGGTAAAAGTTACAGGATCAAAACCTAAGGAGAGGGAAATGTTTAAGGAACCTTCAAGGAAATGAATGCATATTACAACCACCAACTTGAGAACATGAATTTAAGGGTTCAAATTAATGATCAGCTCTTGGAGTCTCATTTCCTTCTCTGTAAAACAAAGCGGACCTCTGAGGTGCCCTTTCAACTCTAAAAGCAGACTCCTGAAAATCATCTCTTTTTGTTCTTCCCAATTCTAATCCTCCTTCTATTGTACACCAAACAATCTAAACTGTAGGTCATTTAACTGGCTCCTCTTGCCTTTAAGGATAAAATAAAATGCAACCTCTCTATCAAAACAATGAATAAGATCTTCTATTATCTGGCTCCAACTTATCTTTCTTGGTCTTATTTCATATTTCTTCTTCATTCTAGCTCAACTATTCCAAAACTTTGCATTTGAAAAAAACATCTTTAGCTTTCAGATATATTCCCTAGTTTAAGAATCTCCCTTCTCAAATTACCATTAGAACCTAATAAACTTTTTTGAAATTTTTCATGAGTTGAAATATTTAAAATAATTAGGTAACTCACACCAAAAATTTTCCCCATTTACCAAACCCAGTCACAAAATCATGATTACAACTACATAATTCAGAGACCCTGTTAGTTGAGCTTTAATAAAGATGAAAAAAACTTACATTTTTGCAACTTCTTTAACAACATCACGACAAGTCATTTCTTTCATCTATGGAAAAAATGTAGATTCAAGGAGAGGATAATACAATTATCTAAACATTTTTTGGGGGGGTTGCAAAGCTATGGTGTTAAGTCACTTGCCCATAAACATGTATTTTTAAAAAAATTATGGCCTTAATGAAGCATTCTTTACCAGTTTTGTAGATTAGTATTGGAAGGCTACATAGATTTTCATTTAACTTGTCCAAAGTGACACAATATAGAGCAGAGGACTACATTTGTTGATTCCAACTGCAATGTTTTCAAAATTGTATTTCATTTGTATGTTAACATCATTTCTTATTAAAAAAAACTTTTAAGTTAGAATATATCCAAAGGACAATTTGTTAATTTCCCATTCTCAATACTAGAGTTCCTTTTTTTATTACTAAAGCTTACTAAAGTTTCTTTAGAATAATATCAATATCATTGCACTGTATATCATCTCTCCTGACAAGACAATCTAGCTGAAGCAACACCAAGATAGCAGAGTACAGCTGAACTCTCCCCTTTCTCTTCAAATAATTTTAAAATATTGTTTCAAATTTAATTCTGGATTAATGGAACCAAGAAAGGTCTGAGGCAATTTAGGGGGTCCAGAGGAAAGATTTTAACTTTAGCATGGATGCAGAACTGGAACTCGGCTAGTGCATCAGTGGCAGTACTTGGAAGTGGCTGCAACAGCTTTGGGAGTTCTCAGTCTGGAAATGGTAAAAGAGTTGAAGGAGTAGACATCTACCTTTGCTAGCACCAGATGCAGCTGACACTGACTGGCAATTCTTCAGCCTGTAAGCAGTTCTGTGTCCTAGTTTCAAGACAAAGATGAGCACTTCTGTTTGGTCACAATTCCAAGACTAGGAGGAATTGTAGCACTTGCAGATGCAGGAAAGCAGGGGACCTGGTCCCAATCCTAAGGCTAAAAGGAGCACTAATACCTGCAGCTGTAGTGGGGCAAGGCATTCCTGAATAAAGACCAAAAGTACAGCATAGAAGAGTATGACCACACCTCTCTCAAGCAGACTGCCACAACTAGTTCCCTAAACAGCAGCACAAAGAAACCTAAAAGCTTGAAACAAAGCTTTCCCACACCCAGATGAGCAAGCCCAACTTCAACAGATGGTTTAAAAGAAAAATGCTACGAAAACGAGGAAATAAACTAAAAAAATAATAATAACTACTTCAATGTCAGGTAAAATATTTTCAAACTTTGAAGAAAACTGAAAATAGTTAGAAGCAAAGCCTTAAAGGAAAAATGGGGAAGAGCCGAGCCAAGATGGCAGTGTAAAGGCAGGAATTCCTGGAAACTCATTCCCAAAAAACCCCAAAAACTATCGAATTATGACTAGCCAAAATTTAGAGGGGCAGACTGAGTAATACAATTTCCCAGTCCAAGACAACTTAGAAGTTCCGCAGGAAAGATCTATTCCACCAGGACTGGGTACCACAGCACAACTGCAGCGCAGCACAGTCGGGCCAGGTGCCTGGATCTATGGCAGAGGGGATGGTTTCCAGAACTCTTGGCCTAGGGATTATCAGGAACAGCTGGAAGGGGTAGTGAAAGAACTCTGCCACACCAGAGTGAGTGCAGAGTAGTGTCTCAGAACAGCCCTGTGGTAAGAACCTGCAGTGGGAGTCAGCAGAGCCACCCAGCACATCCAGAGCTCTCAGCCCATAGATAGCAAGGGGGCCAGGGGACACTGCAGAGGTCTCTTTGCTCTCCTTGGGGCAGGACTCTGTTTTATGCCCACACTCAGATCCTGGTTGCAGTTTGGGCCCCCATAGAACTATAGTGGAGCAGAGACCCTCCTCACAGCTCCAAGCCAGGAGAGCCTATGGTCATTCACAGACCAGAGCACAGGCAAGAGAGGAGTCAGCCTCTCATAAGACCTTGGAGGAATTAAGGTCCTTGTGGGGTATCCCAAAAATCCTTACAGGCCTTGGAAATGTAATAAATCAATCATAGACTGAGGAAATGAGCAAACAACAGAAAAAGAAGAATCTGACCATAGAAAATTACATTGGTCAAAATGCATGCTTAAATGATGACAAAATTGAAGCTTCTGTATCCAAAACCTCTGAAGAAAAATAGAAAATGGGCTCAATTATTGATGAGCTCAAAAAAGACTTTAAAAAGCAAGAAAGGTAGAGGAAAAACTGGGAGGACAAATGACTGATGCAGATAAATCACAAAAACCAAGTCAGGAACTTGGTGAAAGAAATACAAATGAAGAGAAGAATGCCTTAAAAAGCAGAATTGGCCAGTTGGAAAAGGAGATTAAAAAAAAGGTCTCTGAAGAAAATAACTCCTTCATATGCAGAATGGAACTAAAGGAAGCTGATGACTTTCTGAGAACTCAGGAAGAAATAAAACTATACCAAAAAACCAAAAACAATGAAAATGTGAAATATCTCATTGGAAAAAAGATCCAGGAGAGAATTTTAAAATTACTGGGCTACCTGAAAGTCCTGCCAGGAAAAGAGCCTAAATTTCATTTTTCAAAAAATAATATAGTGGGGCGGCTAGTTGGTGCAGTGGATAGAGCACTGGGCCTGGAGTCAGGAGTACCTGAGTTCAAATCTGGTTCAAATCTCAGACACTTAATAACTACCTAGCTGTGTGGCCTTGGGTAAGCCACTCAACCCCATTTGCCTTGTAAAAACCTAAAATACTATATATATATATATAATTTAGGAAAATTGCTCTGAGATCCTAGAAACAGAGGGAAAATAGAAATTGAGGGAATTCACTGGTCACTTCCTGAAAGAGATCCCAAAAGAAAAACTTGGGAGTTTTGCAATCCCCAAGTCAAAGAGAATACTAAAAGCTGACAGAAACAAGCAATTAAACTACCATGGCTCTATAGTAAGGATTACACAGGATCTGGCAGCATCTACATTTAAGGCTCATAGGGCTTAGAATATGATTTTCAGGAAGGCAAAAAGATCTTGGTTTACAACCGAGAATCAACTACCCAGCAAAACTGAACATCATCTTTCAAGGGAAAAGATGGACTTTCAATGAAAAGGGGGACTTTCAAATTTTCCTACTGAAACAACCAGAAATGAACAGAAAGTTTGATCTCCAAATACAGGACTCGGGGAAACCAAAGAGGGATAGGACAAGAAGAACTAACTATGAGGAACTTAATGCTATATTGTTGCATGGGAATTAGATACTGGTAACTCATATGAACCTTCTCACTTATGAGAGCTACTAGAAGGAGCACAGGAAGGAGCAGAATATGATGGTATGATGGTAAAATGGAATCAATGGGTGATAACAGGAAGTACTGGGAGGAAGGAAAGGACAGGAAAAAAGGGCTAAGATAACTTCACATAAGAGTCAAGAAAAAATTTTTTCAATGTAGTGGAATGGGGAAGTACTGGGGTGATAATAAGAAGTACTGGGGTGATAATGGGAAGTACTGGGAGGAAGAGAAGGACAGAAAGAAGGGGCTAAGATACTTACTTCACATAAGAGTCAAGAAAAAGGTGGAACAGGAATGTGAGGAGGAATGAGTGAACTTTCATTCTCATCAGAAATGGCTCAGAGAGGAAATAACAGGCACACATAACAGGGTATAGAAATCTATCTTACCCTAGAGAAAAATGAGAAAAGAGGGAAGAGATCATGGTAGAGAGGGTATTCAGATACAATACACTTCTGAACAAGGACAGGGTAAAGAGAGAGAGAGAGAATGGAATAGATGAGAGTGGGGAGGGATATAATATAGCTAATAATAGCAACTGTGGAAAAAACTTCTTTGGTGGCTATGATGGGGAAGGCAACTCATGCCTGAGAGAGAGCCACTGGAATCTGAACACAGAGCCAACATACACTTTTTCCCCCTCTCATTATCCTTGAGATTTCTCACCTTTTTTTTGGGGGGGGGGGTATTATATTACTCTCACAACAAGATTGTAATAATATAAAATTTAAAAACTTTCAGATAGAAAAATAAAGTTGAAAAAAGCTGATTGGATCTAAAGCCAGTAAGAATTCCTGGAATAGATGAGTAAAACTGTTAGAGGAACAACTGGGAAAAGTGATACAAGAAAATTATGAAAACAAAATTAACTGCTTGGTAGAAACAAATCAGGGATAGACCGCCCTGCCTGAGGTCAGGAAGACTCATCTTTCTGAATTCAAACCCAGCCTTGGACATTTACTACCTGCTTCTCATAATAAACATGAATGGGAGAAAGAAATGGCAAACTACTCCAGTATCTTTGTCAAGAAAAGGCCAAAGCGGGTCACAAAGAATTGGACACAACAAAAAAATAAGCACACACACACACACAACTGAAGAAAAAACACCTTTAAAAAATCAAAATTTGATAAAATTGCCAAAAATGACAAAAGAGAGACTACATAAAAACACAGAAATTGCAAAGGAAGGGGATAAAAGATATTGAAGGGGTGAAGATGATAAAATGGCAGTCAGATTAAGGGTGGCAGTGGTCAGAAGCAAAATAGGTTTCTGAGGGGGACAGGATAAGAGAAGAAAAAAACAGTAAAAAATAAGGAAAATTGCAGTAATCCTAACTCAAAGTGAATGGGATGAGCTAACCCATTAGCAAAAGCTGATAGCAGAACAGTTTAGAGAATCCAACAATCAACTCTGTACAGTACAAGAAACACTTGGAAAAAAAGAGTTAAAGGATTAGAACAATTATTTTGCATCAAGTGAAGTAAAAAAAGGAATAGCAATTGTTATCAAAACAAAAAACAAAAAAGGTGATAAAGAAACATTTTGCTAAAGTATCAGACAATGAAGTATTATCAAAATTTTATAGAGTTTATCTGATAAAGGCCTCATTTCTCAAATATATAGGGAACTAAGTCATATACGAATAAGAGTCCCTCAATTGAGAAGTATTAAATAGGCAGTTTTCAGAAGAAATCAAAGCCTTCTACTGTCAAATGAAAAAATGCTCTAAATCACTTTAGAAAAAGGCAAATTAAAACATCTCTGAGGCAACACTTTATAACTCAGAAATGACATATGCTGGAGGGGGATAAGAGAAAAATAGAAACATTAAATGAATTGTTGGTGGAGTGGTAAACTAGTCCACTCATTCAGCATAATAATTTGGAACTATACCCTAAGAGCTATAAAACTGCATATACTCAACATCTCAACTACTAGATCTGTACTCTAAGATCAAAGGAAAAGAAAAAGAACTTGTATGAAAATATTTCTAACAGTTCTTTTTGTGATAGCAAAAAATTTGAAAATTTAAGGGATGTTCATCATTTGGAGAAAGGGTTGAAGAAATTGTGGCATATCGTTTTGGAGAAAAACATGATGAGGATGATTTTAGAAAAACATGGTAAGGTATGAACTGATGCAGTGAAATGAGAAGAGGGGAGATCATTGTACACAGTATCAGCAAAGTTGTAATGATCAACTATGAAACCCCTAGGCTACTCTTATCACTAAAGTGATTCAAGACAATTCTAAAGGTCTCATGATGGAAAAATTGCTATCAACCTCCAGAGAGAGAAGTAATGAAGTCTTGAGTGCAAACTGACATAATTTTCTCACTTTTTTTCCCTATATAGCTAAAATGAAAATATTTGTTGTTGTTCAGTTGCTTCAGACATATCCAACTGTGACCTCCTTCTTGGCAGGGATATTGAAATGATTTGCCATTTCTTTTTCCATTTTACAGACAAAGAACCCAAAGCAAGCATAGTTCAAGTAACTTGCCGAGGATCACAGTAAGTATCTGAGGCTGGATTTGAACTAAGGAAGACAGTCTTCATGACTCCATTCCAGTGCTCTTACCTACTACACTAGCTAGCTGCCCAAAATATAATTTGTATGATTTCATATGTATAATATCATATTATTTGCCTCCTTAATGTGTGAGGAAGGAGTAGAAAGGAGGGCGAAAATCTGGAAATCAAAATTTTAAAAGAATAGAATGTTAAAAATACTTTTTTAAAAAAAGATATCTAGTAGGGGTGGCTAGGTGGCACAATGGATAAAGCACCAGCCCTGGAGTCAGGAGTACCTGGGTTTGAATCCAGTCTCAGACATTTAATAATTACCTAGCTGTGAGGCCTTGGGCAAGCCACTTAACTCCATTTATTTGCCTTGCAAAAAACCTAAAAAAAAAAACAAAAAAAATAAAAATATGATCTAGTTGTTAATTATACTTTACAAAAAGGATGTTAAATTGAAGCTACTCAGGTCTCTAGTTTTAGAAATAAACATACTTAAGGTCATTTTTTCCAATAGTTTCAAAAAAAAAAAAAGAAACAGAAGGGAATTCTTAAACTAAATTTGTTGGATTAAGAAGAAAGTGGGAGTTTCACAGGAAACTTGTAAATAAAGTAAGAATGTTACCAGAATGACAAAATCCATTCCTTGAAATTACAACTAAACATGTAACTTTATCATGATATAGTTCTATCCTTTGTAAACTCCTTAAAAAGAATGTCTACAATGTCTGTCTCTTCCTTTTCCTCTCTTAAAAGTCCTTACTTCTTTAGAAGGTGGCTTCTGACCTTGTCATTTCACCAAAACTGCTCTCTCCAAAGTTACTAATAATTTCTTAGTTGCCAAATCTAACCAAATGGTCTTTTCCCAATCCTCATTCTCCTTGATCTCTCTTCAGATTCTGAATTGTTAACAACTCTCTCCTCTCTAGGTTTTCAGGACACCACTCTTTCCTGATTTACTATCTGACTGCTCCTTCTCAGCCTCCTCTACTAGATCTTCATCCAGATCAATTCCTCTAATCATAGGTGTCCCTCAAGGTTCTGAACTAGGCCCTCTTCTCTTCTCCTATATTACTTCACACTTTATATTCTCATCAGCTTCATACATCTAATCTCTCTGCTGACCTCCAATCTTGCATCTCCAACTACCTTTCAGATATATTGGAACGGATATTCTGAGGACATCTTAAACTCAGTATGTATAAGGAAGAACTACCTTCCATATTCTCAGTCTCACAACCTAAGAGTCATTCTGGATTCTTCTCACTTCCTTATCCAAATCTGTTGGCTATCTCTACAACATCTCTTGAATATGCCTTCTCTTGTCTGACACTGAACACTCTGGTACAGGACTTCATCACATCATGCCTGGATTACTACAATAGCTTGCTGGTGAGCTGCCTACCTCAAGTCTCTCCCAATTTCAATGTCCTCCATTAGCCACTAAATTACAAATCTGATTTTGTCAATCTCAATTTCCAAAAGGAAATATGAAATCCTGTTTGGCATTCAAAACCCTACATAGTCCAGGCCCCTCCTACTTTTCCAGTCCAGAAGTGAAAAAGACTTCAAAGGTCACCTGGTCCAATTTCCTCATTTTTATAAATGAAGAAGCTGAAGGCCAGCATGATTTTTGCACAATGGCAGCTTCAACAGAACAAGACTCATAAAAGGTATGTTCTTTTCAGGAACTCTCTGTGGTTGTATTTCCAATGGTCTGAGATTCATTCATTCACCGCTCCATTCCATCTCATGAACACAAAGATGGGGCTTATATGTGAAGAATGGCTAGAAGAATGCTGGAAATTGTGACTAGAGAAAATATTCAACTATGGCCAAGACCTCTGATCTGTTTTGAGGTTATTGCTGCTAAGTAAAATTGGTTATATGAAGTTCAAATAATGACAGTGTAGTTTGTGTAACTATATACGAAGGTGCACATCTACCTCAATCCTGGGATTAGATTTAAAGCTGGAAAATCATCTGATCCAACATCACCCATCATTTTATAAATTAGAAAACCCAGGTCCAGAGAAATGAGATGACTTGCTCAGTTACACATGTGCACATTTAAATTAAGTGCCAAAGCAGGACTGGAAAATCAGGTATGCATTGGATATGAAATTTGATGCTGATAAACCAGATCTACTTTATAAGTTTTTTCTAGTTCTACTATTGCATTACTTTGATCCTACTGTTTTACTTACTGGCTACTGCTTTACTTAAGCATCTGAATAAAATAACATCTAATTATGTGTATTCTACTATTAATAACAACAATAACAATGGTAAAAGCTTACATTTATATAGTATTTTAAGGTGTGCAAATCACTTTACAAATACTATCTCATTATATCTTCAAAATCTCCAGGGAGATGTTATTATCTGCATTTTAAAGATAAGGAAACTTAAGGCAGGTAGAAGTTGAGTGTCTTGAAGTGATTTACCCAAGATCATAAAACTAATAAATGTCTGAGGTTGGAGTTGATCTAGGCTCTCTCCACTGAGAAACTTAGCACCTTAGTACCTAATGGAAGAAAAAAGAACAATGTTGGATAATTGCAGTATAAGGGAAAGTGCCTGAAGATAGCATTGTAGAAAAAAAAAAACTTGAAGTCAGAAGAAATGAATTATCTGACTTTGCTATTTTTTATTTGTATGACTTTTAGAATTGTTTGACCTCTCTTCAATTTTCTTATCTCTAAAAAATGAAAAAGAAATGGTTGAAAAGCAAATTCTCTTTGGATTTTTTGCCTTTCCCTGCACAGCATTCTACCTTGCTACATTACAGTACATTACCCAAAAAAAATCCCTTTTCCTCAAGTTTCCTCAGGTTCACCTGACATTTTTAACTTACTCTGGAACTTTATTCCCAAAAATGAAGCAATCAAATCCTGGCTATATAGATGCAGTCACAAGGAGGTCTAAAATAACCATGAATCAGTTGGTCCAGAATATCATTATAACAAACCAATCAGAGCAAACTCATTCTCTTACTGGGAATAATCATAAATGGATTTCTACTGTTCCTCTATAAACTATTTATATAGGATGGTCTCCTCATGACACACATAAGACTGCATAAGAGAGAAGACATTAAGAATGCTTCTAAGAAGACATAATATTGTAAAAATGGAGTCAATGGGTGAAAAGGAAATGTACTGGAGAAAGAGAAAGGAGAGATAGAATAGGCTAAGATATTTCATATAAAAGATATTTCATGTAGCTTTTGTAATGGTATGGAAGGGGGAAGGCAAGACAGAATGAGGGAACCTTCATTCTCATCAGAAATGGCTCAGAGAGGAAACAGCATACACACTCAAGAGGGCATACATCTACAAGAAAAAGGACAGAAGGGAAATAGGGGAAGGGGAGGGGGGATGTGGGTGATAGAGAAGAGGGTAGATCATAGGAGAGGATAGTCAGATGTAACAAATTTTCTTATTTACTTTTTGCAAGATGCTGGGATTGGGTGGTCTGTCTGAGCCACTGAGCCAGGTAGTTGCTGGGTCTCTGGGGTTAGATAGGCTTGGGGCCTCCTGACTGGTGCTCTGTCTGCTGCACCACAGCACATTTTTGAAGAGGGACAGAGTGAAGGAAGAGAGAAACTATAATAGATGGTACTGGGGAGGAATGGACAGAAGGAATTACAATCAAATGCAGTAACTGTGGAAAAATATGGAAGTAACTACTATGATGGACTTATGATAAAGAATGTGATCCACCCCAGAGACAGAGCTGATGGTATCAGAACATAGATTGAAACATTTTTTTCTCTTTCTTTTACTTTATTTCTCATGAATTTCTCATTTATATTTTTTTTGGGAAAGGGGATTTTATGTTTACTCTTAAACAAGAATATTTAAAAAATAAAAATAGATAAATTTTAAAAAAAAGAATGCTTCTAAAAGCACTAACTCAAAGCTCCTATACTGTTTCTTCTTTATTACTGTTTTACCTAATTCTTGAAGTAATGTTTTATTAACAAATGGAGTTACAGGGGTAGTGGATAGAGCACTGGCCTTGAGTCAGGAGTACCTGAGTTCAAATCCAGCTTCACAGACTTAATAATTACCTGGCTGTGTGGCCTTGGGCAAGCCACTTAACCTCATTACCTTGCAAATAAATAAATAAATAAATGAATAACTGGAGTTAGGAAAAAAGGTAAAGAATAAGGGCCCTGGCAAAAAAGGTGCTCTAGATTGGAGTATTAGTTTTAGAAACGGCCTTGGCAGTGTTTAAAGAGAGTCAGGAGGACCTGAGTTCAAATCTGAGTTCAGACACTTAATAATTACCTAGCTGAAGTCATTTAACTTCACTGCCTTGTAAAACAACTACAACAAAATGTCCATTCTAAATACACCTATTTTAATTGCTACTTAACATTTTAAAGTGATTTTCTTCTTAATAATAAGTATGTTTGAAACAGGTAGAAGATATCAATGACTACATTTAACCAGTAAATTATATGTTGTAAAAAAAAAAAATCAAACCCAATACACTATTTGAAGATAATAGAAATGAATTTATATTTGTATTTTATTTTTGAAGACTGGTATCCAGGTTGCAGGTAGAATTCCTTGAGGGCTCAATCCAACTCTGACTGGGAAAAGAGGTTTTACCTAGCTGGCTTGCCCCTCCTCACACAATCTGTTGGGCCTCCCAGAATCTAAGGGCTCATCATAATCATGCCAGACTTAATGCTGACACAATAATCTTAACTGATAGTGACCCAGAACCCCCAACATCAAGGAATGTACCAAGCCTCTGTCTGAGATAGCATAAAGAATAGGAATTACATCACAACACAGCATTTTAAAATTATACTTTTCTATGCACCCAAGAATCAAAGTAAGAATATGTTTTGGTTACACATATACTGATTGCACTTAACAGTTTTATCTTGTTCTACATGAATGCTACTATGTTTGATGAATGTAAAATTACATTTTAAAGATCTTAGGTATGAGAGAACCCAGAGAAGATCCCCCTCTCCCCCCTCCCACACACACACTATATTTGATTACAATGACTGTTAGAACTTAAAATTAAATTAAGCATCTATATAAATTGAGTCCTACCTGGAGTTTCTCTATCTCTGTTTTTGCTGCTTGCCTGGCTTTACCAATGGCACAACCCCAATAACCCTATAAGAACACAGGCAGAATATTAATTAAGAACAGTAGTAATACTGGGCCTATACCCTGAAGAGATGATGAAAAAGGGTAAAAACATCACTTGTACAAAAATATTCATAGCAGCCCTGTTTGTGGTGGCAAAGAATTGGAAATCAAGTAAACGTCCTTCAATTGGGGAATGGCTTACTTAGCAAACTGTGGTAATGTGTATGTCATGGAACACTATTGTTCTATTAGAAACCAGGAAGGATGAGAATTCAGGGAAGCCTGGAGGGATCTGCATGAACTGATGCTGAGATGAGCAGAACCAGAAGAACACTGTACACCCTTACAGCAACATGGGGATGATGGTCAACCTTAATGGACTTGCTTATTCTAACAGTGCAACAATCAGGGACAATTTGGGACTGTCTGTGATGGAGAATACCATCTGTATCCAGAGGAAAAACTGTGGAGTTTGAACAAAGACCAAGAAATATTACTTTTAATGTAGAAAAAAAAACTGGTATCTTATTGTCTGATCTTGCTATCTCTTTTAATTTGTTTCTTCATTTAAGGATGTAATTTCTCTCTCATCACATTCAAATTGCATCAATGTATACCATGGAAACAATGTAAAGACTGGCAAATTGCCTTCTGCGGGGGGAAGTAAGATGAGAGGAAAAATTGTAAAACCCAAAATCTTTTAAAAAAATAATAAAAACAAATAAAGTTCAGGCTCCTTTGGAACTCCAAATTTTCAGTTTGAGAAGAGTATAAGATAAGGAATAGATCACCTAGAAGTACTGACACATTTACGAGGTTTGTCTACTTGGGGAAGAGAGTCAGATATAAATCTTGTGCATCATCTTAATTTCTAAATATATTTAATTTATCAATAAAAAAATTTCAAAATACTCACATATGAAACACCAGATGGATCAATCATATAGAGTTGTGCTCCATCATTCGCCCCATAAGACCCTAACATGAAACTGTGTAAGATAACAATTACTATAAATATGACACTTAAAAACTACTATGCATATTTAAACATGACACTATAATAACATATCACCAATGAAAAAGTGAAGTTGAGGTCAGAGTAGAAATAAAGGGCAAAAAAGGTTTCCCTTGAAGTAGCTGAGTGGCTCAGTGGATAGAGCACTGGCCCTGGAGTCAGGAGGATCTGAGTTCAAATTCGACTTCAAACACTTAATGTTTAGTTGTATGACCCTGGGCAAGTCACTTAACCCCACTGCCTTGTAAAAATTTAAATAAAAAAAGTTTCCCTTGGTAACACCACCAACTGCTTAAAATTGTGTAACATGGTTTTTATCTAACCTAATTACTGAAACCATTCTCTTAATGTTGCAAATGGCATAGTCAATTAAATTGGCAGAAATTTCCCTCTACTATTACTTTCTTAGACCTCTTATTGGTTTTTTTCTTGCTGACTAGACTGCAGTCTCAAAAACCACCTTTCTAACCTTATCTCAAATCTGGATTCCTTCCCTCACCCTTCTACTGAAGAAACTATTCTGTTGTCATTCTCCAAAACTGTCACTTGTGCATTCCTACTCTGTGCTTTTGCTGATGCTGTTCCTTATGACTAGATAATGTGTTTTTCCTCTTGCTCTCTCTCTCCTTACTGCCATTTAAAGCCCAACTCAAATACCAAATCTTGTTCCCCTCAGGTTCCACAAGCACTTTATGTCCCTAATGTATTTATAGATTTTATACCCCCCGGCCAAATTGAAAACTACTCATTTAGTTTTTGCAAATCTCAGTACTAAATGAATACAAATGTGATCTTCCAATCTTAGGGATAAATTCTAATATTTTTTCTAATATTCTTTCTTAGAACCTTGTCTTCATTGCTATCTCAAAAGTGACTCATCTAATCATTTAAAAGGCAAGAACTTAAGACATTAATGCACTTTTGGTATGGTTGTCAACTGATCAACAATTATGGAGTACAATTTGGAACCAGGAGAACACTATACACAATAATAGCAAGATATGATGAACAACTGTGAATGATATAGCTATTCTCAGCAATTCAGTTTAAGACAATACCAAAGGACTTCTGATAAAAAAAAAAGTTATCTACCTCCAAAGGAAAAAATGAGTTTGAGTGCAGATCAAAGCATACTTTTAAAAAATTTTTATTTTTCTTGGTATTTTTTTAATTCGGGAGAAGGGGTCTGTTCTGTTTTTAGCATAGAATTACTACATATATAAAACCTATATAAAATTGCTTGCCTTCTAAGTAAGGAAGGAATAAGAATTTGGAATCAAAAGTTTGAAGAATGAATGTTAAGAATTGTTATTTTGTAATAGGAAAAAATGTAAAAAAATTTTAAAAATATATAAAAGGTAAAAACTGAGCTATCTATAATTCTCTACAAGTCAAGCACTAAGTACTATTAATGATTACACTGGCTTCATCTTTTCCAGGAAAAATAGTTAAAACATTAAACTGAAATAATTCCTTAT
This sequence comes from Macrotis lagotis, assembly GCF_037893015.1. NCBI lineage: Eukaryota > Metazoa > Chordata > Mammalia > Peramelemorphia > Peramelidae > Macrotis > Macrotis lagotis. Next base: position 260,574,567 of record NC_133661.1, on the reverse strand, counting down.
TCTGGCAGATTTAAAAGTTAAGGGAAGAAATAAATTGCAGACCCCTTCTGATCAATGAAGAATGAATCTAGTTTTTTCCACTTAAGCAGGAGTAAGGAAAGGAAATTTCAGAAGTTATATATGATAGTCTTCATTTGAGATACTAAAAGTATTAAAGTATCCAAAGAATCATGGCTTGGAAATCTCAAAGTCTATCTTTAGTCTAGGTAAATTAAAATGAGTATGTTTTATCTTTATCATGAAAAGGTAAAAGAAGAGTTACAATGGATTGAGCACATAGGACCTTTGTTCAAATACTGATTTTAACACTTACAAAGTCTTGTTAATTTTACCTCTATCCCTCTTTTGTCAATTCACACTGACTACATAGTTCAGGTCTTCATCAATTCTCACATGAACTATTCTAAGTCTTCCTAACTGATCTCCCTCCAGTGTTATTTCCTCTGTAATTGATCTTCTACAGAGCTGGTAAATATCACTAAAACAAATCCTACTTTGTCACTCCTCCAATTTGGAAAAAAAACTTCAGCAGGTCCCTACATCCTGTATGATATAAAACAAAATCTTCAGCTGGCCATTTAAAGCTCTTAACAATCTCTCCTACCTCCCAGCAAATGTACTCTCAATCCTAGTTAGATGGGCTTTTAACTGTTCTCTTTGTGTTGCACTTCATCTTTGCACAGATGAACTTCACTCCTTGCTCACCTTTGCCTCAAAGAATCCCTAGCTGCTTTCAAAGCACAATTCAGCTGCCATCCAAGGCAGCCTTTCCAGATCTCCTCAGGTATTAATGCTCTTGAAATTACTTAGTATATACTTTGAATTTATTTAATTCTACTCCACCCCCCAGTAGTGTCAACTCCTTGAGAGCCGGGAATACTATGTTTGATTTTATATTGCCAGGATCTTATACATAATGGGTGTTTTGTGTTTGCCAACTTTATAGTATGAATTTCAGTAGAATATTCCCCCACTAAAAACCTATTATGAGAAATGAAATTTTGGAGTGAGAATACAAAGAACTGACTGGGGAAGGATTTAATTAGTGTGTAGAAAATGTAACAAAATGTAACAATGTTGGTGTAGAACAAGAAGAACCATGTGGAAGGAAAGTAATGAAGGGGACACTATAAGATAAAGACATGTAGCAGAAATAAATTTGCCTATGGAATTTTATCTAGAATTTTATACTGAATCCAAAAGCTTTTAAAAAAATTTTTTTAAGGGATAAGACACTCTCTTTGCTCTTCATAGGATGGTTGCCTGGGGTGGGGAATCTAGAGAGAACTGAATTCCAGCTAAATTAGGATGCCAAGAGGTTACAGCTCACTAATTCACAAAATGAACTGGTCAAACCCATCTGGAAAGCAATTTGTAACTGCTAGCAAAATGACTCCATATCCTTTGACCCAGAAAGCCCACAAAGAAGCAGATATCCCAAGATAGAAAAGAAAAATCTTATAGAGGCAATATCCCAACTCTTCACTGTGACCATTATTATCTTTACTATATTATTTTCATCTAACCACCACCTCATCACTTCTCAGGTTAAAGCCAACAGAACACAACTGATATTTCTGTCTCTTTACTCTAATCCATCCTCAACCCAGTTGCCAAAGTGATTTTTCTCAAGCACAGATCTGAACAAGTTAAACTCCACATCAATAAACTTAATCATTCTAGGACATCTTACAGAATAAAATTTCATACCTGCAACCAAAAGGTCTGACGGCACTGTAGAGTGTGTAAGCATGTACATACATGGCTACTCTATCTGCAAGGTGCTAGAGGGAAAAAAGATAAAAAGAACTAAATAAAAGATAATTAACTAAATCATTTAATTATACTAAAGATCAATTAGTACCTCAAAATTTCATTTATGGGGTAGCTAGGTGGTGCAGTAGATAGAGCACCAGCCCTGGAGTCAGGACTTGAATTCAAATTCTGCCTCAGACACTTAATAATTACCTAGCTTTGTGACCTTGCAAGTCACTTAACCCCATTGCCTTACAAAAAAGCAAAATGAAACAAAAACAAAATTTCATTTACCTTTAGTGGAATATTATAGCCATAGTTAGATCTGAAGTTGGAGGCTTCTTCTCTAGCTATGTCTGCTAAAGAACGAGCATCTGCTAGCAGACCTGCTACTGCCTGAAATAAAGAGAAGTGTCATCTTTAGAAGAAAAATGTTTTCATCACAAATCTAAAAAGGTATTTGGTTAAGTAATTAAAACAAGTTTAGGCAATGAGAAGAAACTAACAGTTCTGTAATGTATGGTGTTACTTAAGACTATGGGTTTGTCTGATCTAGGAATTCACACTTTTAAATTTTGTTCAATATTCAAATTCAAATGAGGTATAATATAGTCTACAATTCCAAACCCATTCCATTTGCTAAAGATAAGAGTGCAAAGCCCAAACCATCTTTATTCAAATCTGATTCGAAAATGTTGAGATGATTAAACATTTAATTTGCAAGGAAAAAATCTTAAACCACTAGTTTTAATTCCTGCTAGAAAATGAACAGAAACCTGAATCCTAAGAAATGACAAACCACAAACTCATTTAAAGGAGAGGAAGAGAGTTCCTTTTACTCTGCATTCTGGTCCAAAAGTCCTACTTGCTATTCTCAACTTTGTCTTTGCATGTTTTGCCATATGCCTAGAATTCACTTCTATTTTGCCTCTTAGAATCCCTAGTTCCCTTCAAGGTACAGCCCAGGTGATATTTCTCAAGCTAAGTTTTTTCCCTGATCCTCTTCAATTGTTAGTGCCTTTTAACTCCTACAAATAGTTTGTATTTACTTGTCTGTATATATCCTATATTCCCTATAGGAAAATGTAAGCTTCTTGGAGGCAAGGAACTGTTTAGGTTTTTTTTTTTGTATCATCAATGCCCTATATTATTGTAATATATATAATAAATATTTGTTGAATTGACCTGAATTTTTGATGGCATTTTCTAAAATGATTACTTTCTTAAGGTATACTAAATAACATTTTTTCCTAATAATTTAAGATTACTATTATGTTGTGTTACTGTGTTGTAGGCATAGCTCTATCTATTGTCTATTCAAGTACATCTCTAATTAAAGGCATTCTGGGAACTCAAATGCTATGCCAGCAGGGCTCAAATTCGGGGGGGGGGCTGGGGGGGGATAGGTTTGAAGTTCAGTATAAGTTTAAATGTGTCTATCATCTAAAATCTAGAGAGAATTTCATCAAGAATGTAGACCAAAACACAGTAAAAATTTTCTACTGAAATTCGTGAAAACTACATACTCTAAGAGATGGAATGGAGGGGAACACTGACACAAAATCACTTTGGATTAAGCTTTAGATGCACATAGTGTAGGAAAGATCCTTTCCTGCCTCCCCATCTTGCTTTCTTTTTTTTTAAAAAAGCTCAATTATCAGCTTTGGTTTGATCATTTGTACCTCTCAAACTATGTGAACTGAAAGGTATGCAACCACATTACTTCCAGGAGACTGTAACATTGACATTTTTCTAAAAGTATTTTCTTATTCTCCAGAAAATCATCAATTTTGTTGTTACTGACAAGTTTTTCGATTAATTGGTAACATTTAAAGATTGATCTAAACACTGTGGGAACTTTATTAATTAAAGTTATACTTATTTATGAGCACTTTTTTCTTTATGGAATTTTGAGAAGTGCTATTTACCCATTTCAAAAATTGGGTTAGTATTTTTCAGAAAGATTTCATTCCTATTCTTAAAGCACAAGAAGATGACACTTCTGCAAACATGACATTAAGCTAAAATGTTCAATAAATCTTCATTTAATATTTCAAGAAAATTCTATGAAACATTTACAATTATATATTTAATGAAAACTTTTTGATAGCTACATGATCAACTTTTCATAAAATCTTTTTTGTGATAACATTTGAGAAATATCTTTCTTTTCTTTTCTTTTCTTTTTTAAGTTTTTTTGCAAGGCAAATGGGGTTAAGTGGCTTGCCCAAGGCCACCATAGCTAGGTAATTATTAAGCGTCTGAGGCAGGATTTGAACTCAGGTACTCCTGACTCCAAGGCCAGTGCTCTATCCACTGCACCACCTGGCTGCCCCTTGAGAAATATACTAATCTAAATATTGGGTAAATGAGGCAAGGTTAGCAGGAAGGAGAACAATTCATCTCACAACGAGTTCTACAATTACCTAGTAATAGTAACAACTATGTTTCCAAAATGACCTTCAGAGAAGATGCAAAAAGATGGTAAAACCAATAGGAAACACCATAAAGTGAATTCCACAATTAACTTAATAGAAGTATTGTTTAAATATTAACTTAATAGAAGTATTGGCTACTTCTATGCTTCTAGAATGATCTTTAGTAAAGCTACAAGAAGATATAGACTCAAAAAGGGATAGACAAAACTTTTTCTCTCCTCTCTCTATGCTATGTTAGATATGAATTCTAATTATTGACCAGAATTCTAAACATTGCTTCAATATTAAGAGAAGCTGTATGATTTCCAAATACCTTTGTGGGAACAAATGTACTACCTGAAAATGTTGTTAGGTGGAACGGTCTTCATAAAAATCTTAAAGGGCTAGGTAAATTTCTGTTATGATTATGTATCAGACAATTATGTGACACTTTTCAAAGTTCTAGGATGATTTTACTTTTCATATACCAAAGACTTTATTTTATGGGAGCCTCTAGCATTAGCACATAACAACACTCAACTTGTCCTTAGTTTGTTTAAAACTAAGGTTGGCAACTGGAATATTTTGTGAAAGCAAACCAGTTTCATTGCCTTTCTAAAATTTGGAAACTTCAGTATGTGTAGAATGTTATTTTAAAAACTTAAATTTCAATTTCATGATTTGCCAATTGTTTTTCTGTTATGTTAACAATTAAATGCTGAAATGTTTAAGAAAATACACAGAATCTGTTCATCATATTTTTTGGCCTAACTCTCACTGGACCCAAGCAAAAAGGGAGCCTCTGATCTTTTCATTAAAGAAAGTTTAGAATCCATATTCTGTGATAGCTTAATGTTATTTCTGCTAGTTTAATTAAAAAATAGCTAAAAACTACTGTACCTATTATAAATCACAAATATGGCTTTGCTTGCTTTCTGTACACCTCTTACACCTCTGACATACACAACTAGTGTCACATAATTAGTCTGAAACTACATGAATAATGTTCTAATGAAAATAATGAATAAGACTTGGCTTGCCTTACACTATCTGCCTTCTTCATTTACTGTCTATAACATGACATACTGATTCTCTTAGGCACTACTGAGCTATGAATAGTGTTGTCTCACAACACTTGAATTATTCTACCCTATCATCAGAGTATCTTCCTCCTTTGTCCACTGAATTGCCATTTCTGATATCTCATCACTCTTGCTGCTCGACACTCTTTTCTTTTCCTGTTTAGACTTCAGACTCATCTGGTTACTGAGCATGAAGAAAACCAACCAATCTCAGTATACTGAGTAGTACCCTTTAGCTCATTTCAGTTATTTAAAGTACTGCTCACTGCTCAGGGTTCACAACAGTTTTCATTTTTAAAATCAGTCCTGGTGCCTTAAGTTGTTTAATATATGATCTATGATAATTAAGGAATTACTATACTTTGTTTAGTTCTAAAAAGCACATCCAACAAATACAATTATTTTGAAGAAAGTTCCCTAAAGGGAAGGAATGTCATCTTACCATTCCAACGTGTCGATCAACATTAAAGAGGCGTTTGTTAGAACCTTCTTCATAAAGTTTAGAAAGCACTAATTTTTCTACACCAAAGACGACACCATCTTTACATCTGATTCCAATAGCTGTACTGAAACAAGTGGGGGGTGAAAATTAATTTTTAACTGAAAAAGGAAGAGTTAATATTCCTTACAGATTAAAAAAACCCAATCAACAACTTAAAAATAAAGTACTTGAATATGGATCAGGATTACCCACACAACTCAGAAGTACTTCATTTCAAATGAAATCAATCAACTTCCTCCACACCTTAAAGAAGAGTTCAAGATGATCTACATGGTTATCCATTATTTGTCTTTGTATCTCCTCCTGCCTGGCAAACATCAGGCACTTAATAAATGCTGCCTGAATAATGGCTATTTGTAACATTTGTAACCATAAAATACAGTGTAGCTGCAAAATCTTGTTGTAGTATAGCTTGATCTTATTTCTGCTACTTTAAGATAACTAAAAACTACTATACCCATTATAAATTTCTAGCATGGCTTTGCTTGCTACTGTACCACCTCCTAGACTGCTGACACGTACAACTGGGTATATCTTCAGTGTGGCACTTCTTGAAAATGAAGCATCTTGTGCAGGCCATCTTGCACATTGTAAGTTTTTTCTGGACTATATGCTGGTCATGGTTGAAAGAAATAGAGGTTGGAATTATTTAGATGGTATAGGGTAGGGAGTGCTGTACTTGGAATACTGGAGTTCAAATCTTGCCTGATACTAATTCTGTGACCCTGGGCAAGTCATTTAACTTCTCTCAGCTCCAGACACCTCATCTGTAAAATGGGGATAATAACAGCATCTACCTCACAGCACTGTAAAATATTAGGTTTTGTAAGCCATAATGTGCTATATAAATATTAGTTAAAATAACATACCACCTTCTTTGTCTAGGCCACCCCCTATTTTATTAACAAGGAAACCAAAAATAGTGAAATACAAAAAAAAATTGACAAATGTAAATCTATGATTTTTCTTTGAATGTATATAACATTCAACTAAAAAGTCAGGTCAGAATGAATTAAAAAACAATACTAAAAATCAACTATTTGTTTTTAATACTGAAAAAGCTTTATGAAAATTATCAAATAGTTCTAATAACAAATTTCTAATGTGGATACTTAGCTTGGGGGAATGACAAATATATCCAAAATAAAATCACTTGTTCTCCATTTCCTCTAATTCTGCCAAATGTAATACCAATTACAATTATTTCTTTGAAAGTCCTTTTCTATTTTCATTGTCACCAATGTCATCAAGGTCCCTGTTATTTTTAACACTTCCTTTATGGTTTTCCTATCTATCCCTACCTATTCCTGAAGTTTTCCAATCTTTCCTACAAATACCACTTTCATTAGCTAGTTTCTTTGCTCAAAAACTCCACGAAGATTTCTTAGCACACAAAATATAAAACTCTCATTGCCCTTCTCAAAGGCTTCAAATCTATCTCAACATTATCTAAAGACTCAATTTTATTCACCCTCAATGCTAATCATGTCTTTATTTCCTTTAGTTTTATTTCTTTGATTTCCCAGGTAACTTCATAAAGTATTTTTTTACTCCTGTATCTTTTGACTTCCCTCAGGTATAAGCCTATTTTATATATATAATGATTATATTTAAGGAAGTTACATCATAAAAAGTTTTAGTTCTGAGATTTCTCTTGAAATGAAATAATTTGGGGCAGCTAGATGGTCCAGTGGATAGAGCACCGGCCCTGGATTCAGGAGTACCTGAGTTCAAATCTGACCTCAGACACTTAATAATTACCTAGCTGTGTGTGTGGCCTTGGGCAAGCCTCCATTTGCCTTGCAAAAACCTTTAAAAAAATGCAATAATTTAAAATAGAACTGAAAACAAAGTGGTCTACTAACAAACTGCCTTTTGTGGGGGGGAAAGAAGGAAGATTAGGAGAAAAATTGTAAAATACAAATTAAATAAAATCTTTCTTATAAAAAAAGTGTTTGTTATGTTAATGGGAAAAGTTTGATTTTTACACAGAACAGCTATTTTCTTAATATAGATGAAGATGATATCAGTCAAAAATAAAGCATTTTCCACTTCAGGTTTAAAAATTATATTTAAGGATAATCTAGATTTTGGCTCCAAAGCAAGACTTTCACATTGACTCTTTTTATTTCAAATTGCCAATAAAAATTTAACTGAAATACAAGGTTTAATTTGGCTGAAATATGTGATATAGATGGGAAGATAATAAGTAGTGGTTAAGAAAAAAATCTAAATTAGGTTAAATTGTCCAGATGCAAAAACTTCTTTTTGTTTTTTGTTTTTGGCAATGGGGCTAAGTGACTTATCTAAGGTCATACAGCGAGGTAATTATTAAGAGTCTGAGGCCACATTTGAACTTCAGATCCACCTGACTCCAGGGTCAATGCTCTATACATGCCATCTAACTGCCCCCAAATCCAAAGACTTTCAAAGTACTTTTGAAATGACTATAAGATCGGGGCAGTTAGTTGGCAAAAGTGGATAGAGCACCAGCCTTGGAGTCAGGAGTACCTGAGTTCAAATCCAGCCTCAGACACTTAATAATTACCTAGCTGTGTGGCCTTGGGCAAGCCACTTAACCCCATTTGCCTTGCAAAAACCTTAAAAAAAAAGAAATGAAATGACTAGAAGAACCTATAAGAAAGACTACTGTGAAATCTCTTCAATTAAAAATATTGCTTAAAGTTGCTGATTCTATTAACAATTTTCTAGGATATTATAATTTTATCAGATGTGGCTCTTCCATTCAGTACAGTCCACCTGCCTTACATGAAACAAACTAACAATTCAAACTAGCTACATTTGTCTCTTGGAGGGCAGTTTGAAACCAATGACTTCAGGGCCACTAATGCAAAAAAGATGAATGGGACAAAAGATAATTAAGTTGCCTACATACAATTTGTACTTTTCTAAGTATTCCAGGAGAGGTAGTATGATGTGAAGGTGCATACTAAATCTGAAGTAAAAAACTTTAGCACCAACGTGAGCAAGTCAAACAATTAAGCATCACAGACCTTTTGAACTGTTTATTGCAAAACTGGTTAAGTGTCAACTAAATAATTACATTCTTCTATGCTAAAGCTCACTATTTTCAATCAATTTTTTAAAACCCGGTATTCTTGACTCCCATGTACAGTGCCCTATGTCATCATGTCTCCCTTAATCTCATCTTTCCAAGATGAACAATGATTTCTTAACTGCCAAATCCAAATCCAAACCTCATCTTTCTCTCTTTGACAATAATAATCACTTATCTTCCACAGGTTTTTGTGCTACTCTCTGCCTTAATTCTCTTCTATTCTTTCTCATTTTTTTTGAGGGATCATCATCATCTATATCTCACTCTTAATTGAAGTTGTCCCCAAGGCTCTGTTCTAGGCTTTGATGATTATTCATGAAGCTGTTCTATTATCTAGTTTCTCCTTCTCTTTCTTGAGCTCCTGTCTCACAAACTGAACTGCCTTTTGGATATTTCAAGCTGGAAGTCCCATAGAAATCTCTAACTCAAAACATCCCAAAGCAGAACTCATTCCCATCACATCCCCTAACCCACCCAACTCTGAATAGCACCATCCTGCTAGTTACTCATACTTTCAACCTCAACTCCTCACACCACAATCAACTGCCAAACTTGTAATTTCTACCTTCACAACTGCTTTCCTATACTATATCCTCAATTCACACAACCACTATTCTAATTCAAACTCTCAAAACCTTTCAATTTAGACTGCTGCAATTGTTTACTAACTTTAGGTCTCCTTGCTTCTACTCTTCACACCCAAATCTGTCCTCCCAACTAAAATCCACCATTCTTACTGTTTCCCACATAAATATTTCTTTGCATTAGCTATCTACATAGCTGGAAAATTCTCTTTAATCCATCTTCCTTGCTGTTAATGCTTTCTCCACGGCCTATCTTCCATTTATTTTTGTATATGCACAAACACAAACACACACACACACACACACACACACACAAACACACACGATAAGTTTGTCTTTCTCCTCTTCTCCAAACTCATCAAGGCAGTCTGATTCATTTTTGTTTTTGTAATTCCCCAGAGTTTATTAAACTATGCTGATTATATGCCTTTAATAGAAGCTAATGATTGTCAGGTATACATCTGTAATTCTTCTAAAATAATTTTGCTAGCTGACTGGAAAATGGTTTGAAAGGAAAGATTGGGAAGCAAGGAGACTGTTCAGGAAGCTAATTCAATAATTTAAAACAGATGTGTCATATGTATATCAAGAACCAGATTAAAATATTATTGGGAAATATTTAATAACAAAATAAATAAAATATATAACATTGATAATATCCCTTTGTATATACAGCCCCAGGGATTTAAACCTGACACCATTAAAAGAAGCCTTCACAGGGTGACAATTCCAAGGATGGAAAGAAGGATATTAAGAGACTTTGTGAAGGTAGAATCAACAGGGCTAAGCAATTGATCAGATATGAGAAGTAAGTGAACAAGGAAAGTCCAAAATAACTTATAAGTTATTAACCTAAGAGGCTAGGAAGACAGTTTAAATGTTTAAAAAAACTGATAGTCAAACATCACTAATAATTTAGTCTTTTTTGCTACTTCTATTTGGTGAGTTAGGAAATAGTAATGAGACAAAGAAAAAAGCATCAATATTTATAAAACTAAAGAGTTCAGAAAAGGACATAAATGTAGATTTTCTACAGTGTTAAATTTACTATACTATTAAAAAGTGTACATAAAATTTCATTGTTTCACATAAAAGTTTTGTTTGCTGAAACAATTTATTTTTAAAAAAGCACATTTCCTCTCCAAAAGAGATTGTTGTTCATGATAAGTGAAAAGAAAAGATCTTTAATTTGTTCTGATCTTTGAAGGGAAACTACAAAAAAATAACACATTAAAATAAAGTAATCAATAATAAAGATACAGTATTTCCAGAATGATCTAGAAACAAAATATCAAATTTCCAAAATCTTTGAAACTCAAAAAAATGTATGTATCTCAAAATCACCAAGACAGTATCTGTTTGACAGCAACAATTTGCCGAGAAGTTTATTTATGCAAGTGAAATATTTTCCTTACCTACTATTTTCCACTGCTTTCATAGCATATTCAACTTGAAAAACTCTTCCATCAGGCGAGAAAGTTGAGGCTGACAGATCATACTAAAAGAAAAAGAAAGCAAAAATAAGCTTGTTGCACCAACATAGCATCTTTGACATTGATAAATCTACAAAAGACCCTACACTTAGAAAACTTCCTTTCTATTCAGGAATAAAACAAGCATGTCCAGTGGTAAATAAATATATGGTAGAATTTATAGGAATAACACTGCAGAGAGGAGGAATAACTTGTGCAAAGACAGAGAGAGGAGGGAGATGTCATGCTGTGTTTGAGGAACAGCTAGTAATCCAATTTGGATAATCTCAAAATACTAAGGGAAATAGTATAAAGTGATGCTAGGAAAAGAAGTTTGTAGCCAGAATAAGGAGGATCTTTAATTACCAGGATGGTTAAGGTGTGTGTATTTTAGATTAAGGTAGGAAAATGGCATGGTCAGACCTGATCTTTCGAAAAATTATTCTGCTAGCTAGCTGAAAGACAGACTAGACTAGAAGGGGAGACTGGGAAACAGATTCACTAAGAAACTAAAACAGTAATCGAGAAGAATGATGAAGCTTTGATTAGGGTAATGAAGAGTCAAGGCTAATTCAGACATGAAGCTTGGAAGATAGAGGTTGTTTCAACAATTTGAGAGTTACTTAATTCACAGAAGAAACTCCATCAACCATGTAACATACCAATATATACACATTGGAAGAAACAGAAAAAAATAAAGGGACTTCAACTGAACTTGAAAAGGGGAGCATTATTAACCCACCAATCAGTAGCTGGCTTTGGGTACTCTAGTCAGAATCTTATATTACATGGTAGTTTGCTTAACCCTAGAATTAGGGTAGAAGGAAACCTTAAATATGAGGGGGAGTGAACCTAACTGCCTATTTAAATGGAAATGTAAGCCAGTTTGGAAGTAAACATTCATATTGAGAGAGGGAGAGAATGAAGAGAGTATAGGAGGGAGAGAAAGGAAAGAGATAAAAAAAAGGGGGAGTGAGTGGGGAAAAGAGAAAAAAGGAAGAAAGGGAGAAGAAAACAAATATAAAAGGAAGGGCTCTCTCTATCTCCACAGGGAGATGAGTTCAGTTTTGAACAGACTGAGTTTCAAGTGATAACATTATCCAGGTGGAAATGTCCAGCAGTCAATCAAACATGCAGGACAGAATGAAGTTAAAGAGAAATGTAGAATTTCTGTATCTGTACATGTAGGCTGCAAAGAGTTAATTAAACTGAAGGGAGCATAAGACATCTTCAAGGTAGAGTGTAGAGAAAGAGAAGAGGGATCAGGATAGGGCCTTAGAAGACTGGAGAACTGAGAGGAAGATCACAAATCAAAAAAGAAGACTTAAGTAATGGTGAGGTAGGAGAACAAAAAGCAGTGTTCCAAAATCTAAGAGAAAAGGGAATAATTAAAAGGGAGCAGTCAACTGCGTCAAATGCTACAGAAAATTCTAAGAAAATAGGGACTGAGAAAATGGCATGGATTTATCAATTTAAGGGATCACTGGCAACCTCTGAGAGCAATTTCAATTGAATGGCAAGATCAGAATCAGATTCCAAAGGTTGTTGAAAACGGAATGGATAATGAAGTAAAAATAGTGTAGATCAGAAGTGTCAAAAAGAAGGTCAGAACAAGATTATAATGTGATCGGGAAATGTTTAACTAAAATAAAAATAAAAATACAACATGTTAATTTTGTAGTTTTCCAAGTCAATATGCAACTGCAAGAATTTTGAGTTTTTAACTATTTTTAAGATCTTGGCAGTGAAAAGGAAAAGAGATAGGATGAGTCTGAAGAGCTTATAGGATGAGTCTGAAGAGCTTATAGGAAAATCAAAGGGAGATTTTTTTTTTTAAATGAGAAAGACCTGAGCAGACCTGAAGGCAACTAGGAAAGAGATCAGAACAGAATGAAAACGAAAGAGAAGGGCGGCTGGGTGGCACCAGGTCTGGAGTCAGGAGTATCTGAGTTCAAATCCAGAGTCAGACACTTAATAACCACCTAGCTGTGTGGCCTTGGGCAAGTCACTTAACCCCATTGCCTTGAAAAAAAAACCCTAAAAATAAAAAAGAGAGACCCCTCTGAAAGAAAGAAAGAAAGAAAGAGAAAGTATGTCTGAGTAAGGAAGCAAACTCCCAGATGAATTAGGAAGGGATGTGATCAAGGACAGATGATCAGAAGGATTAGCTTTGAGAAGGGGGAAAGGATCCCCTTTTCTAAGACTTAATCAAGGGAAGAAAGTTTGTAAAAAAGGAAGCTTTATAAAAGTTTTCTAAAAAAGTAGAAAAGATAAATAATGTTCAACAAATCGCCTTTATTCTCTTCTTTGATTTTCTTTCTTTGGAAATGAGGTTGTTTGCTGAGGGAACTTGAAGTTTGAGACAAACTGCTGCAGATAACTTGAGAAGTCAAGAAAGACTAAAAAGTATCACTGTAGTATTAGCAATGAGAAAATAGCAACAATCCACCCACCCTAATTCCAGAACATTCTCCCAGTATCTTTGCCAAGAAAACCTCAAATTGGATCACAAAGAGTTGACCAGGTCTGAAATGACTCAACAACATGAATTTACAATAGATTTGGTGAGTGGGGTTATGGAACTTCTAGTAATACCTGGCATTCAGGGGTGGGAACAAAAAGTATATGGTAGAATTACCCAAAGTTGAGTACTGGTAGAACACAAATAAGAGAAAAAGAACAAAGGAGGGAAGAATGGAAGACAAGAGTTTTGAACTGATTAATCATAGTTACAGTTATGAAAGAAATAAAGTGAGGCTAATGAGTAAAGAAAGAGAGGGATAGGGGCAGCTAGATGGTGCAGTGGATAAGAGCATGGGCCCTGGAGTCAGAAGGACCTGATTTCAAATCCAGCCTCACACACTTAATTACTTAGCTGTGTAACCTCAGCAAGTCATTTAACCCCATTGCCTTGCAAAAAAAAAAAAAAGGATAAAAGTATTGGAAGGACAGAGTAATTTAGGAGAAGTGAGGCAGAGGATGAGATGACTATGTTATTTTTTTCTTTGACTTGGAAATTCTGAATTTTGGCTGTAATATTCACTAGAGGCACCTGGTAGCACAGTCATGACTTGGAGTTAGGAATTCAGGTGTCTTCCTTGCACCAAGATAATCTCTTCCTCAGTCTCCTAGATCTGAAATTGTACAAAGGGCAACATGATGCTAACTGGCACCTATCCTGGTGGCGAGATCCAGGCATATGGATCTAGAATCTCTGCTTTTACTGGTAGACAGCCCTCTCCCTAGGCATTGCAGTGTTCCATTTCCTGCCCAATTCAGTCCCCAGTGTTCACAAACCTGCCTCTCTGTGTCAATCTAAACTGGAAAAAAAAATGACTTATCCTGACTTTCCTTCAATTTCCCCATCGAGAGATAGTCTGTTTCATTTTCTAGATCTGTTTGGAAGACAGTTTTGTTTTATGGGGTTTTTTTTGAAAGAATTGAAGGAGAGTCATTGTATTGTTTCCTGCTACTCCTTCACCTTGGCTCTGCCTCCACAAATGATGATACAAAAGGACATCAGATTTTATTAAAGAAGGAAATTATTGAATTTAAGATCAAGAGTTTTAGATATGTGGTCTAAGAAATAATATGGATGGAATAAACCTCAAGAGGAAGATGAGTTACAAGTGATGGTGGTACAAAGGGAGATCTGGAAGTGATAACAGAAAACAGAGTATGCTAACTTTTCCTCCAGGAAAAGTGGCATGAAAAAAGAAACAACTAGCATTAGAAAGTGTACTAAGTCTTAATGGGGCATCTTTAGTAGAAAGGTACATTTCTGTGAGGACCAGAAGAAAAAGATATAGAATGAAGTTGTGTCAATTGGGTATAGAAATTATCTTACTTTAAAGGAAAAATAGAGGAGAAAAGAGGATGGGTGAAAGGGGACAAGGGGAGGGGAATGTAGGTGACTGAAGAGCAGCAGAGGGTACTCAGATGCAAGGCACTTTTAAGGAGGGAGAGGGTGAAAGGCAAGAGAGAATAAAATAGATGGGAGGTAGGGAGGAATAGGATGGAGGAAATACACCTAGCAATAGCAACTGTGGGAAAAAATATTGAAGCAATTTCTCTGATGGACTTATGATAAAGAATACTACCCACCCCAAAGACAGAGTTGATAGGGTCTGAAAGACTGAAGTACACTTTTTTCCCCTCACTTTATTTTTCTTGAAGTTTCTTTTTCTTTGTGTGTATGGGGGGGGGTATGTTTATTACTATGGAAGTAATGTTTTTCAGAGCTACACATTTTTAACTTTTACCAAGTAACTTGCTTTCTCAATGGGGTAAGTGGGGTGGGAGGGAGAGAATTTGGAACTCAAAGTTTGGGAAGTAAATCTGAAACTTGCTTTTCCATGTAGCTGAGGTAAAAAATTTTTAAATAAATTAAAATGTTAGAATGAAGATGTGCTTATTTTAACTGAACAAAGGATTTTAAAGGATATAATGAAAAGATGGGGGAAAGGTAAATTAGTGCCTGAATCTGCAGTTAAGAGATTTAAATGACTAAATCACAAGGTAATAGGAGATTCTTCAACATAGGACAAAAGAAATGTAACAGTTGATGGATACAGGGTAAGAGGAAAGTCAATGAAAATTTAAGACTCCAATTATCATGCTCTCATCTCCCCACATTTAGTAAGTTACCAAGTTCTGTCAATTTTAATACCACCAATAAAAAAAAAATTTTTAATACCACCTCTCAAATGCATGCCCATCTCTTTATGTGGCACAGCTGAAAGAACATTGGCTGTGTGACTCTGAGCAAGTCCTATAACTTATCTCAGTTTCTTCTGTGAAATACATAATCACTTTCCTCACAGCATCATTTAGTCAAACAAATGAAATAACATGTGTAAAGTAATTTGTAAATCTTAAACCAATATGACCATTGTCTAAATGACCTTTCTTTAAATCTCAATTTCCTCATTTGTAAAATAAAGGGGCTGGGTCAGGAGGCTTCTAAGGTCCTTTTAGCTCTAAATCTAAGACTATGAGACAATGACTCTGGTTCAAACCTTCATCAACCATTTCTTCTACATTGGTCAAATGCAATATTCTCATAGTTGGGTCTCCCATATCTAAAATCCATCCT
Source organism: Macrotis lagotis (assembly GCF_037893015.1). Taxonomy (NCBI): domain Eukaryota; kingdom Metazoa; phylum Chordata; class Mammalia; order Peramelemorphia; family Peramelidae; genus Macrotis; species Macrotis lagotis. The sequence continues at coordinate 260,558,581 of NC_133661.1, read as the reverse complement.
TTAGAGATGACCACTGATATTCCTAAAGTACAGTTATGATCACATCAACCCTTTACTCAATCCAGTGACTCCTATATTTTCTAAGATCAAATTCTTCTCTGGCATATAAAGATCTCTGCAACCAAGCTCTTTTACCTGTCCTTCCAGATTGATTTCATAACACTTCCCTTCATACATAAGTTTATACTCTTAAACAAACTGTTCTCTTGCTGTTTCCTACAGAGAACATTCTATTACCTTGCCTTTTGCAAAAGTAGTCTAGTCCTGTCCTGTCCCCCACCCACCCCCAATTCCTAGAATACTATCTTTCTTCATCTTCACCTTTTGGAATCCCTTGGAAGCTTTCAACTGCCTTGTGTATATCATACATATTACTTATCTTCATAAATATTTAAAACCTGTTAGAATCTAAGCTCCTGGAGACCAGGACCTCTTTCATTTCTGCCTTCGTATCTCTAATATTCTATTTCATTACCTTATACATAGAATTCACTTAATAAATGTCTTTTCCCCATCCATCTGTAAGCCAAAAATTCTGGACATCATAAGGTAAACAAGGCAGTAATTTTCTAACATGATCAATCTAATAGCAGCATGTATAATGGACTGAAGGAAACTGATCAAGAGAAAAGGAGAACCTGAAATGCAGTGCTGAACACCAGATGAAAAAGCAAGGGATAAAAGAGGCAGTGTGTAATGCCATCTCTAAAGGTATTTACAATCAATACTAATCATACAAGTTTGCTGTGAGGATATGCTTTGTAAAACTTAAGAGGTACAAATGAATTATTATATGGAGTGTTATAACTTTACAAGAAAAAATTCAACTATTTTCGCCTTAGTAACTAGTATTCGCCTAATTATAGTTTTATACACATGAAAATTTTTTAAAAATTAACAGAACCTAGCACATTACCTAAGGGGAGAGAGAGCAACTATAGTTTTTAAAACACCTGCTGAGCAGTTATAAATACTAGGGATATGAATCTCACTTTAACAATTGCATACTTCAACAGGATTAGCAGAGGCTTGTAATTTGGCTGAGAGGGAAAAGTGGTAAAGCTAAACACAAAATATCTATTAATATCTATTGCTATTATGCAACACCCTATCTTGTAAAGAGGAATGGGGAGGGTGGGCAGGAGGAAGGAAGGAAAAAGGTAATAAGTTTAGCCAAAAAAAAAATCTAATAAAAAACAGCTCCGAGTCCGATTTTTCTGTTCCTAATTATCAGCTTTTGAAGTTGAGGAACAAGGGCAGGGTTTGTTTTGTTTTGATTTTGACGCGTCCTTCAGTGCTTCTACATTTCTGGGAAGACTTGGGCTGGTGCGGACGGCGTGCCCCGCAGATGCCCGTGACTCAGCAGCGCGCCGAGCAGTCGGGGCGCCTCGGCGCGGGTGTCTCGGGTGGCACGCGTCCCGGGGGCCTGGAAGCCGGCCACCTCCGCGTCCAGGCCGGGGGAAGGAGTCCCCCGCCGTACTCCAGCTTCCCTTCCCCGCTCCCCGCCGATCCGCCACCCGCTCTGGGCCCCGCGAGTCGCGGCTTTCGCTTTCCTCAGCGGGCGCCAGAGGATGACTCGGCAAACTTAAGGAGGCCCCGGGCCCGGGGGCGCAGGCTGCGGCGCTGGGCCTGGGCCGCCTCCGGGCCGCTCGGTCACGTTCTCGGGGGCTGCCGGGATTCGAAGCACGGGCCCTGGCCTGGGCCCGGGGGGGGGGGGGCAAGTCTTTTCCGAAGGAGAAGCGGGAGGGCAGGGTCGGAGATGGCGCTAGCTTTGGGGGGGAAAGCACCGGCGTTTGGGGCGCTCCGAGCGGCCTCGGGTTCCCACTCAACCTGTTTCCCTGATCCGCGCGGGGAAAACAAGACTCACCCCAGTCCCGATGGAGCTCATGGCGCCCAAGCCACCACGGAGACGCGGAGAGATCGTTCAAGGCCTAAAGTGCCGCTCCTCTCGCCACAGATCGGCGCACACGAACAACGCCCTCTGTCATTGGCCCGAATCTCCACCAATAGCCTACGGTGGCTGGACCCTCTCTCTTCCCAGCCCTAGGAGCCGAGGCCGCGGGGGCGGGGGAGGGGCAGGCAGCGCGCGTGCCCGGGAGCGGCGCAGGAAGGGGAGGGCCGGAGGTGTGACGCCGACGTCCCCCGCCCCCTCAGAGGCAGGCGGAGCCCGCTCACTGGTGCTTTTGTCTTTGCTCCGGGGCGGAAGCTGCGCCGCGCGGAACCCCGCCTTCTCCTGACTTCCCCCCCTCCCCCCAGCTCCTCCGAAAGCACCTAAGAAGGAACTTCCCTGCGGACGGAGCTGGGTGTGGAAAGACTTCCGGACTAGCCGGAAACTATACAGACGAATAAAGAGAAGTCGTGGTCTGTCGGGCCCGTACCTTGTGTGGAGTCTGATACGTGCATTTATGAGTTTTGTATGTATGTGTGTATGTATGTATATGTGCGGCCTCTATACGTCCCTGACCATCCATAACATATAACCAATAGAACCCGGGTAAAAGTTTTAACGCCTCGGGGTGGGGTGGGGGACCCGGACTGGACACAGGAGAGACTGAAAAGTTCAGTCTGTGTCCTTGAAGTTTTCTCCATTACTTTAAAATCTAAACAATCAGCAAAACAATGAATGATGCCCTCATTTGTTGCCTTTGCCGATTTCTGAAGAGTCTTAACACCCGTGCTGAAAACAATGAGCTCTCTCCACTTTTCAGAAATCCTGTCGAATCTCTTTTAAAACTTATTCGAATGCATAAATAAGTTTTTATATGGCCACGTCTGTAATTAAAATCATATTACTTGCCTTCTCCTAGGGTGGAGGAAGAACTGGAGGGAAATGTTAAACTCAAAATGTTAAAAAATTAATGTGATGGTAAAATTATTTTGAAACAAATAAAAATAATTGCATTAAAAAAAACTTATCTGTATTTCTTTTCCGCAAAGTGATATTTGGGTAAGCAATTTGATATTATTTGATTCAATAGGATATTAAAGCCTGAGATTGAGCCCTGCCTCAGAGACTGAGGTGTGTTGACTCTTCCAAGCCACTTAATTTCTTCCTGCTTCAAGTTCCTCATGTAAAATAGGGATAATTATAATAATACTTCTACCTCTAAACGTTGATGTAAGGAGCAAATAAGAATACATAAAGACCTTTGCAAATATTAAAGTATTTTATAAGTGCTGGCTATTATTATTAACAAACATCTTAAATAGCCGGTTCAGATCTTAGGAAGATACACAGGTGCCTAGAAACAGCTTTCATAAGAGCTTTAAGGTTTGCAAAGGGCTTTGCCTACATTCTCATTTGATCCTCATAAGCAACCTTTGAGGTTAAGTTCTAGGATTATTAAAAAAAAAACATCCTAAAGCAATTAAGTGATTTGCCTAGTGTCCAATTGACTAGTAACTGAAACAGAATTCAAACACACATCTTCCTACCTCCCAGAGAGTATAATAACCACTGACAATCGATCTCTTTCATCTAGGAACTTCTACTCTAGGCCAAATAATGACCTGCAATATATGTTGAAAAGTATTTACTTGCTATTAGAAAGGTAATGTGATGTAAAGATTCAAGGCCGATGGAAATCACAGCTAAATAGCAAGGTGAAGATAGGCTTCATGCAATTCAGTTCAATATACATTAAGCCTGCTATATTATGATAAAGATGATAAAATGTGCACTCTACCTTCATGGAATTTTCAGTCTACTGTGAAATTGAGACATTCACATAGGAAAGCATAACACATACTATTGTCTGATAAATATATGGGAAAAGTCAAACACAAGATGTTCTCTGATGTCCAAGAAAGAAGATCATTGAGGAGAACCAATATAAAGGAAAGTATTTGATTTAAGCTTTAAAAGATGACTTTGATTTCAGCAGGTGAAGAGAAAGTGAGGACATTCCAAGGAGTAGATATCTACATAAGCAAAGACTTGGAAGGAAGAAAGCACAAAGCTTCCACTGAACTACAGTTTAGCTGGAGAGTAGAACTTAAAGAACAAGAATTGGAGGGCTTGGTGACGAGATTATAAATGAATTTGAAGGCTGGGCAAAGATAAATTTTATTCTGAGTCATTGGAGAGCTACTAAAAATGTTTTAGAAGAACACATGATCTTAAACACAAAATATACTTAAGGAACGTTAATCTGTCAAGCATATAGAAGATAGATTAGGAAGGAAAATGAAAACAAGAAGAAAACATCTTAAGAGTTCATTTGCTATACTTAAAGAACTCTAAAGAATCAACTTAAAAGCTAGTAGCAGTTAACCAGTAAAGTTGTAAGATATAAAATAAATATATATGAATCACCAGCATTCCTATATACTAACAAAGGCTATCATCAAGAGAAAGAAAGAAATCTTTCATTTAAAATAACTGCAGGTAATATAAAATAAGTGGGAGTCTAACTGATAAGACAAACCTGGGGATTATATGACCACAATTTCTAAGCACTTCATACAAATAATTGTTCATGGGTAGCTCAAGTCAGCATAATAATAATGACAGTTCTAACTAATTTGTGTATTCATTAACATACTAAACAACCAAATAATTAATTTGTGGAAGTAGAAAGAAATAATAAAATTAATCTGAAAAAGCAAAAGGTCAAGAATATCAAAGGAATTAATGAAAATAAAAAGGCAATTTGGCCTGGCAGTTCAAAACAATCTGGTGATGGTTAACAAATAGAATTATGAATCGGTGGACTAGATTAAGTATACAATATAATAAAAGTCATTACCCACTTGGTAAATGGTCAGAAAATATGAACAGGCAGTTTTCAGATGTCAAAGCTATCTTTAATCATATGAAAAATGTTCTAAATCATTATTGATTAGAGAAATGAATATTAAAATAACTCAGGTATCATTTCACAGTTATGACATTGACTAACATTGATAGAAAAGAAAAAATCACAAATGCTAGAGGGAATGTGGAAAAATTGGGACACTGATGCATTGTTGGTGGAGTTGTGAACAAGTCCAACCAATCTGGGAAACAATTTGGAACTAGACCAAAAAACCTTTGACCCAGCAATAACATTACAAGGTCTGTATCCCAAAGAGATCAAAGAAAATGGGAAAAGACCTATTTGTATAAAAATATTTATAACAGCCCTTTTTGTGATGGTAAAAAATTGGAAATTGAAGGGTTGCTCATCAATTGGGGAATGATTGAATAAATTGTGTTATATGATTGTGATGGAAGACTTGTATTAGAAAGACTTATGTGAACTCTTGCAAAGTGCAGTGAGCAGAATGAAGAGAACATTGTACAGAGTAATAGCATTATTATAAATATGATCAGCTGTGAAAGACTTTGGCTACTCTGATTAAGACAATAAACCAAGACCATAATAAAAAATACTATCCACCTCCAGAGAGAAACCTAATTCTGAATGTTGACTAAGGCTTATTTTTTAAAAACTTAATTTTCTTATTTTTTGTCTGTATTTTCTTTTGCAGAATGACTAATATAGAAATGTTTTGCATGATTTGATATGTACAATCAGTATCAAATTGCTTTCTCAAAAAAAAGGAGAGGAATGGAAGGGAGAAAAAGAATTTGAAACTCAAAATTTTTAAATGATTATTAAAAATTTTGCTTACCTGTAATTGGGAAATATTTAATGAAATAAAATACATTTTTAAAAACGTGATAATTCAGGTGAGTGTATCAATAATCTTGGATAATAGTCTAATATATAAGAAACTTGATACATATGTAAAACCAAGAGTCATTTCCCAATGGATAAGTGGTTAACAGATATAAACTATTTTCAAAAGCTTCACAAATTATAAATAACCACATGAAAGCATGTTTCAAATCAATCATTTCATAAACATTTAAGAACCTACTATGTGACAAGCTCTGTTCTAAGAAAAGTAAAAGACAATCTCTGTTCTCAAGAAGATCATAATTTAATGGGGGACACATCATACAAACATGTAAGGACAAGCTATATACAAGACAAATTTGCAACAATCAACAAAGGAAAGACACCAGAATTAAGAAGAATTGAAAAAGACTTCCTTGGGGTGGCTAGGTGACACAGTGGATAGAGCACCAGCCCTGGAGTCAGGAGTATCTGAGTTCAAATTCTGTCTCAAACACTTGATAATTACCTAGCTGTGTGGCCTTGGGCAAGCCACTTAACCCTATTGCCTTGCAAAAAAAAAAAAAAAAAAAGACTTCCTTTAAAAGGGAGAATTTTAGTTGAAACTTAAAATAAGCTAAGGAAGCTGGAAGGCAGAGATTAGAAGGCAGAACATTCCAGGCATAGTAGACAACAACCAGTGAAAATGATTGGAGTCAGAAGATGAAGTGTTCTCTCCCAGTAACAACAAGGAGGCCAGTGATCCTGGATCAGAGAGCACATTTGTTTGTGTTGAAATTGGGGTGGGGGAGTGGAAAGAAAAATCACCTTAAAAAAGGAGAGGAAGGAATGTGAGTTACGAAGGACTTTGAATACTCGAATATTTTATAATTGATCTTGGAGGTAATAAGAAGAGACAGGAATTTATTGAGTAAGGCTGGGTATAGCTTTCACTTTAATAGCTAAATGGAAGATGGACTGGAGTGGGTAGAGACCAGAAAACTAACCAGTAGAGGGTAAAATAATAATCTTAAGTGTGAGTTAATGATGAATTGTATAACTGATGATAAAGTCAGGAGAAAAGGGGGACATATTCTAGGGATGTTACAATGTATAATTGACAGCCCTTGGTAACAGGTTGGTTAAGGGTAGGAGTGAGAGATAGTGAGGAGTCAAGTATAACACTTTATATGCTGTCAGGAACAGATGATGTGCATTGTTTGCTGAACTGTTTTGTTTTTGTTTTCTCTCTTTCATAGAATTACAGAATTTGGGAGTTCAAAGGGACTTCATTGGCAATCCAGTCCAACCCCTTGTACAAAGGCATTCCCCTCTAAAAGATATTTAATAGGTGGTCATTTAACTTCTGTTTGAAAAAAAATCTGATAGTGGGAAGAAGTCTTTACCTCTTAAAGAACATTTTAAACAGTTCTAACTGTTCTGAAGGTGTTTTTTTTTTGGTTTGTTTTATTTTCTGACATCAAACTCAAATTTGCCTTTGTTGCAGTTTCCACCCATTGTCCCTGTTTCTGGCTCTCCACATGACTACCCTTCATATGCTTTGAAGACAATCATCCATTCCCTCCTGGGATAGACATGCCCAGTTTTTTTCAAAAGAGATTCATTTGTGATGAACTCAAAGCCCTTCACCATCCTCACCTTCTCTGAACACACTTTCCAACTTACAAATAGTTTTCTTTAAACTATGGTGCCTAGAACTGAATACAATATTCCAGAAGAGATCTGACAAGGGTAGACTATATAACAAGGGTTACTAGCTGCCAAATACCTCTCAAAGTTGCCCAAGATTATTTTAGCTTTTTTTTTTTGGCTTTGTCATTGTTTTGCTCACTTGTACTGAAAATGCAATCCACTAACATTGCTTCTTTCCAAACCTCAGTTATCCATCTGTACTTCCCCAATCTTATACTGGTAGAGTTGATTTTTTTTTATACTCAAATGCAAAATTCTACATTCTAATATGTTGTATTAGATTCAGTCCAATGCTGTAGTTTTTTTTTCAAGATCCTTCTGGATCCTGACCTTATCATTAAGTATATTTGATAATCTTCCTAGCTTTGTGTCATCTGCAAATCTGATGAGTACAGCATCTGTGACTGGCAGAGGAGGAATTTCTTACATTGGAGATGATTGTCATTGATCCTTTTGAGTTGCCTGAGTCATAATGTGTAATTTTTCCTCACTTCAAAAAATGGTAGACCAAGAATGGACAATTTTCTGAGGCACATCACAATCTCAAACGTAAGGAGGACAGCAGTGGCAGTGCCTACAATAGTACTCCTGCCTCATCACAAGGAAGCAGGAGGAATCCTCAGGCCTTGAAGCAGGGAGGGTTTTTCCAAGTCCTACAATAGACATTGTTTGGGTCTAACAGCATCTGATCAAGATACTGGTCCCAGAAGCACTAGTAGTGGGCTGCTGCAGGATGAACAGAGTCCCAATCATTAAGCAGCATACATGGAATGGGGGAACAAGCAGAGTGGGCACCAGATTAGACAATGTCAAAGTCAGGTTTACTATAATCTAGAACTGATTGGCCCCCTGCTATATATTGTGGTCATTAGACAACTGAGGGGAAAAGGAAGCTTGAAGACAATGACTCCTTTCCTCACAATAGCCAAGTGAAGTCGGTTATAAAATCTCCATTTTTCAATGAGTCATAGAGATTAAATGACTGACCCAAGGTTGCATAATATAAGGACCCCCAAATCAGGTATATTAAATCAAAGTCCAGTGGTTTTTTCACACTATACAACATTGTTGCTCATAAAAATTAAATGTTTTCCTTTGTACCTATGTTTCAAAGAGTTAGAAAATTTAAAAGCAGTTAGCTAATAGTCTCCAAATGACTAGACTCCAACTTCATTGATAAAATTGAAATCATCTAAAATGAATGTAATGGATAGTCAAAGGATATGCAAAGGCAATTTACAGATGAGGAAATCAAAGCAATCCATAGTCATATGAAAAAGTGCTCTAAATCACTACTTATTAGTGAAATGCAAATTAAAAGCATCTCTTAGGTACCACCTCACACCTCTCAGACTAGCCAATATGACCAGAAAGGACAATGATCAATGTTGGAAGGGATGTAGGAAATCTGGGACACTAATACATTGTTGGTGGAGCTGTGAACTCATCCAATCTTTCTGGAGAGCAATTTGGAATCATGCCCAAAGGGCAACAAAAATGTGTATACCCTGTATACCCTGAAAAGATTATGAAAAAGAGTAAAAATATCAGTTGTACAAAAACTATTCATAGCAGCTCTGTTTGTGATAGCAAAAAATTGGAAATTAAATTAATTCCCTCAATTGGGGAATGGCTTAACAAACTTTGGTATATGTATGTGATGGAACACTATTGTGCTATTGGAAACCAGGAGGGATGGGAATTCAGGGAAGTCTGGAAAGATTTGCATGAACTGATACTGAGCAAAATGAGCAGAACCAGAAGAACATTGTACACCGTAACAGCAACATGGGAGTGATGACCAACATTAATGGACTTGCTCATTCCATCAGTGCAACAATCAGGCACAATTTGGGGGTATCTGTGATGGAGACTACCATCTGTATCCAAAGAAAGAATTGTGGAGTTTGAACAAAGACCAAAGACTAGTACCTTCAATTTAGGGGGGAAAAAAAACTCCATTATCTTATTATGTAATTTTGCTATCTCTTATACGTTATTTTTTCCTTAAGGACATGATTTCTCTCTTATCACATTCAGCTTAGATCAGTGTATACTGTGTAAACAATGAAAAGACTAACAGACTACTTTCTGTGGAGGGAGGAAAGCAAGATCAGGCGAAAAATGTACAATTCAAAATAAATAAAATATTTCCGTTAAAAAAATAAAATGAATGTGATGGAAAGAGCCCTCAATTTGGAATCAGAAGACCTTAGTTCAAGTCCCAGCTTTGATAATGCCTTCATTTCTGTAAACTTCAGTTTCCTTATCAATATAATAAAACAGTTGGACTGCAGCAGACCTCTAAGATCCTTTCTAATTAAAAATCTATAATCCTATGGCTCTATTAACTTCTTTCATTCCTTAAAGCCTCTTATCTTGGGGGTAGCTAGGTGTCACAGTGGATAGAGCACCGGCCCTGGAGTCAGGAGTACCTGAGTACACTTAATAATTACCTAGCTGTGTGGCCTTGGGTAAGCCACCTAACCCCATTGCCTTGCAAAAACTAAAACAAACAAAAAAAGCAAACCTCTTATCTTCATCACCTAGAGGAGGAATCCCTAAAGATCACTAAAATTCATTCCTTTGCCTATACTCTCAATCCCATTCCCTTATGTTTCCTCCAGGATATTTTTTGATATTTCCTCATGTCCAACTCTTTGTGACTTATCCGAGTTTTCTTAGCAATGATACTGGAATAGTTTGCCAGTCCAGCGCATTTTACAGATGAGGAAACTGAGGTAAATAGAATTAAGTGATTTGCCCAGGATTAGAACTCTACCAAGTGTCTGAGGTCAGATTTGAAATCACAAAGATGAGCCTTCTTTTAGGTTTTTTTTTAGGTTTTTTTTTTTTTTATTTGCAAGGCAATGGGGTTAAGTGGCTTGCCCAAGGTCACACAGCTAGGTGGTTAAGTGTCTGAGACTGGATTTGAACCCAGGTACTCCTGACTCCAGGGCCGGTGCTCTATCCACTGCGCCACCTAGCTGTCCCAATGAGCCTTCTTGACTCAAGTCCCAGAACCATCTAGCTGCTAGTTGTCCAGTTAGTCATCCACTATTTTGAAGTATCTTCAATTTCTCTCTTTCCCTTGGCTTATATCTTCCTATGAATAGACTAGGATTTCCCCAATCATTTTAAAAAAGAAAAAAAGGCAAAAAAAAAATCCCTTCCCATGATCTCCTTTGTTCAACTACTATCCATTCCATTTCTTTTCTTCCATCACTTATAAGTATCTTAAAGAAATTGTCTAAATGTGTCCTGTTCATATTTGACACAAAAGGTTCTAGCAAAGCCCAGATCCCTTGAAAAACATCTGAAAGTTAAAAAGTGTTGTATGAGACCACAGAACTAAAGTAATGATGATTCCCATCTTTTACCTTATTTGCCAATTTGCTAATTGTGAAGTGAGACTACCCAGTTGATTCAATTTGCATTTTTCTTATTATTAGTCATTTGGAGCATATACCAATTCTTTTTTTTTAATTTTTAAAATTACTTTTATTATGCTATTTAAAAGGAATTTCTACAAATATTACATGTTTTAAATATCAATAGCCTGTAATAGATATTGTAATGTAAAATGTAATAGCCTGATGATACAGCATGATTATGATGGGCCACAATCAGCATCCCTAGCAATTCAAAGCAGCTTCAGTGCAGCTATCCTTGATGATGTTATTCACCTTTCTTTCAGTTTCCATCAATGATTATATTTTTTTTCCGCTACAATGTGACCAATTTTTTCTCTTTTTTTCCTTAAAGAGAAAAGTGACTTTAAAATATATTATTATGGTCTTACATAGGTCTCAGATAACTGAGCAACTTGCAAGTGACATCCCTCTGAGAAGAGGGACCTAAGCTTATTTTATTATTACATTAATTTTATATTAATATGTTCACTTTCAAAAATTAAAGATACACACTTCCCATTAGTTAATTAAAAAGTTCTTATATAATTAAAGTCAAATCTAGTGAACAGATAATGAATGGTGTACTTTCATCAGGGAATTAGAAATAAGATTGCAACCAGTCACATCTCCCATTTATTTCTTCCTGGAATATAATTTATCTGTAAAAGGAACAGGGACAATGCCTTCACACTCTTTCACTTCTAGGGTTTGAGGGTGTTTCACAATATTCGGTCTGATCACATCAACGTCTCGGGATAAATATTCCATTCTACTACCAACAGCTGTTGTCGGTGCATAAAAATCCACCAAGAAATACCCTCCTCTATGATGGCGTTGATTATGTATGGAGATCTTATATGGAAGCGCCCTTTCACCCAGGTTTTCCAAACTTCTCACTATTGCTCCTTTATTCAAGAGGGCCTGCGCTTCAGGGCAGAGGCGGTCTCTGGCCCCTGCATGGCTTTCAGGGTCAAAGCCAGCTCGTAGCCAGGCATCCCGCGGCTGGCGGGCTGGGCGCGCGGAGGTCCGGGCCGGGGAAGAGGAGGACAAGCACGAACCGTCGGCTCCCGGCTCCCAGCGGCCATATACCAATTCTTTTGAGAGTTGTTTGCTCATATTCTTTGATTGAATTCTGGAATTTAGTTTCTTTTCAACTCATCTGATATTTTGTAGGCAACCCCGCGTCATGGCCAAGTTTCCTTGGCCTATTCAAAGTTGTTTTGTGCAACTTCTTTTTAGTTCAAAAGCCTTTTAGTTTAGCATTTAGCCTGAGACCTATGTGTTATTGAAACCTGTTCTTATCTACTTAAGTAAAAGAAATACAGTAGTGTTAAAAAAAATTATTTCCCATACCTGAGAGTTATGCAAATATGTAGTAAAATGTGGGAGGAGTGGGTCAGATGGTCTCCTTCTGACCTGAAATTGACAAAAGTGGTTCCTGAACATTCTGCTCTTCCATTCATTCCTGAGATTCTCTAGAAGTTGCTTTAGGCACAGTGTAATTTCTTTGTAGGAGTTCCTTGTCAAGACAAGAAACCAATCTGTCTTTATTTCACTATGTAAAACCTGCTACCAGCTTATCTAAGGATGTGGTGAGGACACCAAAGGTCCAACACCTTCTACATCCTTCAGAGGAAGAGATCTGGTCAAGGCTGAAGCCAATACCTGTTCTTCCACCCTTCCACTCAGGGAGTGCCATCTCAGGGATGTGTTAGAAAGTTAAACTTGTTCTGTTTCTCTAAAACTGAATCCTGTTTTGACTCACTTGATAATTTACAGGCAAGCCATGGGTCAAGGTCAAGTTTTCTAGACCAAAAGTACAAATTATATTCTTGTTCAACTTCCTTCTAGGGTCAAAGGCCTTTTTTAGTACCTAATCTAAGACTTATGTGATTGACACATGTTCTTACTCAGTTAAGCAAACAGAGGCTAAAATGGGGTGGGACGATTTCTATCCTAACCTTTTGTTCATAAAAATTTTTGTCAGGTCAATAAACTTCTATTAAACTTTCACTATATGTAAGGCACTATCTATCGTAAAGACTGGAGATACAAAGAAAAGCAAAATCATTATTTAACTCAAAGAGATCACATCTTTTAAAAATTTTTTTTTATTTTGTAAGGCAATGGAATTAAGTGACTTGCCCAAGGTCACACAGCCAGGTAATTATCAAGTATGAGAGGTTGAATTTGAACTCAGGTCCTCCTGATTCCAGGGCCAGTGCTCTATCCACTGCCCTGCCTAGCTGCCCTTCTTTATTTTTTTTTAATTACAAGAAAAGATAGTTTTCAGCATTCATTTTTTGTCAGATTTTGAGTTCTCTCTTCCCTTGACAGTGAGTAATCTGATATAGTGTGTATGTGTACAACTCTCTTAAACATATGCCCTTTTAGTCATGTTGTGAAAAAATAATCAGAACAAAAGCAGGGGGGGATCCATGAGAAGGAAATAACAAAGTATAAAATAAATTTTAAAAATTGAAAATAGTATTCTTTGGTCTGCACTCAAACTTTGTATTTCTTTCTTTGGATGTGGATGGCATTTTCCATCAAAAGCTTTCTGGGGGGTGGGGCAGCTAGGTGGTGCAATGGTTAGAGCACCGGCCCTGGAGTCAGGAGTACCTGGGTTCAAATCTGGTATCAGACACTTAATAATTACCTAGCTGTGTGGCCTTGGGCAAGCCACTTAACCCCACTTGCCTTGCAAAAACCTAAAAAAAACCCTAAAAATAATTACCTAACTGTGACCTTGGGCAAGTCACTCAACCTCATTGCCTTAAAAAAAAAAATTTGGGATTGTGTTTGTGTAGAAACGGCCATGTTATCATTCTGTCTTGATACAGCACACAATGAAAATGTACCAATATATGCTGTGAGTCTTTATGGAACTTTCATAATGTAGTTTTGGTGTCTACTATTGTCAACTATTTAGGCAGAATGTGGTGCAGTTTTATGCAGTTGCCATCTCATCAACTGAGGATACAAATATCTTTTCTGTGTAAAATTTTACCAATTTTAGCATGGTTTTTAAAATATGTTTTATGACTGTGCATTGTTTTTTAAAGCTGTTCCTACCTCACCATAAGGTTTTATGGATTCTTATGTTTTATAAATGTTCTATATGAGACAGGCTTCTTCTCACTTATTAAAAGTAGAAAAATAAACTAATTTTTACATAAAAAAAAGAATTATGTTTGTGTACTGCTGAGGAAACCTAAGCCTAAAGCTAATCATCACTCAATGTTGTCAATGTGTTCTGGTTCTGCTCACTTTATTAAGCATCAATTCAAGCAAGTCTTTTCAGGCTTTTCTGTAAGACTACTGGTGCATAATTTCTCTTTTTTTCCCCCTTCTTTTTTTTTAGGTTTTTGCAAGGCAAATGGGGTTAAGTGACTTGCCCAAGGCCACACAGCTAGGTAGTCACTAAGTGTCTGAGGTTGGATTTGAACTCAGGTCCTTCTGAGTGCAAGGCTGGTGCTCTATCCACTGTGCCACCTAGCCGCCCCGGTGCATGATTTCTAACACAACAATAGTATTCCACCACATTCATATGCCACATTTTGTTCAGCAATTCCCTAATTGATGGGCATCCCCCTCAATTTCCAATTATTTACCATTACAAAAAGAACTGCTAGAAATATTTTTGTACATGTGGGTCTTTTCCACATTTTTATGTAAAAAAAGTCACATTCTATTAATGGAGACAATATGTAAAAAAAAATGTACAAATAAGACTCATGCAGTATTAACTGACATAATTTCAGATGGAAAGTGTTAGCATTCTAGGGACTGGGAAAAGCCTCTTTCAGAAGATACAGTTTGATCTGAGGCTTGAAGAAAAAAGCTAAAGAAGAAGACCATTCTAGGCAAAGGTGACATTCTGTGAAAAAACATGGAGTTGGGAGACAGAGGGTCTTCTGAGAGAAGGAACAAGAAAAAGGCCAGTGTTGCTGGCCTGTGAAGAAAAGTATAAAAAGGTTGAAAAGTTAAGAAGAATTTTAAAACTTTAATAGAATATTTCATATTTGATATTGAAAGTGGTTGAAAGTCACTGGAGTTTTTTAAGTAGAGGAATAACATGGGCAGACTTGCTCTTTAGGAAGATCACCTTGGTAGCTATGGAGTAGAAAGGGAGAGACTTGTGACCATTAAACCAATAAGCAGCTTATAGCAATATCATCCAGTTGTGAAGTGGTGAGACCCTGTGCCGAGGAGGTGGCTAAGTCAGAGGAGAAGGAGAAATATGAAAGAAATTACAAAGGTAAAAATGACTGGAGGTTTCAATAGATTAGATATAGAGTTGAAGAAAAGTGAGGGAGGTCAGGGATGACAGCAAGGTTGTGAGCTTGGATAGTGTTGCTGTTGGAATCAATGAGAATTGAGTTCTGTTTTGTATAAAAGTTTGAGAGACCTAGTTTCTGGGTGGAATGGCATGCTTGAATGTCAAAGGCCCCATATGGAAGCCACACAATGCTTATATTAGAGGTTTAAACTTTCTGGAAAATAATTTAGAAATATACACCCAAAGTCACAAGGCTATATATAATTTTTATTCAATTCTACTTATACTAAATCTATACCCCCAAAGGGTCCCATATATACACAGATATTTACAGTAGCAAAGAAATGGAAAGAAAATCAATGCCTCTCAAATGGAAAATTGTGATACATAAATACAATGGAATAGTAATATTCTCTAAAAAATAAATGAACTCAGAAACATGGTAAGATTTGTATAACTACTGCAGAATGAAATGATTAGAACTAGGAAAACAGTGTTGTTGGTTTTCACTAAGAAGAGGCAATTCTGAAAGACACCACAACTCTGAACCAAAGCAGGAACCAGCCATGACTTCAAAAAACTGTTGATGAAACATCTTTTGGCAGAGAGAGTTTTTTTTTTCAGAGCACCAAATCTATAATTACATCTACATATAATAACATACCTTAACTAAACTGAAATGTATCATAAATTAATGTCTACTGTTTGACAAGTTTAAGTTTTAACAATTAAAAAATCAAACTGAAATGAAATAAATATAAACAAAAATCCAGCAAATTGTACCTCTTTGTAAATGCACTGTTATCTTTTAAAAAAAAAAAATCTCATCTTTTTATAGTTTAGCTCTCTCCTCTTGGGCTATAAGGGGCACAAGTCCCAAGCTTCTTGTCCTGGGGACCAAGGGGTCTGGTCTCTGGCTTTCTGAACCAACTGTGACTTGTGACTAACTCTCTGTGCTAGGGTTGCCCAGCCTACTCCTGCCTGTTGTGTAGGTGTTCCTGGGCTCACCATATACCTTTGTGGCCTAAGAGATTGTCTGCTGTGCTGCTGACCAGCTGAAGCAGGACCCTGGGCTCTCAGTTTACTAATCTATAATGCACTGTTATCTTAAAGAAAAATAATAAAATCACTAAGTATTCTAGTAGGTAATATTGATGGGGGAAAAAGTTCTTTGAAATATGAGGTTGTGGAATTATTGATATTTGTTAAATTTTGTTTAAAAAAATCTGAAAAATCTCTGAAAATTGCTATATAACGAGTTGATTATTTTCAAATAGATTTGGCAAATTTCTTTTTTTTCAAGTTTAAATTTCAGCCCTCCTACACACAACTCCTTAATATTTGAGTATCTTTATGGTCTGCATTCTTTAAGATTGAACAAATCAGGCAAATATTCTCAGGCAGAGCGACTAGAGATACAGAATGGATGTGAACAGTATTTTAATTTGCTTTGTTTGACTATACATATTTGTTATATATAGAAGGGAGGTCTTCTACTTGGAAATGCGGGGTGATAGACTGGTACATAGAGATAGATTTGAAAAAAAAAGAGAACCAACATAATATTATAAAAAAAATCAAATATTTGTAAAGTTCTTGGCTCATGGGTGCTATATAAATGCTAACTATTGTGATTATTATTTTATTTATTAAATGCAAAGGAGAAAATCTAAACAAGTGAATGAAAGGATACAAACAATAGAGCATTTTTGTTGTTACAAATACAATTCTTTCAAAAAACATTGTACAAATAGTTCATGATTTCTTTCTGGTTTGTTTTTGTTTATTGAGATATTTGTGGATTTTTTAAGTTCACAATAAAAAAGATCAATTTAAATTATAGAAAAAAAAGGTCTAAACATGCTGCCTCTTTCTCTAGGTTCTCCTACCCTGCCTTTCCTGTTTGGCTGTGGGTGTCCGGTCTCCCCTTCCTCCCCCCCCCCCCCCCCCCAAGGACTTCGAAATCCAATGGCTCTTTATTCTTCACTTTCTTGCCCTTCTTATCTATGCATACCCTCCTTCTCAGATACAGTTCCCCCTTTCCTGATTTTTTACTCATCTCTTTTTAGACCTCTTTCCTTACTTTTTTTTTTTTTTTTTTTTTTTTTTTTTTTTTAGTTTTTGCAAGGCAAATGGGGTTAAGCTGCTTGCCCAAGGCCGCACGGCTAGGTAATTTTAAGTGTCTGAGACCGGATTTGAACCCAGGTACTCCTGACTCCAAGTCCCGTGCTTTATCCACTGCACCACCTAGCCGCCCCATCCTATTCTTCTAAAGTGAGTGTTCATCAACAGGCTGCCCTTTGCCCTCTTCTATATTCTCTTCAATCTTGTTCATTCATCCAGATTGTTATCACCTCCTTATGACTTACTTGACAATAGCTCCAACCCTGACTTCCCTTCTGGATTCTGAATTCACATGATTCTCCTGATTCCCCATTTACATTAAAAATTGAAAATTTCAAAACTAAGCTTATTTTGTCAAATTCCTTCTTACTCACTATTCCTAGTCTTTCATTTTATTTCAGCTCACCTAGCCAGTTATCAAATTTACTCCAGCATCACTGGAATCCTTCCCCCCTCCCTCCCTTTCTATTCTTTTTGTAGCATCTCTCATAGGGATCCTTATCGCCACTCTAGGTCATTGACTTCCAGGGAATTCTCTGCCTCCAAAGCTATCCTCCTTACTGCTGCCATATGAATGTTTCTTTCTTTTTTTTTTAAATAAAAGAATGATTTCATTTATTTTGAATTTTACAATTTTTCCCCTCATCTTGCTTCCCTCCCCCACTCCCCACAGAAGGCAATCTCTTAGTCTTTACATTGTTTCCATGGTATACATTGATCTAAGTTGAATATGATGAGATAGAAATAATTTCCTTAAAGAAGAAAAATAAAGTATGAGAGATAGCAAAATTACAATGTAAGATAACTTTTTAAAAAGTAAAGGTAATAGTTTTTGGTCTTTTTTCAAGTTCCACAATTTTGGATACAAATGGTATTTTTCATTGCAGGTATCCCAAAACTGTGCCTGATTGTTGCACTGATGGAATGAGCAAGTACATTAAGGTTGATCATCACCCCCATGTTGTTGTTAGGGTGTATAATGTTCCTCTGGTTCTCACATGAACGTTTCTTATGCAAACATCTGGCAACATCTTTCCTCCCCTCAAGCATCTTCAGTGGATCCCTTCTCTGTCAAATACATTTCAGATTCTGTTGAAGTCTACATTTCCTGGTTTATCTCATGCTCATCATGCTCCACACTGGGCTGATAGTTTCCCTAGGGACACCAGACCCCTGCTTTACTGGTCCTCCGTAGACTTGGATGATTCCTTTTCTCCCTCTTTGCCTGATTACTATTTTTATTCCTATACATTCTTCAAAGACCCACTGCCACCTCCTATTTTCCCAGCTCTTGACTTAAATACACTTTATCTTGCATCTCTCTAAAGCACTAGTTCAATTTGATAAGCCTTTTTGAGAGGCCAACTGTGTTATTATTTGTTCAGGATGCAAAGAAAATTACCCCCCCCCAAACCAAACTAATAGATTCTGCCTGCTCTCAAGGAGCTTACAATCTATTGCACAACAAAAGTTCTTTTAGAAATGTCTTCTTCCTACTAGACAATCAACTCCAAGAGAACAGGGACCACATTTAACCTGAGCTTTTTGGCACACCTAGTCTCTACTCTTTACAGTTAAAGATTTTATTTAAGTTTTACAATTTTTCCCCTAATCTTACTCCCACCCCCCCCCACAGAAGGCAATTTGCCACTCTTTACACTATTTCCACGGTATACATGGATCCAAATTGAGTCTGATAAGAGAGAAGGAAGAAACATAAACTATAAGAGATCGCAAGATTGCGAGATGAGACGATATGTCAGGTTTTTTCCTAAGTCGAAGGTGTTCCACTCCAGAGTCCTTCCTCCGGCTGCAGCCGGCATTCTGCCCGGCAGCCAGCCGGTGGCCGCACGGACGCAGCTGGCCCCCGCGCCGCGGCGGCCAGCGCTCTCCCGCAGGTGCTTCGCGGCCAGTGGTTCACTCCGCCCAGCCGCGGTGATGTAGCTCCTGCAGGTTTCCCGCGGATATCGTACTCGTCTCACCGGGTGCTGCAGCAACCCCGGCGGGGGCCTGTTTCGCTCCCCTCTTCCCGAGGAGCAAGCGGAGGCTGAGCGCCGCCCGGGCTGGGGCCCCGCGGCCCACCGGCGCCCCCTGGCCGATGCCCGGCGCGTGGCGTCTCCGCGCCCAAGGGCCGCGCCCTGGGGCACAAGCCCGCGGGTCCTCGGGGCCGAGGCCTTGCCGCCGCCGCTGCTTATGGATCTTGATGAATTATAGTCAGTCATCTTGGAATTTCCCTGTGTTCCCTTGAAGGGATGATTTATCGAGTGGTGAATAACATCTTTTTCTAAAATTATTTAATGCCACGAAATTCTGTTGCTTCCGTACAATTGCCTCTTTCCTTGGATTACTAAAGAACCATGAATAAAGTAGTGTAAGTGGGAAAAAATCGTTTAATAAATATTTCCTAGAGCGATTCTTGCTGCTGCGGCTCTTTCGGACTCGGAACCCCCACAGACGCTCTCCCAGGACAAGCCGGCTCCCCTCCCCCACCCGCCCGGGCTCGGCGGCGCCCGACTTGGACGCCCGTTTTTCACGTACTTTCCTTTTTTTTATTCCAGGTTTTCTTCATTTTGAGTTTTGCAAGGCCCCCTCTGGCCCCCCCGCCCACGAGGGCAGCCGCCCGTCGCCCCCCGGCCTCCGCGGCGGGCGGCTGTGGCTGGGCCCGCCGCCCCGCCCCCAGCGCCCGTCTCCTTTTCCGGCCGAGAGCGCTCGGCGTGCCGGCGGCTCCTCCTCCGCCCCTTCCCGGCGGCCCGCCCGGCCCGCCCGGTGCGGCCTCGCCTAGCGCCCATTTTAACTCCGAAACCAAGAGGAACTTGAAAGGGGTGGGGGAAGTTGGGGATGATGCGAGTACGAGTATCAAGAAGGCAAAAAAGTGCTCCCCCTTTCGGGTTGCCCGGCTAGCTCAGTCGGTAGAGCATGGGACTCTTAATCCCAGGGTCGTGGGTTCGAGCCCCACGTTGGGCGTGCCACTTTTTTCTTGGCTTGTACGTCAAAAGTTACCTTTTCAACTTTACAAAAAGTCGCAAATCCTCTTTTATTTCATTTAGTTTAAACAATTCAGATGAAACTGAAACGTACTTGAAAAATTAGTTTAATTTACAAGCAGGAAGTGCGGAAGTTTTTCTGCGCACGCGCACTGAGAGCCGCTGCACCCCACCCTGCCTCTTTTTCTTTCTAGTAGAAGTTGGAACCGAGTATTGAAAGCACCACAAAGCAAGACGACATTTTTTTGTAAATCCAAACTTTTGAGAATGTAAAGTTCACTCCAAGAAAAACTATATTGTTACGTATGTTCGCTGACAGGCCCCGCCCTCTGCAAACAGAACGCGGATTCCACGACTGCCCCGCTGGCTGGCCTCAAACTGGGGGCCCCCTTCAAGTGTTGGGGGGCCGAGGGGACCCGGACCGGAGCCCGGCCGCGTCCATTCACTCCTTCATTCGTCCACTCAAGCACACCTCTTCCTCCCTCCCTCCCCTCTACCCTTCCCTCCCTACTTCCTCCCTCCCTTCCCCTCTTCCCTCCCTCCTTCCCTTCCTCCTTTCCTTCCTCCCCTCCTTTCCTTCCTCCCTCCTCCCTCCCTTCCTCTCCTTCCTCCCTCCCTTCCCTCCTTCCTCCCTCCCTCCTTCCTTCCTTCTTCCTTCCTTCCTTCCTTCCTTCCTTCCTTCCTTCCTTCCTTCCTTCCTTCCTTCCTTCCTTCCTTCCTTCCTTCCTCCCTTCCCTCCCTCCTTCCTCCTTTCCTTCCTCCTTCCTTCCCTTCCCTTCCTTTCCTTCCTTCCTCCCTCCCTCCCTCCTTCCTCCCTCCCTCCTTCCTTCCTCCCTCCCTTCCTTCCTTCCTTCCTTCCTTCCTCCCTCCCTCCCTTCCCTCCTTCCCTCCCTCCCTTCCTCCCTTCCCTCCCTTCCTTCCTTCCTCCCTCCTCCCCTCCTTCCTCCTCCTTCCTCCTTTCCCTCCTTCCCTTCCCTCCTCCCTCCCTCCTTCCCTCCTTCCTTCCCTTCCTTCCTCCCCTCCCTTCCTTCCTCCCTCCCTCCTTTCCTCCCTCCTCCCTTCCCTCCCTCCCTCCTTCCTCCCTTCCCTCCCTCCTTTCCTCCTTCCTTCCTTCCTTCCTCCCTCCTTTCCTTCCTCCCTTCCTTCCTTCCTCCCTCCTTTCCTTCCTTCCTCCTCCCTTCCTCCTCCCCTCCCTCCCTCCCTTCCCTCCTCCTCCCTCCCTTCCTCCCTTCCCCTCCCTTCCTCCCTCCCTTCCTCCCTCCCTCCCTCCCTTCCTCCCTCCCTCCCTTCCTCCCTTCCCTCCTTCCTTCCTTCCTTCCCTTCCCTCCCTCCCTCCTTTCCTTCCTTCCTCCCTTCCTTCCTCCCTCCTTCCTTCCTTCCTCCCTCCCTTCCCTCCCCTCCCTTCCCTCCCTCCCTCCCTCCCTCCTTCCTCCCTTCCCTCCCTCCTTTCCCTTCCTCCCTTCCCTCCCTCCTTCCTCCCTCCCTTTCCTTCCTCCCTCCCTCCTTCCTCCCTTCCCTCCCTTCCTCCCCTCCCTCCCTCCCTCCCTCCCTTCCTTCCTCCCTCCCTTCCTCCTTCCTTCCTTCTCCCTTCCTTCCTCCCTCCTTCCCTCCCTCCTCCTTCCCTCCTTTCCTTCCTTCCTTCCTCCCTTCCCTCCCTCCCCTTCCCTCCCTCCTTCCCTCCCTCCTTTCCTCCCTTCCCCTCCCTACTTCCTCCCTCCCTCCCTCCTTCCCTTCCTCCTTTCCTTCCTCCCTTCCCTCCTTCCTCCCTCCTTTCCTTCCTCCCTTCCTCCCTCCCTTCCTCCCCTCCCTCCTTTCCTTCCTCCCTTCCTCCCTCCCTTCCCTCCTTCCTCCCTCCCTTCCTCCCTTCCCTCCCTTCCTTCCTTCCTCCCTCCCTCCCCTCCCTCCTTTCCTTCCTTCCTTCCTCCCTTCCCTCCCTCCTTCCCTCCCTCCTTTCCTCCCTTCCCTCCCTACTTCCTCCCTCCCTTCCCCTCTTCCCTCCCTCCTTCCCTTCCTCCTTTCCTTCCTCCCTTCCTCCCTCCCCTTCCTCCCCTCCCTCCTTTCCTTCCTCCCTTCCTCCCTCCCTTCCCTCCTTCCTCCCTCCTTTCCTTCCTTCCTCCCTCCCTTCCCTCCCTCCCTTCCCTCCTTCCTCCCTCCCTTCCTCCCTTCCCTCCCTTCCCTCCCTTCCCTCCCTTCCTTCCTCCCTCCCTTCCCTCCCTCCTTTCCTTCCTTCCTTCCTCCCTTCCCTTGCTCCTTTCCTTCCTTCCTTCCTTCCTTCCTTCCTTCCTTCCTTCCTTCCTTCCTTCCTTCCTTCCTTCCTCCCTCCCTTCCTCCCTTCCCTCCCTTTCCTCCCTTCCTGCCTTCCTTCCTCCCTTCCCTTGCTCCTTTCCTTCCTTCCTCCCTTCCCTCTCTCCTTTCCTTCCTTCCTTTCTTCCTCCCTCCCTTCCCTCCTTCCTCCCTCCCTTCCTCCCTTCCTTCCTTCCTCCCTCCCTCCCTTCCCTCCCTCCTTTCCTTCCTTCCTTCCTTCCTTCCCTCCTTTCCTTCCTCCCTGCCCTCTCTCCTTCCTCCCTCCCTCCCCTCTTCCCCCCTTCCCTCCCTCCCCAGACTGAGCTGACAGGTGTGAGTTTTACCTTTTCCATACTCCCGTTTTCTTCTTAAAAGTGAATAGGAAGCAAAAGAAAACTTGTGATAATAGAGAACTCAGAGATCGGGAAAAGTGGGTGCAGGTCGGCGGAATGGGGTCAGTCAGTCAATCCAACATTTACAAAACTCCTCCTATGTGTATTTTGGCTTTTCTTTGTATTTCCTAGGTTTAGCAAAGTGCCCGGTAAATGGTGGCTCACAAAACAGCACCAACAAAAAGGCCAAAAGGCTTCCTGTCCCCCAGGAGCTTGGCATTCCAAGCGGAGAAACAAGGCTCAGAGGCTTGCTATAAAGTGGATCCACCTGGGAGGTGGTCTGTGAGGGAAGGGCCTACCAGCAAGGGGGGGACTTCGGCTGAGGCTGGAAAGCAGGCGGATTGCGGAGGGGGTGGGAATGAAGGAAGCAGGATAAACGCACTGACCTTCAAAGTGTGGGTGCAGAGAAGGATGGAGAGAGGGATCTAGGGGAGGCACTGGCGTCACTGATTATGCATCCTGAGCAAGGTTAAGGATTCAGAGGGCAAAACAGCTCCTGCTCCCAGGGAGCATAAGAAAACTCCTTGAACTAAAACCAGTTATCACTTTCTCTGCAATTCCTCATGTTTAGAGTAATTTTTTTAGGTTTTTCCAAGGCAATGAGGTTAAGTGGCTTGCCCAAGCTAGGTGATTATTAAATGTCGGAAGTCCTCCTGCCTCAATTTGTGGCCCTGAATGGAGTGAGCAAGCACTTGGATGGAGAGGTCCTTAGCTCTGGGACTAGACACGGCGCAGACTTTAACAGACCAAGAGGCAGAAGGGAGGAGGCTCGTGCCAGTGGCATGGCTCTGGACAAGGGTGGAAGGGCCATGGAGGTCACGGCTGAGCCTGGGAGACACCCTTGCCTGGCCCACATGCCACCAGAGGCTTCAGGTCTCAGGACCCTTTGTCCCTGTGGGGGAGGAGGTTTCCAAAGGGCTTAGACTCAGGATCCGGAATAGCGGCTTGCTCAGTAAGGCTTCAAAGAAGAGGTCAAAGTCTCTGACCTTTCTCTTCCATTTTCCTTTGGAAGCAGCCTCCCCTCAGCCTTCCATCGAGGTGGGTGGACAGGATCTGTCCCTCCTTTCCTCTGCCTAGCAATGATTATGGCTCATTACAGCTGCCCGAGCACATTACAGAAGAGCATATGTTTATCTGGATGAGCTCATACTGACCCTGGAGTCCTTCCCTGCTGCTTCTAATTTCTACTTCTTTCCCTGAGTGAAGGAGCACAAGTGACCAGTGATCCTGAAAATCAAGGGCACTTTCTAGCCTTTGGTGAGTTTGAGAGGTCTGGAGTCCCATGGAAGTTCTAGGGGAGTTGATCAGTAGGAGATACTTTCTGAAAGTTATATACCTTATATACCTTTTTTTTTAGGTTTAGGTTTTTGTTTTTTGCAAGGCAGTGGGGTACAGCTAGATAATTAAGTGTCTGAGGTCGGATTTGAACTCAGATACTCCTGACTCCAGGGCCAGTGCTCTATCCGCTGCACCACCTTAGCTGCTCCACTATATACCTTTAAAAGGAGAAAATGGGCAGATGCTGGAGGATGAATTATACAAGCCTGGTCAGTTCCATGCAAGAACAGTACAGACTGAAGTTAAAGTGAAATCTGTTCAAAAGTCTTCTTTGGAAGTCTTTCCTACTTTCCATGAAAAGATACTTTAGTATTATTTCTTTTTCCAATCATTGTAAAAATAATTTTCAGCATTCTTTAAAAAAAAATTTATGTAATGAGGTTAAGGGACTTGCCCAAGGTCGTGCAGCTAGGCAATCATTTAGTGTCTGAGGTCAGATTTGAACTCAGGATGTCCTGAGGGGAGGGTACTCTATCCACTGTACCACCTAGCTGCCCCTCAGCATTCATTTTTTTTTAAGTGGCTTGCCCAAGGCCACACAGCTAGGTAATTATTAAGTGTCCGAGACCGGATTTGAATCCAGGTACTCCTGACTCCAGGGTAGATGCTCTATCCACTACACCACCTAGCCACCCCCATCTCAGCATTCATTTTTGAAAAAATTTTCTCCTTCCCACTACCCGAGATAGCTAGGTTATACATGTGCAATCTTGTTACACCTATTTCTATCTTCTGAAAGAAGAATCAGAACCAAAAGGGAAAAAGCACGTGAAGAAAAAAGCAAAAAAAAAAAAAAAAAAAGGTGAAAACAGTATATATATATATATCTGGATCTGTATTCAGATTCCATAGTTCTTTCTCTGGATGTTAATGACATTTTCCATTGCTGGCCTTTTAGAATTTTATTGCTGAGAAGGGCTGTCTATTATAACTGAATATATATAACACAATATTGCTGTCAATGTTCTGGTTCTGCTCACTTTATTCAACATCAATTCATATAAATCTTTACATGTTTTTCTGAAATCTTCCTGCTCATTGTTTCTTTTTTTAAATAATTATATAAATATCTTATTTTCCAATAACATACAATGGTAGTTTCTAGCAACCATTTTTTGGTAAGGTTTCTGAATTTTACAATTTTTTTTTCTCCCTCTTCCTCTTTCTTCCCTTCCCATTCTTCCCAACAGAAGGCACTCTGATATAGTCTTTAAATTTGCTTCCATGATATGTATGGATCTAAGTTGAATGTGCTGAGAGAAAAAGCAGATCCAAAAGGAACAAAGAAAATATTAGAGATAGCAAAATTATGTAATATATATGACAACATTTAAAAATTGAAGGTAATAACCTTTGGCCTTTGTTTAAACTCCACAGTGCCTTCTCTGGATACAGATGGTATTCTCCAACATAGATCCCCTAAAATTGTCCTTGATGTAATGAGCAAGTCCATTAAAGATTGATCATCACCTTCATGTTGCTGTTATGGTATACAGTGTTCTTCTGGTTCTGCTCATTTTGCTCAGCATCACTTTATGCAAATCCTCCAGTCTTCTCTGAATTCTCATCCCTTCTGGTTTCTAATAGAACAATAGTATTCCATAACAAACATATATCACAATTCCCCAATTGATGGACATTCACTCAATTTCCAATTCTTTGCCACCACAAACAGAGCTGTTATTAATATTTTTTTTTTTTTTTTAGGTTTTCGCAAGGCAAACAGCGTTAAGTGGCTTGCCCAAGGCCACACAGATAGGTAATTATTAAGTGTCTGAGACCTGATTTGAACCCAGGTACTGCTGACTCCAGGGCCAGTGCTTTATCCACTCCGCCACCTAGTGGTCCCTGTTATTAATATTTTTGTACAAGTGATGTTTTTACCCCTTTTCTTGATCTTTTCAGGATGCAGACCCAAAGGGTATGCATATTTCTATTGTCTTTTGGACATAATTCTGAATTGCTCTACAGAAAGGTTGGATCAATTCACAGTTCCACCAATAATGCATTAATGTCCTAGATTCCTGCATCTCCTCCAGTATTGATCGTTATCCTTTCTGGTCATATTGGCCAGCCTGAGAGTTTTGAGGTGGTACCTCAGAGATGCTTTAATTTGCCTTTCTCAAATCAATAATAATTTAGAGTAATTTTTCATATGGCTATAGATTGCTTTGATTTCCTCGTCTGAGACTTTGCATATCCTTTGACCATTTGTCCATTGGGGATTGACTTTCTTTTTTATAAATTTGACTCAATTCTCTATATATTTTAGAAATAAGTCCTTTGTCAGTAATACTAGTTGTAAAAGTTGTTTCCCAATTTACTAGCTTCCTTTTGATCTTGGTCATAGTGGTTTGTGCAAAAGTTTTTTTAATTTAATGTAATCAAAAATATCCAGTTTGTGTTTTTTATAGTGTTTCCCTTCCTTTCCTTGGTCATAAACTGCTCCCCTTTCCATAGGTCTGACAGATAAACTATTACTTGATCTTATAATTTTGCTTATAATATTGTCTTTTATGACTAAATCCTGCATCCTTTTTGACTTTCTCTTGATATAGGTGTGAGATGCTGGTCTAACTAAATCCAAGTTTCTGCCATACTAACTTCTAGTTTTCTTATCAGTTTTTATTGAAGACTGAGTTCTTATCCCAGAAACTGGGCTCTTTGGGTTTATCAAACGGTAAATTACTATAATCATTTTCCGCAGTCTCTTTTGCACCTAGTTTATTTCATTGATCCACCACTCTATTTCTTAGTAACCAGACAGTTTTGATGACTGATGTTTTATAACATAATTTTAGCCATAATTTAGACCACTTTCTTTTGCATTTTTTTCTTCCATTAAAACCCTTGATATTCTTTTTTTGGGGGGGGTTGTTTTTTTAAAAAGATTTTATTTATTTTGAATTTTACAACCCCCCCATTCTTGCTTCCCTCCCCCCCACAGAAGGCATTCTGTTAATTTTTACATTATTTCCATGTTATACATTGATTTCAGTTGAATGTGATGACAGAGAAATCATATCCTTAAGGAAGAAAAATAAAGTATGAGACAGTAAAATTACATAATAAGACAGAAAATGCTTGATATTCTTGACCTTTTGTTCCTTGATATGAATTTAGTCACTATTTTTTCTAGCTCATTAAAAATAATTTTTGTAAGTTTGATTGGTAGGCACTAAATAAGTAGTTAAGTTTAAGCAGAATTGTCATTTTTATTGTATTATCCTATCCTATCCATGAGCAGTTGATATTTGTCCAGTTATTTAAATCTGATTTTATTTTGTGAAAAGTGTTTTACAGTTGTTTTCACAGACTTTCTGAGTCTGCCTTGGCAGGTAGACTCCCAAATATTTTATGTTATATGAGTTATTTTAAATAGAATTTCTCTTTCAAGCTCTTGCTGCTGTATCTTGTTAGTAATATATAGAAACTGCTCATAGTTTCTTAAAGAATATGATATTCCATTATATTCATATACTATAACTTGTTCATCCATTCCCCAATTGATGGACATTCCTTCAATTTCCAACTCTTTGCTGCCACAAAAAGAGCTGATATGAATATTCTTGTACATGTGGGTCTTTCCCCTTTTTTAGTGATCTCATTGGGATACAGACCTAGTAAAGGTAATGCTGGATCCAAAGGGTTTTGTAGAGATCTAGTGTCCTTTGGACAAAGATCCAAATGTTTAGATTACTCCATGAAAGTATAAAAGTAATGATGGATTATTGTTTTTTTTTAATTTATCAATGTATCCTATTTACTCTTAACCTCCTTAAATTCATGAAGCTGCCTTCAAAACTGAATACATTTATTTCAGGATCACTATTTGTGCTCAGAGAAGAAAAAGCAAATTAGGAAAGACAGCCAGGAACACAAAGTCCAAGCTCAGCTTACCTGGCCAAGCCCTTGCTTTATTGATCACAATTTTGAATGTCACTTTGGCAGAGACCATGTCAAATTTTATTAATTTTCTTTGTAAAATATTTTTATTAATTTCAGTAAATATTTCCCAATTAAATTTTTAGAAATTTTGAAGATTTATTTTCTCTTCCCTTCCTCTCACCACTTGAGAAGGAAAGCAATGTCAATTAAACATATGAACTCACACAAAACATTTTTCCATATTATCCATGTTGCAAAAGAAAACATACATATAAAATAAGAAAAATAGAGAAAGTGAAAATAGTATGCTTTAATCTGTACTCAGAGTTAAATCTATTTTCTCTCTGAAGGGAATCACATTTTTTTTATCCCTTTTAAATTATCTTGGATCATAAGTCTTCCATAGATGATAAACATTACAATATTGCTGGTACTGTGTATAGTATTCTGGTTCTGCTCAATTTACTTTGCATTACTTCATATGACTTCTAAAGTTTTTCTGTTCATTATTTCTTATAGCACAATAATACTCCCATCAGTCATATACCACAACTTGTTCAGACATTCCCCAGTTGATGGTCATCCCCTCAATTTCTTTGTCACCACAAAAAAGAACTCCTATAAATGTTTTTTTTTGGTCTTTTCATGCTACGAACCTAGTAGTGGTATTGCTGGGTCAAACAAGATGCACAGTTTATTGCCTTTGAGTATAGTTCCAAATTGCTCTCCAGAACATTTAGACAAGTGTACAATTCCACCAGCATTGTATTAGTGTCTCCCTTTTCTAATATCCCTTCCAAAATTTAATATTTCCCCTTTGTGTTTTCTTATTTCTCGATGCCTGAAGCAATAACCTATGAATTATGTTGGAATTGAGGTCTTCAATGGTAGACATACTGAATTTCCCAAAAGATGAAATTACAGTTCTATATCATCTCTTGGACCCCCTTCCCCAAGAAAATGTAAAGTAGAAATATTTTTCTACAGTTGTTTATATACATTATGAAGTCAAATAGATATATATATTATAAATTTTAATCTTTAGTAATCTTCTTGAGAATAAAAGCTAGTTAAATAAATTAAATAATTAACTTTAAATAAATTAAATAATTAAAAATGGATCAGATTTTAAAGTAACTTAAGTGTGGTCAGGAATACATAATAAAAGTACTAATAAGTAAAGGTCTATAGATAGTTTAGTAAGGTTTGTTAGACTACTACAGCTCATTTTTGGCTGAATTCTATAAGGGCTGGGGTAAAATAAGAGATCAACAAAATGATTATAGGTAAAAGTTGGATGGCCTAGGGAAGGCTCTGTTTTAATCATTCAGCAAGCATGCAAGACACTGTCCTAAATCCTAGGGATATATAGATTATGATCAACAAGCATTGAGTCTTGAAGGAAGCCAGGAAATAGCTAAGAGGTAAAGGTGAAGGGGCCAAGCATTCCAGGTATGGAAGACAGCTAGTTGGGTTGGAGGAACTAGATCGGAAATTGAATGGAAGAATAAATATGTAAAAAATATGGGAAAAGGGTCAGCTAGGTGGCACCGTGGATAGAGCACCGGCCCTGGAGTCAGGAGGACCTGAGTTCAAATCTAATCTCAGACACTTAATAATTACCTGGCTATGTGATCTTGGCAAGTCACTTAACCCCACTGCCTTGCAAAAACCAAAAAAAGAAAAAAGAAAAATAAAGAAGAAAAGTATGGGAAGGTAAGAAGTGAAGTTATAAATTTAAATACCAATAAGAGGTCTTAATATTTGATTCTGGAAGTAGGAGCAAACACAATTAGAGTTCATCGAAAAGGATGTGCTTTAGAAAGACCCGACTAGGCAGCTTGAAGTTGGACTGGAGTGGATTTGAAGCAGGGAGACCAGTTAGGCTATTGTAGTAGTCCATGAAAGAAGTCATAGGGATCTGAACTAAAGTTTTGGCTAATGAAGAAGAGGGGCCACATCTATATGGGAGAAATAATGAATAATGAAGGTAGAAATAATGAGATTTGACAATGGATTATGAGATGGGAGTGGTGACTTGAGAATGATGTTGAAGTTGCAGGCCTGAGTGTTATTGACAATAATAGGAAAGTTGGGATGAGTTCTGTTTTGGATGGGGCATTCAGTTCAGTATTCAAAAGTTAGTTGGAGGTTACTTCCCCTCAGCACTGTTGTAGATGATCCTGGTGGGGCCTGGCTAGGTGCCACCCTTTTCCTTTTTTTTTTTTTTAAGTTTTTGCAAGACAATAGGGTTAAGTGGCTTGCCCAAGGCCACACAGCTATGTAATTATTAAGTGTCTGAGGCTGGATTTGAACTCAGGTACTCCTGACTCCAGGGCCGGTGCTCTATCCACTGTGCCACCTAGATGCCCCCTCCCTTTTCCTTTTCTTCCTTTCTGTTTTTCCTTTTTCTTTTGTCCTCACCATAACTAGAGACCATTTGAACCCCTAATGGAGGACTGACCACCTTTAGCACTGTCAAGGTCCATGCCCAGTCCTGGTATTAGGTCCAGGGCTTTCCTGGACTGATCTAAGTTGCTGCTCAGAAGGGGTGGGAGCAGCTGCAGAAGGTCATCAAAACACCATGCTACAGGCAAGTGCCAATCACTTGCCTAGGGCACATATGGCCTGTGGTTGATTTGGCCTTTATGGTATCATTTCCTAGAACTATTTCCTAATCAGTACCATAGTGACAGTGCCTTGAACATAGTAAACTATAATAAATGTGGATTATTCTCTTTAAATTCTCAGGATTTAAGACAGTTCTGCATATTTTCTGAATGATTAAATCTTTGTAGCATGAATATGATACTCAAGACTGTATTAATACATTTTGGATCATAAGAATGCAACATTGAAGAAAAATGCTCCAAAAGTGGGTATAGTAGTTCCAGATTTTACAGGCAGAATGGAGGATGCTGTTCCAAGATGAACTGTGGGTTTCACTTAGGTTAACACCTACCTATTGAGAAGTGGACAGTATTAGTTCTTATGTACATGTTCTGAATGAACATGAAATGGGAATCTAATTAGTTTACATTTCTGGTTATTAAAAAGGCTTTATGGTATACAGATGACAGATTGCTAAAGTTGATGATAAAAACTGCCTCTAGGATAGTGGACAGAAGTGAA
This sequence comes from Macrotis lagotis, assembly GCF_037893015.1. Lineage (NCBI taxonomy): Eukaryota > Metazoa > Chordata > Mammalia > Peramelemorphia > Peramelidae > Macrotis > Macrotis lagotis. The sequence continues at coordinate 260,527,429 of NC_133661.1, read as the reverse complement.
GTCTCTTAATTATAGGATGTCAGTCAGCAGCATGGAATATATTCCTGAAGGAGAGGTTCTGGTAATTACTTATGGGAGATCTATGACCTTTAATAATGCAGTAAGTCTGGAGCCAATTAAATTCTTTGAAGTTTCTGTTCCAATTCATTCTGTATCACTTCATCTAGAGAATTTATTGTTAGGGATAGGGAAGATTTCAAACTTTATAAACATGATTATAATAGTGAAGAACTAGACTCTTACAAAGGACACACTGGTCCTTCTGCTGTGAGGTTTACTGTTGTTGAACTGTATCCTCTGATGATGGGACATGGAGACTGTGGCAGACTGTAGTAGGGAAAATATATCCTTTGGAGATTTCCTTTCCAGTGACAACAGAAGTGCTGGAAGATCTTGGCTCAGATAATTCAGATTTTATCTAGATTTTCAACTCCTAAAGTGAATGCTTGAGCATCTGTTATATAGATCACAGATGTTAAGCAACATATGGACTAAAACAAACAAGCAGTAATTAGCATAAGCCTTATTGAGTTATCTGCTGTGTAAGGTAAACATGGGCATCTTTTGATGGGGAATGTGAATTAGCTTCATCATTGGGACTAATTTAAGTGAAAACTGAGATTGTGTATATATTTATACATATATGTAAAACAGCAGGTAGCTATGCTTATTCATCCATTATCCTAATGCTTTTTTTTTAAGGTTTTTGCAAGGCAAATGGGGTTCAGTGGCTTGCCCAAGGCCACACGGCTAGGTCATTATTGTGTCTGAGACCGGATTTGAACTCTGGTACTCCTGACTCGAGACAGTGCTCTATTCACTGTGCCACCTAGCCACCCCCAATGCTTCTTGAATGAACATGTGCAAGCCAAAATCCAATTTCTCTTACTGCCATTATGTTTTTTTTAGCCATTGTACTTTATTGAGAAAAATATAAATGGCCTATTTTATTTTTTTATTTTGAAAATAAAAAGTCTTTTGTTTTAGGTAGTAAGAAGGAAGTATAGGATAAAGTATTTCTCTTTCATTGCTTCTGAGTAATGAATTGTTTTAGTTGTCTAGATTAAAAAATCCTTATGGGGCAGCTAGGTGGTGCAGTGGATAAAAGCACCAGCCCTGGAGTCAGGAGTACCTGGGTTCAAATCAGGTCTCAGACACTTAATAATGACCTAGCCGTGTGGCCTTGGGCAAGCCACTGAACCCCATTTGCCTTGCAAAAAACCTAAAAAAAATATAAAGCTAAAAAACCCTTATAACAACAATCACAAGGGCACTTGGAGATGTGACAGCAGAGACAGGATTGGATGGAGAGATCTGCGAATCTCTGCATAGAAATGACTGAACCCCTGGGAGCTGATAAGAGACTAGGCGAAAATGAGGCTAGAGCCAAAACAGAAAAGGTTGCAGGATGGTACATTTGAAAACACCTAGGGTTAATGGGGAAGAACCAAAGGAAATAGAGGAAAAACCAGAAAGGAAAAACAGGAGTGGTCATCTTGAGAGGAGAAAGTATCCAGAAGACAAAAATGATAAATAGTGATGAATGCTGCAGATGTCAAGGGGATGAACATTGAGATTTTTTTTATCTGCTATTTTTTTAAACTGCTAGAGCAGTTAAGATCTTCATATTGGGCAACTTTGGAGAAAGCAATTTCTGCTGAAAAATAAAAATAAAGCTTATTTCAAGAACCCACCAATTTTGTAGGAAAGTCAAGTGGCATAAAATTGGCCCAAGTTAGAATAAAAGGTATGTCTTTTTTTTTTTTTGCAAGGCAAGTGGGGTTAAGTGGCTTGCCCAAGGCCCCACTGCTAGGTAATTATTCAGTGTCTGAGGTCACATTCGAACCCAGGTACTCCTGACTCCAGGGCCGGTGCTCTATCCACTGCACCACCTAGCCTCCCCTAAAAGGTACATCTTAAGTGTATTATTTATCTTCACAGAAGACCAAATAAAGAATAAAAATTATGAGACTAAGTACATATTTAAGGAAGTATGAAGAGGAATATTTGATACACAGAGTATAAAATTAATGAAATGCTCAATTTAAAGTCTTTAAGAATTGGGTCTGGGGCGGCTAGGTGGTGCAGTGGATAGAGCACCGGCCCTGGAGTCAGGAGTACCTGGGCTCGAATCTGGCCTCAGACACTTAATAATTACCTAGCCGTGTGGCCTTGGGCAAGCCACTTAACCCCATTGCCTTGCAAAAAACCAAAAAAAAAAAATTGGGGTCTAGCCTTTCTGCCTGCTCGATTGCCATGGCTCTTGAGAAGAAAACTTCGATGAAGGGGGGCAAAAAAAAAGCAAGTTCTCAAGTTCACCCTTGATTGTACCCATCCTGTGGAAGATGGGATTATGGATGCAGCTAATTTTGAGCAGTTTTTACAAGAAGGTATCAAAGTGAATGGAAAGGCTGGCAACCTTATTGGCAGAGTTGTAACCATTGAGAGAAGCAAGAATAAGATAACCGTGACATTAGAGGTGCCCTTTTCTAAAAGGTATTTGAAGTACCTGATGAAGAAATACTTAAAGAACAATCTATGCAATTGGCTCCCGGTGGTGGCCAATAGCAAGGAGAATTATGAATTACGGTACTTCCAGATCAACCAGGATGAAGAGGATGAAGATTAAACCCTTTTGGGTCTGGATGTTTTGTATATGATCTTGAATAAAACTTGAACCAAAAAAAAAAAAAAGAATTGGGGTCTGGCAGAAAATACTCTATTAAAACCTCTCTGTTTCTTCATCATGTCAGGTAAATAATCCTGGGTGAATCAAGACTATGTGACTTATGTGTAAGATCTGGCAAGCTGGAAGCTCTGGATAGGAGCTTGGCAACAGAAGATTTGTATCTTTTTTTTTTGAAGACCACCCTAAAATTCAGAAAATCTCTCCAAAGGCTGCTTTTTTACCTTTTGGTGATAGCAATTCAAGAAGATCCTATATTATGACAGAGTGAGATGGTTGTTTGTTATTCCTCCTCTTCAATGTGAAATTAATGCTTCAGAATTTTCATATTTTATATATAAGTGCTCAAGAAAAGTTCCCTTATATTTAAGATAATATTTTTTGGCTAAATGGGTCAAAGATAAGTTTAAATTTTTTTTTTAGGTTTTTTGCAAGGCAAATGGGGTTAAGTGGCTTGTCCAAGGCCACATGGCTAGGTAATTAAGTGTCTGAGACCGGATTTGAACCCAGGTACTCCTGACTCCAGGGCTGGTGCTTTATCCACTGAGCTACCTAGCCTCCCCAAAGATAAGTTTAATTTACCTAAAAATCTAATAGCTATAACATGTATTCATGAACACTGCCAATTGGAATAATTTAATGGCTGCAACAAAATATTTTGGTATATATACTTTAATATTTGAAATAATTAGTAATGTTTAACATTGTTTAATACTCAAATGAATAACTATTAAACATTATGACATTTTTCCACAGTCCCCAAAGGCTGGAATAGTTCTTACAAACTGCAAGGAGAAAAAACTGTTACCCTTTTCTTGTAATGGGTTTTCTAACAAACTTCCAAAATTAAATTGCTTTGCATATACTACTCAAATAAATACAACAAACTGAACAACAGTCACCTACTGAAGTGCCTTAAGAAAAACAAAAAGGTTATTAAAGGAAACACAGATTTGCCTTCATTTATTTTAAAATTAACTATAACACAATATCCTATCCCCTTTGTGTGACACAGTTGTAATTGCATTGTGAAGCTATATTCTATGTATAATAGGTTCTTTTCTTGGGTCAAGTGCAGCTGCATTTTATTTGGGCTTTTATTTCTCAGTGGAAAATGCTCTTTTCATCAGTGGGGGTGGAGCTTTACCCACATCAAACATCATTTCCATAGGAGGGTTATTGAGTGAACACCAGTCAGGAATTCGGCCTGTTTGATTGTAATACTCCTTTGAAATGGAACGGCTCCCAAGAATGTCCTGCAGGGCTCCAAAAATAGCACCTGAATTGTAAAATGGTAAAAATCAGAGAACATGGTGAGTGCAAATAGTGAGACATTTAAAACATTTTTTTATTCAGAGTACTGGAAATATTCTGGTCCTGGTTTAAACTTTTCTCCTTTCAGATTTTACTTTGTTTCATCTTAGAAAACAAAGTTCTGGGTTCATCACCAGGCACAGCAGCTACTAATCATCAAATCCTATCTAAATTGGAATGTAAATTAAAACAAAAAACAAACTTGTTTAGCTACAATGGACATTATCCCTTTAAATTTTGTTACATCATCATTCAGCCCTCTGCCCCCTTGGTTAACTTTTACATACATTTAGAAATAATTACTAAATTACTAAAATAAATTAGATTTACGCCATCATATAAAGATGATGATAACAGCTAACATTTAAGAAGTATTAACTCTGTGCTAGGCATTGTACTAAGCACTTTATAAGTATCATCTCATTTGATCCTTGCAGTAATCCTGGATAGGTTAATGACTGCGTGCGTGCACGCACCCCCCCCCACATATTTATGTCTGAAATAACATTATAATAGCTTTAACTGTATACAATCAATAATACTCTTGGTTTTTGTGGTCTTTAAGCCTTATTATAGTCTTGTCCTCAATGCAAATACTCAGACTAATTTGTGGGTAAATCTACAATTATAATGTTTTTATTTTATTTTCTTAACTTTGGCAACTAATCTCCATGGGATTAATACTCAAAATACCTTAAATGAAATACTTAATGGTTTATACTTTCACATCACTGTGAACATAGTCTGCTCTAAGAGTCTATGATTCAGTTTTATTTTCACAATAAACTATTTGAGGTTATGTCTATGTTAAAACACTTTCCATGAAGTTCATTAGCATTTTTTTCATAAAAGTTACAAAACTCAATTATTTTCTCATTTTAGAATCACCCATGTATAATTAAATTCTATAATTGTCATTTGGCAATAATGTGATCATTGGTTTTATTTCTGAACCAGAAAAGTAGCAATAAAAATATATTAGATTCTGATATTTACTCTACTTGGACTTTTGTTCACATATACATTTTTTTTTTAGGTTTTTGCTAGGCAATGGGGTTACGTGGCTTGCCCAAGGCCACACAGCTAGGTAATTATTAAGTGTCTGAGACCGGATTTGAACCCAGGTACTCCTGACTCCTGGGCCGGTGCTTTATCTACTGTGCCACCTAGCAGCCCCCATCACATATACATTTTGAGAAAAAAAAAACAAGATAAAAAGTTTCCTTTCATCAGAGGGAATTATAAAATTTCAATTGTTATCTGATGAAATTATTTTGTAAATGAGACTTCTAAAAAATACATACATTTCATTATTATTACTCCCTCAAATACTCTAACCTCTGATACTCAGATCTCATATCTACTACTCCAATACATCTCTGCCCACCAATGGTCACACCCTGCATCTCACCATTACTCACAAGTGTTCCATCTCCCATGATCAATACCTCTGACATTCTTCTACCTGATTATAACCTCCCATGATCTCTAATCACTTTGTCTCCAGATTTTAAGAAAAAAAAATGTTAATTATCAACTTGAAAAAATACCCAAAATTTTTCTATTCATACAGCATTGTTGCTTTTTAAAGGCATATGTTAATTTAGGCCAGTAGGTCCATTAATACCTTGCTTATCTATCTGCCTTTCTAAGCTACTTTGTGTATTTTTTTTTTGAGGTTTTTGCAAGGCAAGACCTCCCGACTCCAGGGCCAGTGCTCTATTCACTGTGCCTCTGAGCTGCATTCCTCTGTGTATTTTTAAAAATGGTTCATTGATAAGACTCTTCCTTTCCTCCTTACTTTTTTTTTTGAGTATATCAAATTCATTTCTCTAATACCCCTCCCCACAAAATAAAAATTCTTTTCTTGGCCTCTTTTTTTTATTTTTGTTTTTACTTTTTGCAAGGCAATGGGGTTAAGTTAAGTGGCTTGCCCAAGGCCACACAGCCAGGTAATTATTAAGTGTCTGAGGCCAGATTTGAACTCAGGTACTCCTGACTCCAGGGCCAGTGCTCTATCCACTGTGCCACCTAGCTGCCCCCTTGGCCTCTTTTAATTCATTTCTTCTCTGTCAAGTGGTGGGAAGCATTATTAGTCTTCTGGAATTGTCACTGGTCATTGAGCCGATCACTATTTTTAAGTCTTCAAAATTGTTTTCCTTTACATTGCTTCCTTTACTATTACACTTTACACTGTATTCAGTGTATTAAATATATGGATTTTGTTCACTTTAGTGAACAGTTCATAAACCTTCCCAAGTTTCTTTGGATCTCATCTTTCATAATTTCTTTTGGTATATTTTAAAATTTTATCCATAAATCACAATTTGTTTAGCCATTCTCCAAATGATAGTTCTCATGTTGTTTCTAGGTTGTTGCCACCACAAAAAATACTACTATATAAATATTTTTGTGCACATGGGCATACGTCATATTAGATGCTGAATTAGATGATATTACATATGCCTAATTTCATGATGTTTTGGCTCTAAATTGTTCTTCAAAATGATTGGATCAATTTAGTGCTTGTCCTCCCATAGCTGCTTCAAAAATAATTTTCCATTTTTTGTGATTTTTTAATCTCTGAGTTCTTTAATCTAAATTTCTCTTATTTATATGTTAACAGCTTATATTTCTTCATTTTGAAAACTGCTTATCCATTTCATTTGACCATTTATTGACTGGGAAATTGTTTTTGTTCTTTAGATTTGTATCGATTAATTTTGGCTATCAGACCTCAATCAGAGGATTTTTGTGCAAATTTTTTTTCCTCCCAGTTAATTTTCATTTTTAATTCTACCAATTTTGTTTTTATAAAAGTTTTCAATTTTATGTAATTAAAATTGTCCATTCTGCCTCCTCTGATCCCTTCTATCCTTACCATATTTGTGAAACGTATTTCTTTTTCTATTCCTTTGTTCACAATATGATCTTTTACATTAGACAATGACTAGCTGAGTGGCCCTGGGCAGTCATTAACCTATCTGTTTCTGTTTCCAGGATTACTGTATTCCAGGATCAGATGAGATGATACTTATAAAGTGCTTAGCACAATGCCTAGCACAAACTTAGCACTTCTTAAATGTTAGTTATTATCATCATCTAAGTCAGGGCTGTCCAACCTTACTTTTAAAAGCTTTATTGGAACAATAGACAATAGACTCCCAAGCAGTTCACATAAAATCACACTGTGGGTCATGTGTGGCCTGTGGGCCGTATTTTGGGCAGCTCTGATCTAGGTCATGTATTCATTTGAAGCTTACTGTGGCACGATTTGAAATGTTGCTCAATACCTAATTTCTGCCAGATTTCACTTCAGTTTCTATAACATAGAAAGTTCTTATTTCACTAATTCACTTTTTGGAGTTGTTGAGTCTATCAAACTCTATGCTACTATATTTGGTTGTTTCTATGTTTAATGTATCTAATTTGCTTCCATTGATTCACCTTTCAACCAAAGTTCAATTTTTGATGATTACTGCTTTAGAGTGTGATAATATCTAGTGCTGCAAGGTCCCCATCATTCCTATTTCCCACTCCCCTCTATTTCTGTTGAGATTCTTGACTTTTAGTTCTAATGGGTGAATTTTATCTAGCTGTATAAAGAAATTAGTTTAGTATGGCATTGAATCTTTAAATCAATTGAGTCAGCATCTTTTTGTTATATAAGCATGAATCAATTATTTAATTCTGCCTTAGTTTTATTCATGTAATTTCTATATATGTTTTGGTAGGTGGACTCTGAGGTATTTTTTTATACATTGTATAGTAATTTTGAAAGCAATTTCTTTTTCTACTCTTTCTGCTCATTTTTTTTGTTAATAATAAAAAAACAGAAACACTCACGACTTTTATATATTTATTTTATATCTTACTACTTTTCTTATTTTAATTGATTTACTAGTTGAAACTAGGATACTCTCAGCAAACTAATCATCATCTGCAAAAAACAATAATTTTCTCTTTGCCTATGCTTATTCCTTCAATTTTATTTTTTTTATTGCTATATCAAGTTACAGTGTATTAATGGACATCCTTACTATACCCTGATCTTATTGGAAAGACCCCTTGTAGCATTACTCCATTATAAATAGTATTGGCTCTTTGTTTTAGCTAGATACTCTTACCATATTAACAGTGTTATTGAACCATTTTTCAGTTGTCTGTTTCTTCCTGACTCTAAGTTCAGTGTTCTATCTACTATGTCAACTGACTGTTCCATATTAAGAAAGGATCCTTTTGTTTTTACCAGAAAATAATTTTAATATAAGTGGTTGGCATATTTTGTCAAAATAATTTTGTTCAACTACTAATAGAACTATATAATTTGTATCTTTTATCAATATGAAATTTTTGATTATGAAAGATTAATATGATCTTTGTTATTAATACACACTGAAGCAACCAATTGTATTACTGGAAATTCAACCTTGCTATAGTGTATAATTTTAAAAATATATCCATAATTCACATAGCTTACACCTGTTTTCTTAAGCTCTAAACGATTCTTTTTTTGTCTCCAAGATAAAATATGAATATTATGATTTTGAATAGTTTCACTATCTGGCCTCAACCTAAATTTCCAATCTCAATTTTATATTATTCCCTATTGTATTATATGGTAACACCAAAATGTATTTTTCCTGTCTTCCTCACATACTACACTCTATGTCACTTCTCTATTCCTTTTTAACAGTAAACTCCCCCCATATCTGAAATGTACCTCCTCTATTGCTGCTTCTCAAAAGTCATTTCTTTATTCAGCATTCTGTTGGCATCTTTTCTTTCTTTTACTTTCCTTCCTTTATTCTCTCAATTTGGCTTTTAACTAGGTCTAGTTATTTAAATAAACCATGCTACTTTATCCCTCATACCTCCACTTGAATCATAATAGAAGTAAATTTATTAGAAATTGTTACTATTTAAGCACAAGTAAGCATTCAAAGTAAAACAAGTAAATAAGCATTCCTATGACACATTTAATGGAAAGTTCTGAATAAAGAAATTACCATTGTACTTTGTCAAGTAGCAATAAAAAACACAATACTATTTATTGAATGAACAAGTATCATCAATACAAGAAAAAATTAAGTTCTGAAAATGCAGTACTTTATAAATTTATTCTTAACATTCTAAGCATAGTAACTTTAAAATCTTACCTCCCAACCAGGCCACACAATTAGGCTTTGCAGGTGGAGTATGAATTCGGAATGTCTTAGTGCCAAGTGCTTTTTTGTATTTTGGTTTTTCTACTAAATACTTGATTTCTGCCATTAATCTATGTAAGAATCCTGGCAACATAGCAGTGCCACCTATGACTACTAAGTTCTCTGCCAGCTGCTTCCTTGTGTCTATTGGGCACTAGTATTAAAGATAAAGGAAAACAAGTTATTGCATATATAGATACAACCTGATTTTAAAAAATGAAGTAGAATGATATAATGTAAAATGATCATTTGCATTAAGAATGATTATGTGATTTACAAAATCTTTCAATGGAAATTTCTTCTCATAAGTGATAATTCAGTTGGAAAAGTGATACTATAAAAAATTTATGCATAAAAATTTATCTTATTAAAAGAGAAAATAAATACAATTTCCTTTAAACATTTCATTTTAAAAATAAGCAGTACTTATTTATTTATTCAAAGGTGTTACTATTTCCTACAATAGTAATAAAAAGTATTCTACCAAAAAAGGGATCTAAATGCAAACACTCTCCTCTAAGGCAGGGGTACTCAATAGTTTTATGACCCTCAAGTTATACATGTATTAATATTATTTGATAATATAATATTCTAATACAGATATGAGAAGTCTTATATAGACAAGACTTCCTTGTGATACAAATTGTATAGGGTACCACCATTCTTCCAATCACCCAGGTTTGTAACTTCATTATCCTGGCTCTTCCTTTACTATCACCATTTATATTTAAACAGCTGCCAAATCTTATTATTTTTATTTCCACATCTTGCTATCTCCTCTTCAAATATAGTACCACTATCCTAGTTTAGGCCCTTATAACCTCTTACAATGCAACTCTACACTTTCTATCTTTGTACATAAATCACCCCATAAGAATTCCCTCCATTGCTGCTTCTCAGAAGCCAGAACTTCATTAAACATTCAGCTCAGGTGACATCATCTCTTCCTTCTCCCTGCCTTCCTTTATTCCCCAAATTATCATTGGCCTTCTGCTCTCAAGTTACCTTGTATTTAGACAGCTGTGAGCATGTTTATCTTCTAGTACAGTGTAAGTATAAGCTACCTCAAGGGCAAGGTCTCTTTCATTTTTGTCTTTGTATTTCCAACACCCTTGTAAGTAATATGTAATTAATGTTCCTTGAATGGAACTGAATGAAATAAAACCAGAATTTGTGGGAATTTATAATTTCTGTACATAGTATACTCTCCATAACATTTGTTGAATTATATTTGTTATAATGAATTATATCAATTCATTAAAATAATAGAAATACCTGTATAAGTGAATCCAATATTAAAGTGGCTACTGATTTCTCTTCATTATCTTGTTCAAACAGAACTTCCACAATAGAATCTCTAGTAAGATAAAAAGAAAACTCTATTAATATCATAGCAATTACAATAATGAATATAACAGAAATAATTCTAAAATGAAAGAACATAATTCATTGAAAAAAACCAGGTTATTAAATGGATTTAGAAATATTCAGAATGGATCTATGATGTCACTGATTTAAGAATTTTCTTATAAAATATAACTCATTCATGATTTCCCATCTTTTGTGACTCTTCTCTGTGTTTTCCCAAAAGTTTGCCACTGGGGAGTTCACCCAGTGTACATTTTAAAACTAACCAGTGGGACACTTGGGCTGTTCACCTGTCATCTCATGTTCTTGCCAGCCTATCTTTTCCTCTGTCTAGATGATAATGTCCTTTACTCTTGTTCTTTGGAGTTCTTCATTAGTATGAATTCTAGCAAAATATTAGATTTCAGAAGACGGGCCTTTGTTTTCACTGAAGTTCTGGGGCAGTAAAAGAGATTTTTCACTTTTCTAAAAGTAATTTAACCTATTTTCCTCCTGTTTAATTTTGGGCCCAGGCATAGTTCATCAAAATATTTCTAGATATAATAATAGCTAACACTTATACAACACTTTAAAGGTTTGCAAAGTGCTTTAATATCTCATTTCACCCTTATATTAAACCAAGTGGATGGAGTAAGTGTTATTAATCTCATTTTACAGATGAGAAAAATGAGGCAGATAGAGATTAAGCGATTGTTCAGAGCCACTGCCAATGAGATTCATTAGGTCTTACTGATTTCAAGTTTCACAATAGAACCTAGCTGACTCAAATATAATATATATGTGTATGTGTGTGTGTGTATACACACACACACACACACACACACAGACACACACAGACGCATATCTGAGTGTATATTTATCTACATATTCACACACACTTACTATGAGACAAATTCCAAAATCTGAGCTACTGACATTGGATCTGAAAATGCCAGGTTTCAAATCATGTTTTCTACAACATGACAGCTATAGATGGTAGAGTATACATTCCCCCAAATTACAGTTCTTGTTAAAAACAAGCTCTCTCAGCAGATATTAGATGCAATAATCATAGCAATTTCCCTAACTTTCCCCAGCTGCTGCTAGAGGTCTCCTTCAATTCAATTCAATAAACATTTATCAAGGTGGAGTTACAAAATGAAAAGCAAAATTGTCTAACTCTGTGAGAAACTTACATGCTTAACTCCTGATCAGTTTGACCCATTTTTAACTTAGTATTGTGGCCTTTTTGTATCTGCCTAGAGCTTCTTCTTACCTCCACTGTCATTCCCTCCAGTTCTACATTCAACCCACTCAATTCCACATTCCAAACAACATCTCCTTTCTTATCCTATCTCATTGCCTAGCAAAAAAGGCAAAAGTACAATGCAGTGAGATGGATGCAGAATTGATCAAATGGCCAGACTCAAAGACTAATTCTCAACTTGGCTGGCCACTTTTTTTTAGTTTTTGCAAGACAATGGGGTTAAGTGACTTACCCAAGGTCACAAAGCTAAGTAATTAGCATTTGAAGTCAAATTTGAACTCAGGTCCTCCTGACTCCAGGGCCAGTACTCTAACCACTGTGCCACCTAGCTGCCCTCTTGGCAGGAGACTTTTAATGAAGTACTTCCAGGGGTCTGTGTTTGGTCCTGTGCTGTTTTAAAATTTTTTAACAATGACTTGAAAATGGCATTTTTATCAAATTTGTAGATGACACATAACTAACCTCTGGAAGGCAGAATCTAAAAAAATCTTGACAGGGTGGAACATTAAGCTGAATAATGAGATGATATTTAAAAGAGATTCTAAATGTAAAATTTAACATTGGGGGTTCAAAAAATTGACTTTTATAACTACAAGATGGGGAACACATAGTTGTCTGAGAAAGAAAAGTAGTAGAGAATGAACAGTAAGCAATATGAGTCAGCTGATGGTGGTCAAAAGAAGTTAATTTGCTGCTGGGTTACATTAAGAGGGCAGAACTTCTAGAACTAAGGAAATGATAGACCTTACGTAATACTCTCTGGTTAAAGCACATTTAGAGTACTGTTTTTAGCTTTGAATACCACAATTTAGGAAGGACAATGATAAGTAGGAGTATACATAGGACATATAAAATGCTGAATGGTCATGAGTCTATGCGTAAAAGAACAATCAAACCACAAGCATTTATTAAACATCTGGGTGCTGAGCACTGTGCTAGGCACTAGGAATACAAAGACAGAAATGTAACAATTCTTGCCCTAGAAGAACTTATATTCTCTTGGTGATGGTGATGATGATGCTGGTCCTTTGTTCTTAAAGAAGTCCATGACAGCAGGGAGGTGATGACATGACATGAACGTGAATTGAGTGAGGGATACTATGTTAAATCACCAGTCTCACTTTCTTCTCTGGAGCAAAGTCAGTCAGTCAGTCAGTCAGTCAGTCAGTCAGTCAGTCAGTCAGTCAGTCAGTCAGTCTGTCTGTCTGTCTGTCTGTCTGTCTGTGTGTCTATCTACGAGTATCTAAGAATAAATGAATAAATAAAACACTGTGGGGTTTCTTGGGAGGGGTGGAGGAGAGACACTTAATAGCTGGCCAGTTTCAGAAAGGTTTAATATAGAAGGTGGTTATTGGGCTGAACTTTGAAAGAAACAAGGGCTTCTAAATATTGGAGATATGGAGGAAGGATATTGAGACAAAGAGGATAACTTATGTAAAAGTACTTAAACAAGTGAAGGAGCAATGGAGAGACATGTGTGAGCAACAGCCAGACTGGCTGGGTTTTAATCGTCAAACAGAAGGGATTGTAATTAGTCTAGAGAGATGTTTAGCCTAGAGAAGAGAAAACTCAGAATGGATATGATAGCTGTCTGTAGATAAGGGTGGTTCTTTGGAAAAGGGATTAAACTTGTTCGATTTTTGGGAACAATTTTGGGCTGTCTGCAAAGGAGAGTGCCATCTGTATCTAGATAAGGAGATGTGGAGTTTGAACAAAGTGAAAGGACTATCCTCTTTAATTAATCAATCAATTAATTATTCCCCCCCAGGTTTTTTTGCAAGGCAAACGGGGTTAAGTGGCTTGCCCAAGGCCACACAGCTAGGTAATTATTAAGTGTCTGAAACCGGATTTGAACCCAGGTACTCCTGACTCCAGGGCTGGTGCTTTATCCACTACGCCACCTAGCCACCCCCTATTCCCTTTAATTTAGGAAAAAAACCCAGATATCTTATTGTCTGATCTTGTTACCTCTTAGACTTCTCTTCTCTTCTTTAAGGATATTTCTCTCTCATCACACCCAATTTGGATGAAGGTACAACATGGAAACAAAGTAAAGACTGACAGATTGCTTTCTGTGGGGGGAGGGAAGTAAGATTGGGGGAAAAATTGTAAAACTCAAATAATATCTTTAATAAAAATAAAATTAAAAAACAGCAACAACAACAAAAAAAAAACTTGTTCAATTTGCCCAGAGGACATAACTAGGACAACTAATGAAAGCTCTAAAAGGCAAATTTTACTCTTTATTAGGAACAACTTTCTAAAGATAAGAACTATAGGTTCTTTTGCTTATAAGTTTTATGGTTTTATATTATAAACATTTACAGATGACCACAACTCTATGACAAGTCTCTTGTTAACAAAGTGAACCATACAACTCAGTTAACTCAACTAGGAGTTTTCAAGCAAGAGTTGGGTGCCCAGTTATCAGATACACTGTGAAGATATCTTTTTAACTATTAGATGGACTTGTAAGTCTCTTCTAATTAAAAAATTCTGTGACACTGTCACTCTCTAATCCCACTGCCAAGGTAAAGAGAAATGAATTTCTCCTGTCTCAAGAGGGAAATCAACATTTTTTTTCATGGAAATATTGTAATATTTGGCTGACTAGCAAGTAAGAATCATAACAGATACACCTGCTGAATGGTAGATAAGTTTTAGAATGGTGTTTCTAATTTGTCCTTGGAATCCTCTGGTTCGAAGTACACTCCAGAGAAGTCAGAGACCACTGGGATAAAGGTGTGTTGAGTGTGCTTCTTCCCTGACCTGCTGATTCCATGAAAAGTTAGGTCTTGCCTAGTGAGGGACTCAATTTCCTCTAGCCTTGGGATGGGAACACAATGACAGTGGTGGAAGAACAAAGTAAAAAGACTTTTTTTTTTTTAGGATTTTGCAAGGCAAATGGAGTTAAGTGGCTTGCCCAAGGCCACACAGCTAGGTAATTATTAAGTGTCTGAGGTCAAATTTGAACCCAGGTACTCCTGACTCCAGGGCTGGTGCTTTAGCTACTGCGCCACCTAGCCGCCCCCCAGTAAAAAGACTTTTAAGTAAACTGAAATACATGTCTAAATAGTTAGAAGATAGGTCACAACTTATTTATTAATGATGGAATACTGTTATGTTAATGAGAAATGAAGAGATGATTTTATAAAGATATAGACTTTTATAAAATGGTTCAGAGTGAGGTAAGCAGATGAGAACAATTTATGACCAAAAGATTAGTAAGCTACTCTTTAACTAAGCAATACTACTATTTGGTCTATTTCTGAAGATAAGTAAGGAAAAAGGAAAAGAACCTATATGCTCTAAAATGTTTATAGCAACTCTTTTTGTGGTAGCAAAGATCTGCAATTTGCAGGAATGTCCATCAATTGGGGAATGTTGTAGTATCTGATTGTAATGGATTATTTACTATGTTATAAGAAATAATATTTTCAATAATTTTAGAAAAACATGGCAGGACATGAAATAATGAAGAGTAAAATGAATAGAAACAAGATAACACTGTATACAGTAACAGCAGTACTATTTTAAAAATTACTTTGAGTGAATATTTGGACTATTATAAATATCCAGATTAGCTATAGAGGACATATGAAGAAAGATGCTATCTGTATTCATCCAGAGAAGAACTGACAAGTAGAAGTATGTATAGAATAATTTTACACACAAACACATACACCTATTTGTTTCTAATGGTAGCCATCTCTAGGGTGGAGGTGGAGGGGTAAGAGGAAGGGGAAGGAATTAAAAAAAAAAAGAAAACACAACATTTCTCTCACTAGGGGAGATTACCTGTCTAACTCTGGTAAGTTTATAAAAGGGTAAAATCTGTTTTTTTAATATTAGAGTTTTAAAAGTTCTACTGTCTGGAAATATCTCAAATGTAACTTTGGACCTTTGCTTGGAGAAGGTATTAGCAATCATTTATAAACTAACCGGGCAGAAATTAATAACATCCTGGTTATAATGTATTCTCTACACTATTCACTAGTGTAAAGATAAATCTTGGTCAAATAAAATTTATCCTCAATCATTAACAAAAATATTCAAACAGAGAAAATTAATGTACACAAAACTTCAAATTTCTGTTATTTATACTTTGTTTTAAAAATGTACATATAACTGTGAAAAGAGTTACTTTAAAATACTTCTAAAATTGTCCATTTGTCCCTCTCCCAATCCTGCTTCTCCCTGTTTTTTTCCCCCCTGGATTTTATTGCTGCTCTTATCATTATATAATTGTAATTTACTTTGTATCATTTCATATAATAATTCCCATATTTCTTATGGGTCCAGGAAGTAGGAAAGGTACTAGTGTGGCTTAGATAGAAAGGGTCAGTTAGTTTTTTTTTTTTAGGTTTTTGCTAGGCAGTGGGTTAAGTGGCTTGCCCAAGGCCACACAGCTAGGTAATTATTAAATGTCTGAGACCGGATTTGAACCCAGGTACTCCTGACTCCAGGGCCAGTGCTCTATCCACTGCAACACCTAGCTGCCCCGTCAGTTAGTTTTTAAAGCATGTTTTCTTCTCTTCTTCTGTATCTGAATATTCAATTAAGAGAATGTATAACTGTTTATGTAAACACACACACACACACACACACACACACACACACACACACACACCACGATGGGAGATTAGAGGCAAAACGAAAATGAAAAAAATTTGACCTCATAGATCCCCTGGGTCCATGATCCACCCTCTGAGAACCACTGTTTTAAACAAAATGGCCTATCAATTGTCTGGGCACTACACATTGCAATTCCAAGACTTCATTCAAGACTGTTTCTCTTGCCTGGAATGCAATCTCTATCCAATGTTCTAATCTCTGGCTTACTTCAAAAGACAGCTCAAGTATTGCTTTCTATGAAAACTATTATTGAAACCTCATATTTTTAATTGTTCTTTCTTTTTTCAAATTACTTTGTATTCATTGTATACACTATATATCCTCAGTACAATATAAGGTCCTTGAGCATAGCGAACTACTTCATCTTTGTCTTCAAAATCTCAATGTTCAAGCATAGAATTTTGCAAGTAGTAGGTACCTGATAAGAAGCTTCTTTTAGAATTATAATATAAATGTAAATGTAAAATTTATTTCAAAAGGATGCAGACCACTATCAGAAAATATATTTAGTGAATGATAAAATGTGAACTCGACCATGGATTACTTCTACTATCTACCTCCTATGAGTCAACTGGTAGTGCTGAATGGAGCTGATGGAAGTCATGCAATTGTGCTGGTTCTGCCAACAAATGTATATGATTTAATCTCAATCCACGTTCTTATTGAAAAAGGAATTCTTTTCCCCACCAATCAATTCTCATTCTATAATAGTAGTTCTAATCTTCTCTTTTCTCCCCTGAGCCTCTTAGAGCAGCACTATTCCCTCTCAGCTAAGGTTTATGCTTCAACTTCACCAAAAAATTGAAGCCATTCACAAAGAGTTCCTTTTCTTCCCTCATCTCACAATTCCTCATGCTATCCCTCACTATTTTCTCATTTATTCCAATCTGAAATAAAGAGGTAGCCTTCCTTCTGCCAAGGTCAATACTTATTTGCACCCTCAAACTCATTTCCTAAAGTCTCCTGAAATAGAATACCATCCACATTATCATCTTCATTCTCTCCACTGTCTTGAATTTCTCCCTATCAACTATTTATTTGCCCTGCTGTCTACAAATCTCCTCCCGTCTCAATTAAAAACCATACCAAAAAACCCCATCCCTCACTAAATTCCAGTAACCCTAACTACATTTTACTCTTTTCTCATTCAAATTCCTTGAAAGTCATATATATTTGGTATTTCCATTTCCTTTTCTCATTCTTTTCTAAGCCTCCCCCCTGCAATTCTTGCTTCTGACCTCATCATTCAGCATAAATTCTTTTCTCCAAAGTTATTAATAATCACTTAATTGCTAAATTAAATAATCTCTTCTCAATCCTCACTCTTTTTGATTTTCTACAGAGAGGGATACTGTTGACCAACCTCTGCTGTGGATATTCTTTCCTCTCTGGATTTAAATGACATTGGTTTCTCCTAGTTCTCTTTCTACTTGTTTGACCACTCCTTAGTCTCCCATATTAGCTCATTATCCATGTCATGCCCACTAACTATGGGCACGTGTTCAATTACCATCTTTATGGAGATGACTCCCAGCTTTATAAAGACAACTTAGTTTTTCTTCTGAACTATAATCCTAAAATGAACTTCTTCTTGGATTTTTTCGGGGGATGGGGTATCAAGTGACCTGTCCAGGGTCACACAACTATTAAGTGTCAAGTGTCTGATTTGAACTTTACTGACTCCAGGGCCGGTGCTCTATTCCACATATCTTCCCCACATTGGCAGTTTTGAAGTGTATGTACCATAGGCATATCAAACTCAACATAATTAAAACAGAACTTACATTTTTCTCCAAACATGATCATCTTTATAACTCCCCCATCACTCACCACATACATTCAAACTGCCAAATCTTGTCCTTTCTATCTTCACAACATTTCATGCGCATGCCCCTCTCTCACTCTTCATACAGAATCCACCTTAGTACAGGTCCTCACTAGCTCTCATCTGGACAATTGCAATATACTTTCTTAGTTTCATCTCAAATCTCTCCACCTTACACATATGGTCATCAAAGTGATTTTCCGAAAATACAAGTCTGACCAAGTTACCTCCTTGCTCAATAAAATCTGATAGCTCTTGATTACTTCTAAGATCAATTAATATAAACTCCATTCTTACTTTTACAGTCTTCTTATACATTACGACCTTTCATTCATTCTATGATGCAGCCAGGTAGCTCATGCCATTCAGAACAAATAAAACCTTCTATCTCCTATCTTCTTTGCCCTAGCTATTTCCTATGGTTTTTATTCATTGAGTCATCTTTATTTCTTAGAATCTCTGATTTTCTTCAAGACTCAGTCCAAATTCCCTTAACAGCTGGTGAATTCCCTTCCAAAATGATCTGGTATTCATTGTGTACATATTTTGCGTACATGCTGTTTCCCACATTAGAATGTAATATCTTTGAGGACAGTGTCTTTCACTTTTGTCTTTGTACCTGTAGGAGTTAACATAGTGTTTTGCACATTGTAAGCCCTTAATAAATGTTTAATAAATAAAAGGATGAATACTTGACTCACATAAAAGTGATATGAATCCTACATAAAAGTGATATGAATCCTATTTAGCTCTAAAAGGTAATTATAGATGCATTTCCTAAATTAATCATGAAGGACAGATCTCTGTATCCTTTGGGATGCTCCAGCTGAGAATCAGAAGACACAAGTTCTAGATCTGACTCTGTGACTGGCTATTGCCTCTGTGAAAGCTTAGACTTTCAATTTCTTTATCTATAAAATAAGAGAGTGGCACTAGTTGTAACTAAGTTTGCTTCCTACTATAAGATTCTTTTTTTTTTTTTTTTTAGGTTTTTGCAAGGCAAACGGGGTTAAGTAGCTTGCCCAAGGCCACACAGTCAGGTAATTATTAAGTGTGTCTGAGACTGGATTTGAACCCAGGTACTCCTGACTCCAGGGCCGGTGCTTTATCCACTACGCCACCTAGCCACCCCCCTACTAAAAGATACTAATTCTTACAACTGTACTGTTAATAGACTGATGTTAAAATAAATTATTATAAAAATATTTAAATTTTTATAAATCAAATGCTTATGAAAAAGTATGCAAATAAAAAATTTAATTTAAACCTGATTCATTATTCTATTTAGAAAAAGTATGTCCAACCTGATTGATCCAGTTACATGCAAAATCTTCTCGCCATCTAAAGGGTAGTCTACATCTGGAGGTGGTGAAGGTCGCTAAAAGTATAAACAACACAAACATTAGGAGAGATGCCAGAACTTCTAATCTTTGAAAAAGTAATGTGTGTGTACTTCAAGCTTACCTCAGCGCTGCCATCAATATTGAACTTTGCTGCCTGTATTTTAAGCCCTCGCTGAAGATCACTCACAAAACAAGTACGTACTTAACAGAAAAGAACAGTTTAATGGTGAATCAGCTTTGTGTTTTGTGATAAATCAAATATACACAAAACAAATCATTCACTTGAACGCTATATAAATATATTTGACACATTTGCCTAACTCACATTTTAAATACTTTTGTATTTATTATTTTATCCTCCCAACAACAATATGAAGATAGTTTCAGATGATACTTTCAGTGAAGGATCCAATGTTTTTTAAAGGCTTTGATTATAGTTGGAGGTGCATCGAACACTTTGAAAATTTAAAATATGGTGTTTTGGAAAGACAGTGGATTTGGAGCTGACAACTCTGGCTGTGTGAACCTCATTTAGATTGACTGAGTTTCTGTCCCCCCTGCATAAAAACAAGGATTAAATGAAACCTAATATCCCTATCACCTTCAAATCATAAGAAATATATAGGTATGCAATGTGGTAAAATTGAGAGTCAAGAAATATAGATAAATCTCTACTTCTAAGTAGCTATGTGATTTTTTGGGTAAGGCACTGGGGAATGGGGGGTGTCTCACTATTCTGGTACAAGAGATGAATATGGGATTTGGGGGTCAGAGAACCTGGGTTCAAATCCCATCTCTGACGCTTACTGTCTGTGACCTTGGGAAAGCCACTTAACCTTACTGGGCCTCAGTTTCTTCATCTGTAAAATGAGGGGGGTTGAACTAGATGGCCTCTGAGGTCCCTTCCAGCTCTAAATCTATGACTCTATGTTCCTCACCTGTAAAATGAAAATTTTCGATTAGATTATCTCTTAAGGTCTCATCTACCTCTAAAATTCCAACATTCTAAGATTATTCATTTATTTAGTATATGTCTTATTGTATAGATAGTTCATGTCAGGCTTCCATAAAACTTCCAAAGATCTGTGTTTGTGTCAATTTGAATGCTCCCTCCACTGAGATCAAAAGTCCTCCATATCACAGTAGGCTATTTCATAAATTGTAGTAACCAGCATGAATCTGCCACCTGGTGGCCAAAATTAAGATGATGGGTCTCTTCAAAGTAAAACTCTACACAAAGGCTGAATCCCATAATTCTTGAATAGAAAGAAAATCAAATGACAGTATACAATTCATGTGAGTTATTATATAAATCAATACACGTAAAACAAAGGAATAAAGATATTAAAATGCTAAACAATATTAATATAATGCTTAAAATTGTCATTTCAAGTCCAGTTCATATCTTTATTCTTAAGAATTTGTTCTCTAAAGAATGTATAAAAGTAGAATATACATTTCCTTAGAAAATCACACACACACACACGTATTATGAAACTTGAAGTAAAAATTAACATTTTGGGAAGAAATGAAAAAAAAATTCAAGTTTTAAACAAATATAAAATATTACCTTTAATATCTTCTAAAATAACTTCTGGAATTGAGCCTGAGAAATTATATTTAGAATAAAGAATTACAAAGGGTAA
Source organism: Macrotis lagotis (assembly GCF_037893015.1). Classification (NCBI taxonomy): domain Eukaryota; kingdom Metazoa; phylum Chordata; class Mammalia; order Peramelemorphia; family Peramelidae; genus Macrotis; species Macrotis lagotis. The sequence goes on along the minus strand of NC_133661.1, from coordinate 260,506,159 downwards.
AATTATAATAGATAATAAAATATATTTATATTTCTGTTCAAATAAAATGTGTAAAAAATAGAAAAAGAAACCAAAATGAAAAAAAGCAACCATTTTGCTAAGAAAAATGTACATGACGATAAATTGTACTTGCTACCTTTTAAAAATTATCACTCATCGGTCCTGGTGCCACAGCAGTCATTTGATGAAATTGTCATAAATTATTATTTGAGACTATTCATACTTCAACTTGTACTACATTGCAAAGGAGTCACTTTATTTTCAATCTGGAGTTAAAGAAATTGCCATATCAATCTATATCAGGGATTCTTAACCTTCTTTTGTGACACTGATTTTTTTTTTTAGTAGTAAAGGAAAGCTGATGGACCTCTTCTCAGAATGTTTTTAAAAATGCATAAAATAAAATATATAGGATTAATAAGAAACTAATTACATTGAAAAACAGTTATCAAAAGAACAAATGCATTGTCCCAAATGAATAATCTCAGGTCTATAGAATTAACCCATGGAATTGCCTTCACCCTTCTGGTGATAACGATAAGGATATATGAAAAACAAACATAAAGCATTTTCAACATGCTTAGTTTAATTTAAATATTTCTTACTCATTACTGATGGGAGACTCTGTCCTTTAGTTGAACCTATGTCAACAGTACATTGCTCCAATAGCTGAGTTTCCAACTCCCTGAAGGTTTAAAAAAATAGTTAGTGATACAAGTACACTGTAACTGATATCCTAAACTTAATTTGATATTTCTTCTGAACAAAAGATGAGGCAAAATATCTAAAATATATTTTTATTTCATTAGAATATCCTCTTATTTATAAAGAGCACTAAAATGAGGTGGGGATTAGCATAACTAAAATAATTTCCATATTAGAGAGCTTTCTACAGATTAATGTAGAAAACACCACATCTGTTTTTATGTCATCAGTTTCCCAGAAAACTTACTTGTGAATGGCCTTTCCTCCTAGAGGGAGAGCTCCCCAACAATTCAGAATTGGTATTCCCTCATATATCTATAAAGTAGTCAAGGAAATCTTACGAATGATAAAAATAAAATGAGATTTGCCTACATATTTCATCAGGATCCTCAATAATAGGTTGAAAATTTTTATTATTGTTGTAATAATAAGCAATAGTATCATGGCCAGAGGGTCAGTTATGAAGTCAGAAAGACCTGATTTCAAGCCCTGCCTTGGGCACACGCTCTCTAAATATAACTACCATCAAGATATTTAAGTTCCCTGAGCCTTTGTCCACTCCTTTATGACTCTTAAGTTACAGAATAGTTGTTAAGCTAAGTAAGTGGAAGGAACTGGAACAAATGGATTTCCCTGTCCTGATGAAACCACTTATTTACCATTTTTTTTCAAAAGAGGCATATCCTTCCCCACCTTCAAGAAACTCCACCCTCTTTTTGCTTTTAATAGTTCTTTATACCTTTCTTATTATATTTTCACATTCTACTGAGACTATATGTACATTTTCCCTGCTATAAATGCCATGATCACAAGGACCAACTTTTTTTCCTTTGCATCTCAAACTGCTCCAGGCATAGTGTTTTTCCATTAACAGGTTTTCAATGTCACTTTATCTTCTTTAAACATTCTTTTGGGTTTGAAAAGCTTAAAATATATCAAAGAGATCTTTTAAACTATAAGAATTATAAGATAATTTCTAATGCTCTTCCAACTTCAAATCTATTATCCTTTGACCCTCAGGAACCTATGAAAAAAATGTTATCTGCACTCTTTTTTTGTTTTATTTTATTTTTTTAGATTTTTCAAGGCAATAGGGTTAAGTGGCTTGTCCAAGGCCACACGGCTAGGTAATTATTAAGTGTCTGAGGTCGGATTTGAACCCAGGTACTCCTGACTCCAAGGCTGTTCCTCTATTCACTGTGCCACCTAGCCGCCCCTGACCTCTTTTTTTAATAGAGACACTTCTCAGGTAAATTTAATGTCCTATGAACTCAGTAGTGAATGCTGTTATATTTCCCCATATAACTATATAATAAACAATTATAATTCATTAAAAATATTAATAAATAGCATTTTTTGCCCAGTGGATGTTTTTGAATCTGTTAACAACAAAAGATACAGGTAACACCATGCTTTCCTGATATCCGCAGTCCAATACCATGGCAGAATTAATCCCAAGTGTAAGAAGAGACATCAAATGACTGGGAGCAAGCAATACAGATGGAACCTAAGGAAAAAAACACCCCCCCCAAAAAAAAAACCCAGATTGAGTTTCAATATGAGGAGATTCCTTTACATATCAAATTCTGTATTTGATAATGAGTTTTTTAAAAAACTAATTCAAATCAAGTGGCAAAAAATTAGGAACTGAGGGGATGTCCATCAACCAGGGAATGGCTGAACAAATTATGATATATGAATGTGAGGGAATGCTATTGTGCTATAAGAAATGATATTTTCAGGAGAATGTGGGAAGACATGTATGAAATGATACAAAGTGAAGTGAACAGAATCAGAAGAATTTATGCAATTACAACAATAGTAGGTAATTAACTCTGAAAGACACAGTAATTCTGATCAATAGAATGAGCAATCAAAAATGACAAAACATGTTATTCATCTCCAAGTAGTGAACTAATAGGAATCAGAGTATGGGTTAAAGCACTTTTTCGGGTGGCTAGGTGGTGCAGTGAATATAGCACCAGCCTTGGAGTCAGGAGTACCTGGGTTCAAATCTGACCTCAGACACCTAATAATTCCCTAGCCGTGTGGCCTTGGGCAAGCCACTTAACCCCATTGCCTTGAAAAATCTACCCCCCCCAAAAAAAAGCACTTTTCCTTTCCTTTTAGATAAGGCTAATAAAGGAATTTATTTTGCATGACTACATAATTTTGTAATAGTTGGTTTATCTTGTGTTCTCAAAGGGTAGAGGAGGGGGAAAATTCAGAACTGAAAATAAAGTAAAATTGAATTATGATTCTTACCAATTATACTTTGCTTAATTTATATTTATCGAGTGTACAAAAAAAGGGTTCTTATAAAGAAGGGAAACAACTTTTCCTGACCTCTAAGTTCTTACTTAAAGAGTAATCATTGAAGAGTCTTTCAATTTATTCTCTCTCTCTCTCTCTCTCTCTCTCTCTCTCTCTCTCTCTCTCTCTCTAGTTTTTTGCAAGAGAAATGGGGTCAAATGGCTTGCCCAAGGCCACACGGCTAGGGAATTATTAAGTGTCTGCGACCGGATTTGAACCCAGGTACTCCTGACTCCAGGGCCGGTGCTTTATCCATTGTGCCACCTAGCCACCAATTTATTCTCTTTTAAAAAATTTTTTGTAAGGCAATGGGGGTTAAGTGACTTGCCCAAGGTCACACAATACTTAACTAAATAAGTATTGTGTGCCTGAGGTAGGATTTGAACTCAATTCCTCCTGATTTCAGGGCTGGTAGTCTCTCTTACTTTTTTTGGGAGGGAAGATGGAATGCAAAGGCAGGGAGATGTATGTGAGGAGGGACATTTAAAACTCTCCATAATATATATATGTCTTTTTGATTTTTCAAGAATCATTTAATATTTACAATTTTTTTTATTTTGATTGTGCATTTAAAAAATTAGTAACAAAAACATTTCAAAATATAAAGAAAAGGAGGATTACATAATGGAACTACTCAAATTTAAATAAATATGTAAAATATGTAAAAATATGTAAAACTATAAATTCATCATTTTTTCCCCTCTGGAAGTGGACTGCATCTTTCTTCATAGGTCCTCTGTAGCTGAATTGAGTTCTTATAATAATTCAAAATAGGGCAGCTAGGTGGCATAGTGGATAAAGCACCAGCCCTGGAGTCAGGAGTACCTGGGTTCAAATTCGGTCTCAGACACTTAATGACCTAGCTGTGTGGCCTTGGGCAAGCCATTTAACCCCATTTGCCTTGCAAAAAAAAAAAGCCTAAAAAAATAATAATTCAAAATAACATTGTTCACAATCATTCTTTGAATGATACTATTGTTCCATTATACAATGTTCTCTTGGTTCTGTTCATTTCCCTTTCTATTATTTCATGCAAGTCTTTCTGTGTTTTTCTAAAATCAACCAGCTGATCCTTTATTACAACACAGAAGTATTACCTCACAATTATATACCACAACTTGTTTAGTCACACTTCAACAGATGGACATCCCCTCAATTTCTATTTCTTTCCTACAACAAGAGAGCTGCCATAAATATTTTAAAACACATAGGCTCTTTTTCTTTTTTTCTGATCACCTTGGGAAATAATAGTGGTTGCTGGAGTTGTAAAACTCTGTGGATTGAATTCCAAATTGCTCGCTAAAGTGGTTGGATCAGTTCATAGTTCCATCAATAGCATATTAAGGTCCTAATTTTTCTATATGCTCTCCAGTAGTTGTCATTTCCTACCTCTATCAGTTTAGCCAATTTGAGAGGCATGAGATTATATCTCAAAGTTGTTTTCACTTGCATTTCTTTAATCAATGACTCAGAACATTTTTTCATATAGACTAAATTAGTTTTGATTTCTTCACTGAAAAACTGTTTGACCATTTATCAATTTGGGAAACATCAACTTTTTAAATAAGAAATCTATATTCTCCTTCACCCTCTAGACTAGGACAGGGAACTTTTTTCTGCCAAGGGCTATTTGAATGTTTATAACATCATTCATGGGACATACAAAATCAACAACTTAAAAATCAGCCTACTATATTTGGTCAAACATTTAATTAATCTGCCCCTAAAAAGTTCCTAGATATATTGAATTTTGAGTCCCACCTGTGGTTGCCATGGCAGTACCAGACCAAATAATTTTGTAGGATTTATATGGCCTGGATATTCCCAGCCCTTGCTAGATTCAGGCTGGATTCAGACTGGATATTCCCAGCCCTTGCTCTAGACAATTCATCTCCCATCTCTGGGTCTCTATACAGGTCACCCATGTCTGGAATACATTTCTCTGTCACCACTCTAGATTACTTAAAAAAAATCTTGAATTTATCTCCCTATGTTTATGCTTTATCCCGAGACTAAACTGTTTCTACTCTAACCTTATATATTAAAATTGGGAGGTAACAGTACTTTTCCCTAGCATGCTTTAATCATACAGCTAGAGCTACAAAGATCAGCTAAGGATATATGGAGGAAAAAAAGGACGGTACTTTCTAAATGTGGACTATGTGGCAGGCATGTTACTCGCTATATTTTCTCATCTAGATATGTGATGATGTTGATATATGATAAAATTCTTTAAAAAACTTTAACAGATGAAGAGCTAAGAAGCTATAATTGTAACTTACAGATTTCTAACAGCTCAGGGGGAAAAATTTGTTTTCTTCAACTATGTATTGATGAATGTAGATTAAATATTTTTCCTTTTGGAAAAATTCTGAAGATCTGGCTTAAAATTTTTTAACAAGGTTCTAACTGGTTAATGTTTAAAAAAATTTATGTATTTTTTGTTCCTTAAAAAGAATATGTTCTATTTAAAAGAGATTGAAATAGTGATATAATAATCTTCTTACCAAAAAAGGGCAGAACTAAGATCTACCCTTTTCTACTACAGGGATATTATAAAATTGTGCCCTGAGTCCATCTATCAAGAGAGACTATGAAGAAAGATAAGCCCATGAAATCAGAATTATATTATCTCAAGTAGGTTTTTTTGCTTTTAGGGCTTTTTTTTGGCAAGGCAAAGGGGTTAAGTGACTTGTTCAAGGTCACACAGCTAGGTAATTATTAAGTGCCTGAGGTCAAATTTGAATTCAGGTAGTGGCCCCAGATTTTTGTATTTTAACAAAAAATTTCTCTGTAGAGAAAAAGTAGCCAGTTAGTAGACTAATCAGTGGATTTGATAAGTGCTTCTAATAATGAAATACTTGATATTTTGACTTATTGATGCAAAATTGTTCTGTCATGTACCTAGAGATTTTTCTGTTGAGAAAACCTGATGATCAATTTGATCTAATAATCAAATGATTTCACTGGTGGTTCTAATTTTGTATTCCTGGGATTTCAAAAATTATTTAATAGGAAAGGAAGGGAACAAATACCTATTTAATGCCTACTATATGTTAGGCACTGGGTGCTAAGTAATACTTAACAACAACCCTGTGAGATGGGTGCTATAATTATCCCCATTTTATGGATAAGGAAACCAAGGCAAAAAGATTAAGTCACTCGCCCAGGGTCACAGAGCTGATAAATATCTGAAGCTGAATTTGAATTCCTAAACTCCAAGTCCAATTCTTTAACTATTAAGTCACCTACCTTCCTAGATTTGTTTAAAACTTTATATATATATATATCTATATATCTATCTATATAGATATATAGATATATATATAGATATATAGATATAGATATAGCAGGCATAAGTTTGTCCTAAAATCATTAATATACTATAACCAAATCTTCACCATAAAGAAATGAATCCCACTGCAATGTTATTTAGCATTTATTACAGAACTAACTAGTCCCTGTAATACTGTTTCATTATATTTTCACAGAATCAATTAGCATTATTAGACAAATTATTCATGTATCCATGTAATAACTTTTTTCTTTTTTTTTGCAAGGCAATGGAGTTAAGTGACCTGCCCAAGTTTAAAAAGTAGCAAGTCCCAAATTTGAACTCAGTCCTCCTGACTCTAGGAATGGTGGTCTGTGCCCCACCATGTTCTGAAGTTAAATTACAGCTTAAAGTTACTTCTAGAATATCAAACTAAAAATGTTTTACCTATTAAGAAATTTAAAAATAATTGGCAGATGAAACTCTTCAAGGTAAATTTAGTTCAAATGCTCATTCTTCCCTAATAGAACGCTTAAACCCCCCCCCCCCCAACTAAAACATGCATGCTCATCAGTAGAAGGGGAGTCACAACTAGGGTCATTAGTTTTTTGCTCACAATAATTCTAGAAGACTATGGGGGGATTGCCCTAGTAGAAGGTGTAACTATAATTCATGGAAATCTTGAAATATTGAAGAAAGAAATAATTCAGTCAGAATAGAAAGCATCAATGGGTGCTTGAGAGAAACTCACTAAAAAAAAATCTAAATCACTTAATGTTCCTTTTGAATTTGAAAGTTTTTGAAGTAGGACAATAAAAACTAGCTAAATCAAAAAACTGTTAGTATCCTAATTTTACAGTGTTAAACTGAAACAAGTAATTGAAGGAATCCTATGGCAAACTTTTTTTAAAGCAACATAAAAATTTACTTTTGAAGAGCTCTTCAGTTCATTTCTGTCACCTATCCTACCAAAAAACCTCACCTTCTGAATATATTGTTTAATATACACATTAAAAAAAAAATCAGTGCAATATTGTAATAAGTGGAAAAAAACTCACCAAAGTCCTCTATTGTTCCTCTTTCATAATTCTACTTCAAAGTAATCTAGATATTCAATTAAAAAGTAAATACCTCGAAATATTTGAAAAGAACACGGGTGAGCGTTTCTCTGAAGTGTGAAGGGCATAGTACAGATTCAATAACTACAACTCGGCGGTCTCTGGGGTTCACTAAGAGGTGTCTGAAAAATAATGAATTATTAAAAGATTATAAAAACTGTATAGAAAAAAGCGATATTTTGAGATTTTCTTTTGTAATAAGAAATAACATTTTATTTTTATAACTAAAGTAGTCCCTCATAGTAGTCACACAGAAACCCAAAACACCTGTAAAAATCTTTTGTTTACATTTGTGCTTTAATATAAGAGCAAAATACAAGCAAAAAATGCAAAAGCTCAAGAAAGGAAGTCCCTACAACAATCTTTTATGTATCAGAGCTCTTCAATTATACATAGCCATAGGCCCCAACTCTACTATGGAGAAAGAAATTTTCTTTACTCTTCTTCAGGGTAAAGTTTGATTGTCATAATTAGTGTTCAATTTTGTGTTTTCTTTTTCTCTTTATCTTTCTGGAATGATTAAGTCTATTTTGATTTATTTTGTTCATTTTGTTCTGCATCAGTACATGTTTTCCTAACTACTGAATCCTCTCTGAGTTCATATCCATTTTTTCTTAAGATGAAATAATATTCTATTATCTATGTGTGTGTGTGTGTGTGTGTGTGTGTGTGTGTGTGTGTTGTATGATTTGATGAGTATCTTCTTTGCTTTCAATATTTTGCTAGGCAAAGTCCTGCTTTGCATATTTTTGTATGTGTGTATACATATACAAATATATATGCATAGACATACACAAATACACATATGAAGAGACAGAAAGAATATTTATGCATCCTCAGGTAGAAATATTAGATATTAATAGATACATACAATAGATTAATAGTTACTTATCATATGTGTGTATATGTAAAATCTTGTTCCTGTGATAAGACTTTCTTGTGGTACATGTCTCGTGGTGACATCTTTGGATTAAAGGATGGTTATTTTAGTAAAGAATGAGACCAAAATGCTTTTCAGAACCAATGGACCAATCATAGCTTTGTGATAGTGTATTAGTGTTGCCTGACTGACTGAAATCCTTCAACATCAACTGTTTCCATTTTTTGTCACCTCTGCCAATTTGTTGAATGTAAGTTAAAATCTCAGAGTTGTTTTGATTTGATATTAGTGATCTGGTGCAGTCTTTTATATGATTAATAGGTTGCAGTTATTACTGTTTTAAGAACCATTTGCTCATAAATTTTAACCCCTTATTTATCGGGTATTTTTGATGATCTTACATGTCTGGTGATTCCTATTACATTTCAAATTTAAAACTCTTAGCTAGGATGTTTGAGGACAAGTTATTTTCCTAATTAATAATTTTTTTCTTAGCTTAGCTGCATTGCCTTTGCTCATCTAATGGCTTTTAATTTTCATATTATAAACACCTTTATTCTTCTTTAAATTTTTTTGATTTATTATGTTGACTTTTTATATCTATTTTAAGCTAATTGTAGTATATGGTTAAATATGTTGATCTAAACCCAATTTCTTCTGAATGATTTTTCAGTTCTTCCAGAAGTTTTTTATCAAATAGAAAATCTTGAATAATTTATGTCCTCTGGTTTACTAAACTTGGGATTATTGAATTTAGTTGATTCTTCTGATCTCTAACTTGATTTCTGATTCTTGAACAAATCTATTTTTTCCCACTGATCAACTATTGTATTTTTAAAAGCAGCATCAATTTAGATAACTGCTTTATGGTATAGTTCAAAAATGATTTTATATATAACATATATAATTTTAAAAATTATATCTGTATTGGGGGTTGCTAGGTGGCAGTGGATAGAGCACCGGCCCTGGAATCAGAAGTACCTGAGTTCAAATCCAGCCTCAGATACTTAATAAGTACCTAGCTGTGTGGCCTTGGGCAAGCCACTTCAACCCCATTTGCCTTGCAAAAACTAAAAAAAATAAACTAAAAAAATTATATATATTATTTATGTATCTGTATTTATACACACCTGTATGGCTGCAGTTATGTGTATCAAACTTAGACATGGTGAATATTTTTTAGCAATATTGTAATAATCTTTTTGTTAGGATACTTTTATATTTGTGCATCAAGATTAATTAATGATATTGATCTACAGTTCTCATTCTTTGTTTTATCATTCTTTAGTTTAGATGTTAGGGCCTTATTTATCACATTAAAAAAGCCTAGTATGTGTTTTCTTTCCCAATTTTTTGAGGTAAACTTATGTAATATTAATTGTTCTTTAAACATCTGACAGAATTTACTTATAAATCTGACTAGACCAAGATTATTACTCCCTTCCTTATAGTAGTTGCTTTATGCAATTTCATTTCTTGAGAGTGGATTAAGATATTTATTTTATGTTCTTTTAATTTAGGTACTTTATTTCTTTTGTAAATAATCATCTATTTAAAAAAATTTTGATTTTCCAGCATGTAATTGGGAACAATATTCAGATAATTCTTTCTTTTCTTTTCTGTTGTGGTTTTGCCTTGTTCTTTTTTTTTTTTTAGCAATTTAGTTTACCTCTCATTTGATTAGCTTAGCTAATTAGTTTATTGATTTTTTTAGTCTTTTTTAAAGAATGAATTTTCCAATTTTATTTATTAATTCTATATTATTTTCTTTCCCTTTTTACCTATTTCTTCTTTAGCTTTCAAAATTTTCTCTTACGTTCATTCAGATAATTAATTTTTCCTCTTTTTATTTTGTTAATGTATTATAGGTAATCATAGATTTTGAGTCTGGAAGGGACTTCTGAGATCTCTGAGTTGCAGCTCCTTATTTTACAGATTGAAGTAACATCAACCATAGAGAGAGAGAGATTAAGAAATATTTCCTTCCAAGGCTGCTGCAGCTGCAAAATGGGCTCACTATTACATTCTTTTACATAATTATAATTTATGACACACTCATTTTCAGGATGTCATTATTAAGTATCTCTTTAGGTTTGGATCTTTTCCTGATGTTTCTTGTATCAGTTATTATATTACTGTCTTATTATCTGTAAAAGATATATTGAGTATAACTAATACATGTATTTGAATTTTCTCTATGTCAATTTCTTATTCTCAAACTTAAAATGTAATAACAAGATTATTTATAAGCCAGTTCTTTAGGCTTCAAGCAAAACAGTCATCCACAAGCCGAAGATACCTGCATCTTTAAGACCCCTTGGAAAAGGAGAGCTCCTTTGTAATTCCCATCCTATTTGGCAATCCTTTTTACCTACATGACATTATAATTTCCAATTGGCTATAATCCCCAATCTTTTTTAGAGACTGAAACTGGGAAGTAGAAATGGATATTAGGAGAGTAAACTTTAAAACCAGTGAATGTGGCATAAAGCAACCATTACTTTTGTGGATATTATGTTTGTGAATTTAAAGAAAACTATCTAATCACAAAAGCTGGAAGAAAAGAAAAAAGACATCTCTTACCTGAAATACAACGTGTGAATGAATTCCTTTAGGTAGGCATACAATTCTTCTGTGTTAATGTTATACTGAACTACTTTAACAGACTGAAAAAATTAAAATGTTATTAGTAACTTACATATAGTTCAAAATCATGTTTTATTAATTTGATACTTTTATTCTGAGTTAAAGTTTAATGTGTTCTTTGTTAACAAATATATTTTGTAAAGAAAGACAACATAAAACATTTATTAGGTATGTCATTCTTTTGGAGGTCAAAAGTGAAAAGCCAAAATATTTAGAAAAGCACCAGAGGGAAATCAGGGTCAAAGTGATCCATCAGTTACAAGTCAGCAGAGTTTCTTCTGTACCACAGAAAAATTATAAAGCAAATGGTTTTCTGATGATTTGAGAAATAATTCTATGGAATTCTATTTTTTTTACATGATACTACCAATATTGATTACATTTTTTAACTTCTGTGAGAATTTCCAGAAAATGAAGAAATTGCTACATGATTTTTAAAAAAGTTTTCAAAATCACATATTTGACAGTGGTGACAACTGTTGCCAGATTAAAAAAAAGTAAAACCTATGCCAAATAATTCTTAGTTATCTACTCTGTATTCTATTACACTAATAAGTAATTGTGATAAGCCATGTGGCTTATGAAAGGGAGCAGTTATCAAAAGCTGAAGACTATTAAATGTGATCATAAATTTTCTTCAAAATTCTTCTATCAAGTAGTGCAAGCATACTTAGTTACTGCTATTTTCTTTTTTTGCCTTTCTTTTTTGTCAAGGCAATGGGGTTAAGTAGCTTGCCCAAGCCACACAGCTAGGCAATTATCAAGTGTCTGAGGTTGGATTTGAACTCAGGTACTCCTGACTCCAGGGTCGGTGCTCTATTCACTGTACCACCTAGCTGTCCCTGTTACTGCTATTTTCTGAAGCCATAATTTAAAAATATTTTACAAAAAAAAAAATTCTTTTTCATAATTGTTTAAAGTACCTTAGAAACCCCAGTTTTCTTGATGATGCTAGGGATTATACATCTTGGACCAGTTTCTCCTGCAAATCCACATCTGAAAATCATAAATTCAAAATATTTTAAAACATTTTGCAATATTTTTCTACATTGATCAAGAAAGTTAATTTTCTTGTTTTTCTTTTTTTTAGTTTTTTTTTCAAGGCAACAGGGTTAAGTGGCTTGCCCAAGGCCACACAGCTAGGTAATTATTAAGTGTCTGAGGCTGGATTTGAACTCAGGTACTCCTGACTCCAGGGCCAGTGCTCTTTCCACTGTGCCACCTAGCCACCCCCCTTACAGAATTTCTTAAACAGATTTAGGTGAGTTTATTTCTCTTGATCATCCTGATCATGTTACTTCACTCAAAAAATTTTATCATTTAGGTTCCCCCTACTGAATTTCCTTCTAATTCTCATTCCTTACTAAACTTTTGAAATATATTCTTCTTCTGTCTATCTCATTTTAAGAGTCGTGAGAATGGTTTCAAATTCTGGATCTAATATTAGATGTATCATCCTAGACCAGTCATTTAATCTCTGTGAGTCAGTTTTCTCATCTGTAGAACAATACTATTTACCTGAGTTATGAGGAAAAACTCTTTGTAAAAACCTAAAATGCCATGAAAGGCAAGTAATCATTTTTTCCTTTCCTTTGATCATGCTGTATTTTATAACTACTTTCTCCTTGACCTCCTCTCTCTGCTCATTCTTCACTTGGTTGTCTACTTCATCTTATATAATATTAATTGTAGTTTTTTGTAGATAGTTAAGTATGGATATGTTTTTTCCCCTTTTCTTTTCTAGTGGAGAGGTGATTGCAGAAGAAAGAGAAAAATAAAAAGCCAAAATATTAAGGAACCCCCCAAATATTGGTCCCTATGTATTATATAGAGACAATTAATTTTAGATATGAGAGTGACCTAAGAAAAATTCATATTCAGATTAAAAATTTCTGACGTTTACTTGGCACTTTTCTGTTTTCAAAGCACTTCTGGTAATGATAGTGTCATTTGAGCTTCATGGTCCTATGAGATGAAAAGACCAGGAGATAGATTTGGACATACCAGTTTTCTGCAAACAGCATGGTTTGGTTAAAGAAAGAGTGTATTAGAAATGTTAGCATCAGCAATTAGAGAAGAAAAAGAAATTAAAGGAATTAGAACTGCGAAGGAAGAGACAAAACTCTCACTCTTTGCAGATGACATGATGCTCTACCTAGAAAATCCCAAGAAATTATCTAAAAAACTACTGGAAACAATTAGCAATTTTAGCAAAGTTGCAGGTTATAAAATAAACCCTCATAAATCCTCAACTTTTCTATATATGTCTAGCAAGAAACAGCAGGAAGAGCTAGAAAGAGAAATCACATTCAAAGTAACCTCAGACAATATAAAATATTTGGGAGTCTATTTGCCAAGACAGACTCAGAATCTTTTTGAAAACAATTATAAAACACTTCTCACACAAATTAAATTAGATTTAAATAACTGGGCAAATGTCTAGGTAGAGCTAATATAATAAAAATGACAATTCTACCCAAACTAAACTATCTGTTTAGTGCCCTACCAATCAAAATTCCAAAAAATTACTTTAATGAGTTAGAAAAAATTGTAAATAAATTCATATGGAGAAATAAAAAGTCAAGAATTGCCAGGAGCTTAATGAAAAAAAAGTACAAAAGAAGGTGGCTTAGCCCTACCCAATCTAAAATTATATTATAAAGCATCAGTAATGAAAACTGTTTGGTATTGGCTAAGAAATAGAGTGGTGGACCAGTGGAATAGACTAGGTGTAAAAGCAGGAGATGATTATAGTAATCTGCTGTTTGATAAACCCAAAGAGTCTGGCCATTGGGATAAAAACTCCCTCTTTGATAAAAATTGCTGGGAAAATTGGAAGTTAGTATGGAAGAAACTTAGATTAGACCAACACCTCACACCCTTTACAAAGATAAGATCCAAATGGTTACAGGACATAGATATAAAAAACAATAGTATCAGCAAATTAGAAGATCAAGGACTAGTCTACCTGTCAGATCTATGGAAAGGGGAACAGTTTATGACTAAGGAAGAGTTGGAGAATATCACCAAAAACAGTTTATGACTAAGGAAGAGTTGGAGAATATCACCAAAAACCAATTAGATGATTTCGATTACATTAAATTAAAAAGCTTTTGCACAGATAAAACCAATGTAACCAATATCAAAAGAAATGTGGTAAATTGGGAAATAATCTTTACAACTAATGATTCTGACAAAGGGCTCATTTCTAAAATATACAGAGAACTGAGACATATTTTTAAAACAAAAAGCCATTCCCCAATTGACAAATGGTCAAAGGATATGCAAAGGCAATTTACAGATGAGGAGATCAAAGTAATCCATAGCCATATGAAAAAATGTTCTAAATCATTAATTATTAGAGAAATGCAAATTAAAGCTTCTCTGAGGTACCAACTCACACCTCTCAGATTGGCCAGTATGATCAGGAAGGATAATGATCATTGTTGGAAGGGATGTGGGAAATCTGGGACACTATTACACTGCTGGTGGAGCTGTGAACTCATCCAACCCTTCTGGAGAGCTATTTGGAACTATGCCCAAAGGGCAACAAAAATGTGCATACCCTTTGACCCAGCAATACCACTATTGGGTCTATACCCTGAAGAGATGAGGAAAAAGGGTAAAAACATTACTTGTACAAAAATATTTATAGCAGCCCTGTTTGTGGTGGCAAAGAATTGGAAATCCAGTAAATGTCCTTCAATTGGGGAATGGCTTAGCAAACTGTGGTATATGTATGTCATGGAACACTATTGTTCTATTAGAAACCAGGAGGGGCAGGATTTCAGGGAAACCTGGAGGGATTTGCATGAACTGATGCTGAGTGAGATGAGCAGAACCAGAAAAACACTGTACACCCTAACAGCAACATGGGAGTGATGTTCAGCCTTGAAGGACTTGCTCATTTCATCAGTGCAACAATCGGGAACAGTTTCGGGCTGTCTGCAAAGGAGAATGCCATCTGTATCCAGATAAGGAGCTGTGGAGTTTGAACAAAGTGCAAGGACTATTCCCTTTAATTTTAGGAAAAAAACAGATAGCTTATTGTCTGATCTTGTTACCTCTTAGACTTCTCTTTAAGGATATGATTTCTCTCTCATCACACCCAATTTGGAACAAGGTATAACATGGAAACAAAGTAAAGACTGACAGAGTGCTTTCTGTGGGGGGGGGAGGGGGAGGGAAGCAAGATGGGGGGAAAAATGTAAAATTCAAATAATATCTTTAATAAAAATAAATTAAAAAAATAAAAAAAGAAAGTGTATTAGGATACTTAAAACTGTTCTGTCTTGACCTTTCTTTTTTGCTTGTTATAAAGCATAGATTTTCCAGAGGTTATTTGCATTCATATATTTATTTCCTATATTTTTACATTGTAAGCTTATAAAGGCAATTATTTAGTCTTATTTTATCTCTTTCTGTACACCTTAGCACTGTACCATGCATAAAATGCATTTAAATACTGTTTACAACTAGGCAGAAGGTTCAGCTCTTTCTCCGAAGACAGGACATAAAGCATTGCCAGCTAGACTTTAACTTCCAGGAAAGCAAACATCTTCATTATCGTTCTGCTTACCTCAGCTGTGTCATTTAAGATAGGATTTCCTAGACAGGAAAGAACTGAATATTATCCCTAGTTCTATCTATCCTCAGCATCTAGCACAGGTGGAGCATGAACATTTCATGAGGGCACTTTCTTTATTTTTCTTCTCTATCGGTAGGGAATGAGAAGGGGGGGGGGGAGTGAAGGCGTAAACCAGCAATCGCTATCATCAAAGATGATCAGAGAGAAAAGCCAGAAACAGGCAAACAGGCTAGCTTTAAAAACTACCGATTAAACTGATAAATCTAAAAAAGAAAAAGCAGATGAACGGAGACCTGCAGCTTCATTTACAGTTCTCTTGTTCTACCAGGTATATGGAAATATCCACTTTGGGGTGTTCAAGTTCAGAAAAATAAATATTTGATGAGCATCATCACCATCAGTATTACAACTCGGCTTCTTCTTTCCTAAGAAAACTAGTTCGGTGGAAGGGGCCCGTCTCAATTCCAGTGCCTCCCCTTGCCTAAGTATTCCCCATTTATGCAGGATGAAACTTGCCTTGTTTATGTTTTTTGGATGTTACCGACCTCCCCGCCCATCTTGGACTCGAAGGCAGGGGCTGGTGTTTTTTTTTTTTTGCTTTTTTTTGTATTTGGCCTCAGCGCTCTGCACACAGCAGGCGCTCAATAAATGCTTACTTTAATAAAATCATCAGTTTTGTTATCATCTTCCAAATGACTCCGAAGGAGCCAATTTGGCCCAAACCAGAGTAGCTGCCAATTCGTTTTCTGGCCGCCCTCGGGGACCCTGTCTGGGCCCTCCTGCTCCGGTGTCCCCCAAGGCGCCCCCTCCCCCCGAGGGGCTCCGGGGCCACGGAGGGAAGCTGGGGCGCCTGCAGACTACGAAATCGGAGGCGGAGCCCGCCCGACTCACTTGGTGAAGGCTTCACCCAAGTCGATCACTACCGCCGTCTTCTCCCCTCCGCTTCCCAGACCCTCATAGAGCGGCATGGCGGCGGCGCAGACCCAGGACCAGGGGCCCAACGAGAGGATGCTCCCGGTAAAGGACAATGGCGGCCTCCGAGCCGACGGGGGCGGGCCTGCTGCCGTCTCTGGCGCAGGGAAACTGCGTCATCGCGGGGCCTTTCCTGTCGGCGCCGTAGAGAGGATTCGAATGACCGGGGTCTTCGGCCCTTCTCTACCCCGTTCCGCCTCCGGACGCGCGATTGGCAGCGGGAGGGCTACCCAAGCGCCCGTGCGCGGCCACCGCCAGATCCAGAGTCTCAAAATCAAGCAGGCAATGCCGCGGGCAGCCGGCCGCCGGCCCTCCTCCGCCACGCCCCCATGGCTGGAGCGAGTTCACCGGAAACCGGGAATGTAGTCTGGGGGGTGAGCAGATGTCCGGGCCCGCCAGGCAAATAACTTTTATTGCTATTATGTGAAGGGAAAAACGTCCAGTTGAGCATCCTTGATGATGGAAGTCATCTGTAAAGGGAAAAAAAAAATATATATATATGTATTTGTGTTGGGCATGACTATGTGTAACTTGGGTTTTATGTACATAGAGTATGCAAGCATATACACACACATATTCTTATGTACAAACATACATAATATATATATATATATATATATACATTTGTGTTGGGCATGTATAAACATATATTATGTGTAACTTGTATTTTATGTCCATGTAATATAAGAGCATATACATGCACACACACATTCTTATATACAAACATACATAGTATATATATCTATATATACATTTGTGTTGGGCATGTATAAACATATACTATAGGTAACTTGTGTTTTATGTACACATAGTATGCAAGCATATACATGCACACACATTTTTATATATACAAACATACATTTTATATATGTGTGTTGGGCATGTATAAACATATATGTAACTTGTGTTTTATGTACATATAGTATAAGAGCATATACATGCACACACATTCTTATATACAAACATACATTATATATATATGTGTGTATATATATATATACACACACACACACACACACACATTTGTGTTGGGCATGTATAAACATATACTATGTGTAACTTGTATTTTATGTCCATATAGTATATGAGCATATACATACACACACACATTCTTATATACAAACATACATAATATATATCTATATATACATTTGTGTTGGGCATGTATAAACATATACTATAGGTAACTTGTGTTTTATGTACACATAGTATGCAAGCATATACACGCACACACATTTTATATATACAAACACATTATATATCTTTGTGTTGGGCATGTATAAACATATATGTAACTAGTGTTTTATGTACATATAGTATAAGAGCATATACACGCACACACACATTCTTATATACAAACATACATAATATATATATATATATATATACATTTGTGTTGGGCATGTATAAACATATACTATAGGTAACTTGTGTTTTACGTACACATAGTATGCAAGCATATACACGCACACACATTTTATATACAAACATACATTATATATATGTATATATATGCATTTGTGTTGGGAATGTATAAACATATACTATATGTAACTTATGTTTTGCATACATATAATATACAAGCATATGCATGCACACACATTCTTATATATATAAACATGCATAATATATATATATATATAATATATTTGTGTTGGGCATGTATAAATATATGCTATATGTAACTTCTGTTTTATGTACATTTAGTATATGAGCATATACATGCACATACATTTTATATATACAAACATACATAACATATATACACATATATGTGTATGTGTGCACACACATAATTTATATAATCAGTCACTGGGCATTTATTAGCAGCCCGCTATTACCATTTACAGCTCGAGAAGGAGAAACTCCTCTGAGAGTTCCCGAGTAAATTTGAGAAGTTGAAGTTTTCTGCTTCAAGAGAGCTCCTTAATCCAGACAGAACACAATACTTTCTCAGCACCCTGCTTATTTGATGCTAAGGTTTGTTATTGTTTCAGTGGCCTCAAAGTAGCAGAAGAAACAGCTTGACCCCTAAAAGAAAATAAATGGCAGAGAAATGGCTTTGCCCAGTTTGGTGCAGCTTGTTCCCTAAAAATGTCTAAATCTTGCTCCAGGCAATTGTGCTAGGTTTCAGTACATGTGTGCCCATTTTTTCTCAGTCAATGTGTACTTTGTTAGGAGAATAGGACCCAGATTTATGGGCAAACATTTTAGTTATCATTGCTTTTATCTTTTATTTACTAATATTATGCATATTCATAATCTCACTTCCCTCATTGGAATGTTCATTATACATATGGGATGGGCTCTGAAAAAGCACATTTAACTTTTTTTCATAGATAACCCCCATGACTTCCAATCAGTTCTATTTCATCAGTTCCATAGAGAATCCAAGTAGTTTATCCCTTACAGAATAAAAAAAATAGGGCAGGGTGGTACTGTTATAACTCTGGTATAAGTTTTGGATTTTGCATTCATTGTGACTCATTTCTAGACAGACTTGGGGATTCCTGGCAATTTGGATTATTTCCTGTTTTCTTTGAAAAGGAAAGCTATGATTTAAATACCAACTTTTAAGATACCTTTGTAAAAATGAACTCCTCCAGGTGGCAAGGTGGTGTAGTGAATAGAGCACCGGCCTTAGGTTCAAATCCGACCTCAGACACTTAATAATTACCTAGCCATGTGGCCTTGGACAATCCACTTAACCCCATTTCCTTGAAAAATCTAAAAAAAAATGAACTCCTTCATAAATGTTTTATTTTGAGTCCATGACATCATGGACTCCAACCTGATTTTGTGTAACCGGGAAGTACTTTGGTGGGAACTTGGGAACAACAATGATGAATAATAAAAATGTATTCTCTCTCCAAATCAGAGTGACTGTTAAGAATTTGAAAGATTTTAAGTTGTGACTGAGTAACTGTGAGTCCTCCTTAGACCAACTAGCATGAGAGTAGGTTGTCTTTGAAGTACTTTCACCTTTCTTTTGTGTATTTAAACAAAACAGAACTTCAAGTGACACTCTTTTTAACCCTGCCATCATTATCACTAGCATTCTTCTTTTCTCAATACTGCCCCCCCCAAATATTCCTTACTTATAACAAATTAACACAGAAACAAAGAAAAATAAATCTACACATTGGCTGTGATTGAAAATGTGTATCTTCTAACACTTTTAGGGTCTCTCTGGGTGGGTAGGTATAACTCATTTGTCAATTTCCATTTTACTTCATTTATATATATATATATATATATATACACATAAAATATATATTATATATATACATATATATATATATGTACTATTTTCTCCTATAGCCTTCAGGTTAGTAACAGACTTAATCTATCTAATATAATGCACCATTCCTTTGTGATACTCTGAGTCAACAGAAATCTTTTGTTCAGGTCTTTTTTTTTTTATGGTCAAAACCACTATAATAATTTTCCTAGAGAAAAGCTAGAGAATTTTACATTTTCTCCTGGTTAGCTTCCAGGCAACTTCACTTTGTTCCATATCTGGTATATTTGATTTCATACCCTCCATCTACACTAACTCCCATTATTCTTAAGAATTCTCAAAGTGTTCAAATCAAATTTTTATACTCCACCATGATGATATATGCCTTATCTTATGAAAATCATATCCCTTCTATCCTGATCATCTATGGATCCATACTCTATGAAATTAGGAGGGGGGATTGTTTCTTCTGGGCACATTTGATTATATCTGTGGCCAAAGGTATTTGACAGAAAACATTTCATAACATAGGGCCATGACTATCTACTTCTCTCATTGGAATATTCATTATATATATGGGATGGTTTTGTGAAAAAATACATTCAACTTTATTTTTATAGATAACCCACAGGCTCCCGTGACATCCAATCAGTACTATTCCATTAGTTCCATAGAGAACCCAAGAGGCTTATTCCATACAGAATTAAAAAATGGGTAAGGGTGATAGTAGTGTATCTCTGATGTAATTCTTAGGTGACTCACTTTCCATTTTCCAACAAACAAATAGGGATTCATGGTAATTTGGATTATTTCCTCTGCTTTTGAAAAGGAAAGTTATCACTTAAATACCAGATTTTAAGATATCTTTGTAAAACATGAACTTCTTAAGCTATATTTCCCAACAATATTTCCCTATTGACAATCATGACCTCAGTCTGTGGGTTATCCACATCCATCTTCACAGAACACTCTGCTGCAAGACTGCATGGAGAATCACTCATCCCCTTGGTCAGATATTCACTTTACTTGCCATTATGACATATGATGTTTTTAACCCTCAACCTGCTGCCACTTGTTGGAGCGTTATAGAGCTGAGTAAATAATAACTCATACATTGAGCTTATTTATCCTGAAAGCATGGATTTTTCAAATTCTACTCTTCTAGAAATCCCAGGTACTGGACCAGAACATCAGGGAAGGGTTTAATCCACACTCCAGTCATCTAAAACTTTCATAGTATAGGTAGCCCATTATCATGCCATTATTTGCCCTTGGATTTTGTCCCCAGATACTTCAAGGGGATTAACTTTCTTCTAGAACAGAAATTCTTAACTTTTTATTTTTTTGATATGTTATGGATTGCTCTGGCAGTTTGGTAAAACCTAAAACTCCTTCTTAAGAGTTTAATATCTAAAAAAAATTCATAATTGGAAAAAATACAAAATTTCAGTTAGAGGTTAATTTTCCCATCCAAGTTTACAGATTTCTGAAAAGTGTCCATGGACCCCAAGTTAAGAACCTCTGCTTTAGAAGGTAGAGGCATTATGATGCTGTTTATATTGTCTGGACAAGACTCCACCCACTTGGTATCAAAAATCACTTTGAATGACACCAGCAATTAATTATTCACTCAGCTTATATGGGATGCTCTTAAGTACATGCGGTTTATATTGAAATTAGTTTTGAAAAAACTCTCTTCACACTCCAACACTTCTGAGAGATAGGTGTGGTTTGGCCCCATATCTTTCATCTTCTTAATGAGAGGTAGTATGATTCAACACTAAGCTGGGTCCTCTTTTTAAATTGCTTGTGAATAAATAGAGACTGGTAGAACTAGACTAGATGGACTCTAATGAAAAAAACTGACTAACATTCATTTCAAGACTGTGACAAAGGTAATGAAGAGCTCAGAAGTAGACATTTCAAGACTTTTTGGTACTCTAGCCTAAGAAGCAGTTCAAATAATTGGAGAAACCTGGACCCACAGACACCACCACCTTGTGTCTAGTACTTTAACTATAGTCTTTAAATTTTTTTCAGCACCAATGCTGCATTTTCCTTTTGCATGCATGTTGCTTCCACAGTATAGTTATTTTTTCTACTTTTTTCTTTTTTTTTCAAAGGCAATGGGATTAAGTGACTTGTCCAAGGTCACACAGCTAAATAATTATTAAGTATCTGAGTTTGGATTTGAACTCAGGTCTTCCTATCTTCAGGTCTGGTGCTCTATCCACTGCCATTTTCTCTACTCTTATAGAAAATATTTCTGTCCTCTTTTTCTCTTGATGGGGTCATTTGTATTTCACACAGTCTTGGTCCCATTCTTCTCTCATTCTTGTGCTGTTTCCTTTAAAGGTGGTTCTCATGGGTTCACTTATCAGATTTCCTGGGTTTTCTTTTTTTTTAATTTTAATTTTTTGTTTTTTTGCAAGGCAATGAGGTTAAAAGACTTGCCTAAGGTCACACAGATAGATAATTATTAAGTGTTTGAGGCTGGATTTGAAAACTCAGGTCCTCCTGACTCCAGGGCCAGTGTTCTATCCATGGTGCCACCTAGCTCCTCCCTAGCTGTCCCCAGCTTCACCCTTTCTTAAGATGATTTTTTTCATGTAGGACCCTAGACCATGCATAAATTGCCTTAAACACAATTTAAGAGAGCTTAAGGAATAGAATAGAAAAGCTATGAACCTTGAGTTAAGAAGGCCTGGATTTCAGCCAAGAATTAGATAGTTAGAAGCTTTGTGACCCTAAGAAATCTATTTAACCCTCAGTTTTCTTATCTGGAAAATGAAAGGGTAGTCTTGAAAGTCCTTTCCAGTTCCATATCTGTGATTTGAGATTCTGTGGTTGGGGTTGAATCTTTGCAATATTAACAATATTTCAACACTTTCCTAGTGCTCACATGACTATCAAAAGTCATTACAATTCAGTGAATGTTTTTTTTTGCAAGGCAAACAGGGTTAAGTGGCTTGCCCAAGGCCACACAGCTAGGTAATTATTAAGTGTCTGAGACCAGATTTGAACCCAGGTACTCCTGACTCCAGGGCCGGTGCTTTATCCACTATGCCACCTAGCCGCCCCATCAGTAAATGTTTCAATGCTATGGATTCTTTATGGATAACTCTTATGTCAGATCATCCTCCTATCTCATTGGTTACTTGCTTCATTCTGGTCACATCTGTATCTGCAGAGGCTTTTACCTTCTTCACTACCAATCTGGCAGAATTTTGCTGGCTATCCATAATAAGCCATCATAATTTTGGCTGTTTGTATTGGCCTTTAGAACACTTTTGAGTCTGTATATGCATCCTGGATATGTGAGCCATGGTTTTTTTTTTTTCTTATTTGTCCACAATCCTTCAGGTCTTCAAATGCAAGACTTTTCATCAATTTCTTTTGTCTCTATCAGAAGTCTTTAGGAGTTCTATTGCATGCTTGACCCAAATATCTATGGAATCTTCCTTAGAAAGGCAAAGGTAATTTTCTTGAAAAATTTCCTTCCTTTGTTTATTTAGCCTTTATGTTTGTAATTAGTTATTTTGTTTGGGGCCTGATCACATGTAAAACTTCTCTGTCCAGCCCAGGGGATCTAATTCATGTTGACACACAGATAGGATATATTTCTTTGCATTATCATAAATCTATTTTTTTTTCCTCCTCTCTTAAGCCTTTATTTGACTTAGGAGAGCCAGTCCTGTCTAAGCACAGGTAGAGCTTTTACCTCTGGAACAGGGAGTATGAAAATGCCTCATTTACTAATGAAGTGTCTGAGTATAAGAGTGAACCTCTTCCCTTAATTTCCTACATGGGGGAAAGCATGTGTGATCCTTAACCTCTGCACTATGTCATTATTTGTAATCATTAATTTTGCAATATTTCTAGTGTCTTTTCTGCTTCTGAGAAGATAGCAAGTCAGTTTCTTGGTATTGTCACCTATCTGAATTTTGTCAGGTAATTTTGAGTGGCCAAGTTTTCCCAGAGACATCCTTAGTGGATTGTTTTATTTTTCCCCCCAAATAACTATTCTAAATTTCTCCAACTATTTTACTTTGACCTTTGAGTCTTCTACAATATCCTCAGTCACACCCACAGGGTCTACTCCAAATGTCAGTAATCCCTTATGAATGTCAACAGTACTTTTAAAGCACTGCACCCATATTTTCACAACCTAGATCCGGAATGCTAATATTTGACTTGATCACAAAAGGGCAATTCTCTAATCAAACAAATAAGTAGAACTTCAAAAAAAGGCTATGTGATAATCTCAGCATTATCAAATAATAGCAAATTATCAAATTTAAAAGCCTCAGTGTTACATTTACACAATAAATATTGAATAATAGTTACAATCTTGTTAGTACAATTAACAGATGATAATTCTGATATAGGCAAAGCCAACATATGAATACAATGTGTAGAAACAGTGAAAGTTCATACATTAAAAAAAGAAAAGAAGAATAATCAAAAATACCCCTCCAAAATAAAACAGCATTCAAAATAACTGATAACTTCAGTAAGAGAATACAATTAAATAGCATTGTAAGAAAATAAAAGTATACCTCAAATATATCAAAATATATCAAAATCTTAAGAGAAAATGTCTGCAAAAAAGCAAGGAGCAGTAGTTCTACTCAAACAAAATGTGGAACTATATTCAGCTCTCACATCAAAGCTGTAATAAGAAAATACAATAGCATAAAAATGAAAACTCAAAGAAAAAAATTAACATTAAATTTCTTGTGTCTTTAATGCATGCAACAATCATGCAAGTAATTCTCCTTTGAAAAAGGTAGAAAGAAAGAATTAAAATGGTATCTAAAACTCCCAAGGCAAAAGCAATTTAAAAAAAAGTTTAAAGGGTTCCATTTATAACCACTTGGTGGTGCTGATTGGCAGTGTGAGTTGGTAAGCCAAAGGGAGCAGCCTGAAACCTGCCCTGGCCCACCCATATCTTTGAAATTTTGGGTGTGACTACTTTTCTCCCATTATACCTTCCTCTTTCTAGCATACTAAGAAGTGGTTTCTGGCACCAGAAAAATATTGGCTATGGACTCATGAGAGAGCTAGCCCTGCCAAATGAAAATCACTTTATAGAGAGGAGCAGACCTTGGGAGCCCTTAAGAGCAATCTAGTCGACAGAGATGCCCTGTCCACAGGAAAGCTTTGTGAGAATTCTTATTAGGAAAGGAAGAATACTGAGGAGGTGCAAGTTTCCTTCAATAGCTTCATTTGTTTTTTATATAAGTGCCTCCATTAACCATTGTGCTTTGTGTTTGTGCCCACTTTTCTCTTAGATTTATTGTGTACTTGTAGGAGTGTGCATCCAAATTTATGGAGGGGGGAGAGAGGGAGGGGTTGTTTTATGCTATTTTATGCTATTTTAATAAATACCATTGTCATAAAAATAATTGTGTCTACATAATTGAGGCCAATAAAGGGAAGCCTACTACTGGGGGCTTGTAAGCTATAGCTTTAGGAGTTCTGACCTACAGAGTACATCTAGAATAGCCTTTCAGGACCTAACCTGAATGTGGGAGTGTCGAGGGAGAGTTGCACATCCCCTCAAGATGGGTGTGTATGTGTGTTAAACAGCCATATAAATATTTAAATTGCCAAGTTAAACTTTAATTGGTCACTCTGGGAACTCCTGCTCTAGGGTAAAAAATTGTCTTTTGAAGACAAGTGTGATGACAAGATAAATGTAAATCCCAAGAAGCATCTAAATATTATATATATATTAACTAACTGAATAGTCTAACTCCTGTCCCAAGGTCTATTGTATGTGACTCTCTCCTTATTGCTTTGTGTGAGAACTGGTGAGAGGTGAGAGAGTTTCAAATCTCAGCCAGTCCTTTTGGGGACTCTTTAAGACTTCTTTGAGTTCTGAGTTGCTTTGGGCATTAATGGTTTCCAGGTTCAAGAGAAGATGGAAGAGGCCATCTTCACGTCAGGGCTACCGAAGAAAAAGACTGGGAAACAGCAGAAGAGGAGCTGGGAGTCTCTATCATATGTCCCTCATCTTAGCTTTCACTGAGGAGAATTTGGGAGTTTCTTCTTGGGTAAAATTTTGTACCTTCTCTTATTTCAACTGAATTACTTGACTCCCAATGGTAGAACTCCTTCACTTTGTATTGTCTGATCCTTAACAGAGATTTTCTCTCTTTCCTGGAAGTGCTTGGAGTGACTTTGAACATGAAGTTTTGATTAGTTACTGTGTGTTCAACACTTGGTTCTCCTACCTTTCTGTTTGCTCAGTCTCCTTTGTTGGATGATCATCCATTAACCACCTCCAAACCATGAGCATATACCAGGAATTTGCTCTGGATCCTTCTTTTCTCTCTATTCTCTCAGGTTCCATGACTACAAACTCTCCTGAGCTTCAGATTTTCTGAAGGGGATATTCCATAGGGACCTCAAACTCCATGCCCCCAAATAGAATTCCTTAAACTATCCCTGTTCACAACTTCCTTATTTTTGTGCTTAACCATATCACTATTCTTTAATGAACCAAGGCTGGCTTTCTTAGAGTCATCCTCACCCTCTCGCTTTCTCTGACTTCAAATGTTGAATCATTTGCCAAGTATTGCCAATCATTTCTCCCTAACATTTCTCCTTGTATTCTTTATTCTTTATTCTCATCTCTAGTTCAGGCCTTATCACCTGGACTATTATAATAGCCTCCTAATTGGTTTCTCTTACTCTGGTTTCTTACTTGTCTAATCTATGCTATTAACCACCTGCCACAGGGATATTTATAAAGCATGTCTGTCTGACTTTATAACTCCTCTGCTCATTCAATTCTAATGATCTTCTATTATCTGAGAATAGCTAAGTCATTAACAGTTGATCATCATGCAATAATGCTGTTACTTTGTATAGTATATACATATAGTATAGTATAGTATATAGCATAGTATAGTGTATATATATATATATATATATACATACACATGTGTACACACCCATGTGTGCATACGTGCTACCTCTTCTCCTATAGAATAAGCCCCTTGAGGATAGGGACTGTTTCATTTCTGTTTTTCTGTCTCCAGAACCTAACACATTTCTTCCTAGTCCCAGGGATATAGTAGGCACTTAATAAATGATAATGATTATTTGAGTGATTGAGAATCTTATCTGTTTGCAACAGAAACTGCCTGAGACCAATAATTTAAGAAATAATTTAGATACATTCTGAGGACAGAGATTTAATTAAGCATCTGATGGGTCTGAATGGGACAAATGGAGGCTCCTGTGTCACCTGATGGGCTGGTGAGAAGACTGATTTATCTCTGCAAACTCCGCCTTTTCCCCTTATTTGCAGTCCTAATTTTGAGATACTGAATCCCTTCTTTGATCTGGTAAGGAGAGATAGCACAAGAGTGGGAATTTAGGCAAGTTCCTGAAGGGGTTGTGCTTCAATAAGGTATACTTTTTGTCCTTGAATATTCATTATGCTAAATAAACTTTGTGGTTAGTCTACTGATTATCTGTATCCTATCAATGCCAAGTATTGTTGGATTGAGTAAGTCAAGTCTAGGTGAGGGTAGGTTTCTAGAATAGAAAAGAATTTCATATTTTAAATCTGTTTTTAGGAGAATATGAAGGTCTGGCACATACCTAGGGGGCCTCATTTGGTGTCTCCAATTGGAGGATACTTGGGGGGTTATATCCTGAAGAATCATTATGACCTGAAAAGGAGAATGTATAGTGATAGACTGAAGACCATGTGTTGATATTGCTGTATATCCTTTGATTTTGAAGAGGACCAGTGTCATCTCAGGATGATGTTCTGACTTCACATGAATTAGATTTAGGTGAGGCAGTTTCACAAAATCAACCTCACTCTATCTCCCAGAGTCATTGAAGTTTAGTAGCAAGATAAAAGTTAAGATGACCAACAGTGACCTGGGATCCATTGGGTGACCTTGGCTTCTTTGATGTCTGAGTAAGCTCCAAGTGCTCCACAATGCAACTAGGTAGCACAGTGGATAGAACACTGGCCTTGAAGTCAGGAGGATAAAAGTTTGAATTCCAGCCTCAGACACTTTGCAATTACTAGTTGTGTGACCTTGAACAAGTCACTTAACCCTAATTGCTTCTCATCCAGGGCCATCTCCAGTTGTCCTAATTTCTATAACTGGTCACTGGATCCAGATGACTCCAGAGGAGAGCATGAGACTGGAGATGTAGCAAGGTATCCCTTGCTCAAATCCAGTTCATGTGCTTGTCTTGGCATCACTTCCCTGATGTCATGGTCTTCTTCTAGAACAAAGGATGAATATCTTCATTATCATCATCATCAACATCATTATCCAGTGCTCCCTTAGTACCTGCTTCAGGCACCTTCATGACCTTAATGTTTTTCATGTATCTGTTCTACTGGGGAAAGTCTTCACAGGCTTGGGGTAGACATCCCCTGAACTAACTTACAGGTTTGAGGCCTATTGGGTACCTCAGCCTGGTTTAACCAGTCTGCCCAGATCCTGCTGTACATGCTACAACTTCTTGGAGTCACAGGTGAGAGTAGGGAGACAAGTGGACACCAAAGAAGGATGAGTAGACCCTTACACCAGAGGTACTAGTCCTCCCTGCACACCCCATATACCCTAGAACATGAGTAGACATTCTATAACTGGTCAATTAATTACATGTTGAAGAATAGGGAAGGGGAAGGGAATGGAATAAGCATTTAGTGTCGAGTGTGCCAGTGTGCCAAGTGCTTTGAAAATATTATCTTATTGAACCTCATAACAACCCTGGATGGTAGGTGCCATTATTATTCTCAGTTGATAGTTGACGAAACTGAAGAAGTTTAGGGACTACCCCAGTGTGACAAGAGTAGTAAGTGCGTGAGCCTCTGCTTGACTGCAGAGGTTTTCAAAAAAGCCTACCAATTTCAGCCTCTCTTTATCTCATTTGCTTCTGAGGAATTTCAGGGATTCCTTTGCTCATGGCATCTGGTGATATGAGTGGTGACTCTGACTTTCAGGGTTTTAAAAGGTCAGTTGAGTGACTCAAAGGAATCCGGCAATGGGAGTTCAGGCTTGGTTCCTCAATCAGCTTATCAGTGATGTCCTGAGGAACAGGAGCAATCTTTTGGAATGACCTCTGGGACTCCACCCCTTTGGAAAGTTTCATCCAGGTGGTGTGCTGGATCTCTACATGAACTTAATGGGAATAGTACTAACTAGGAACTGATATAGTCAAAGTTTGGTCTCCCAGAGACTGAGGAGGTATACAAAAGAATATGTCCTAGACATGGTGCAGGAAATATTTATATTTTTCTATCTACAGCTTTCTTTTTGTAAAAGCTAATTGATATGAACTACTAGTCCCCTAACAACAGGGCAGAAAGGGAAATAGGCTAGCATCTAGAGTTGAAGAGACTGTCTCCTAGAACACTGAGAGGGAGATGTACCCCACCCTGGTTAGAGAGGGTGGGGCCAGAGCACACTCACCCCAAGTTTTTCATCACTTCATTTTCTACAGCTGTTCTGAGCCATATGTTTGTGGAGGACTAGGGAAAATTAGTGTATGCACTCCAGAGACTTGACAAGATCACTTGTTTAAATCCTGAGCCAGAGTGCCACATAGTGAACAACTCAGATATCACAAAATAAGCAATATCGTGACCCATTCTCTTTTTGTAAGAAGAGAAATCAATGTATAGCTTTATTTGGACCACAACAGTGCTTTAGTGCCCTACATTATTTCATAGTGCAAGGGTGTACTAACCAAGGGCACAAATGGAAGGTGTAATGATCTACAAACTAGATTCAAAATTTGAAACCTGGATCATTAATTTCTCCTCATATAAAATGAAATCCTTCACTAAAAATTCTACTCTGCTGGTCTGAAGGTGATCAAATACTATGCTAGTGGAACATAAACTCCAAAAGGTGTTAGAAAGGTGCTGTGTTGGAAAGGCTTTGAATATGGGTCTGGATTGCAGATTATTTGAAATTCCAGAAGAAATTTATACAGCGGTTATTACCTTAATAGTAAACATTTGCCAAACATAATTAAATTTGTTATTGACTTCTAGCTTATTTATCAAAATAGAAATCTATGTTGAATCATCTTTAATAGTTAAAATGATTAGGAAGCTCTTTTGGTTGTAATATGAATTCTGAGAGTTGATAATAAATTTTTTGACCCCTGGGAAACAAAGTTATAAAGTGATTTTGAACTGTATCAGTCAAGGAAGTATGCATCCCCTCCAGAGATCCTTAAAGTATGAAATAAAACATCTAGAACTGAGACTGTGATAGAGTTATATATTTTCTTTTTAAAATAAATTTTATTGATACTTTTTGTTTTTATAATCACCTAACATTTCTGAATATAGGTGATATAATTTCCTTCTATTCCCTGAAAGCATTTCTTCATAATAAAGTATAAAAAAGAAGAAAAGAAACAGTTCTGCATACTGACATATTGCAAAAGTCTGCACTGTTCCATTCCCATAGTTCCCCACTTCTGCAAAGAAATGTGTATGGGAGGTATCTTTTTATAACTATTCTTTGGTACCAAGTTTGAGCATTATAATTCACTGTATTCAGGTTGATTGTTTTGTTGTTCTTTCCATGTACATTGCTGTAGTCATTGTGTGTATATACATATATATATATATATATATATATATATATATATATATATATTTCAGTTGAAAGCTTTATTTCAAGGGTGGGAGATTCATGTTGGCTAAGTTACTTTTTGGTTTCATTTTTCAATCAGAATCCCTATGTAATGCTTTATATTTAAATATATCCTTAAGCTTATCCATAGCAATGTTCTGTAACACTTTCTATTTTTAACATATAATTAAGTTTCAGGATAGATTTCTATTTTGATAAATAGGACAAAAAAAATCAAGCTAGATGACGATGGCAGATGTTTTACTTTTACTTATGACCATTATATATTATTCCTAAGTATATATGTATTTCTGGAAAGGTTCAAGTATGTTTTGGCATTTGGTTATGGTGTGTGGGCATTTTTAGCACTGAAGAAATGAAAAAATATTTTTTATTAACTGTTTTTGCTTCTGGTCATAATTAGAGGAATGGAGGAATGGTAAATTTAGAGTCCTTGGTATCATAATCTACTCAAAGGAAAATAAGATATATTAAGAAATAGTGAGTTCTTTCATGGTATCGTTTCAAAAGACCTATATCTTTCAATATTTTGGTGGAGTAGCTCTTTTGGATCAATTATACATGAAGACAACGGTCTGGTGTTGAAAAAAGCTTAAAGTATCAAAGTAAAGGCTGCTAAAATAAAGTGGAATTCAGGGAAAATAAAATGGCAACTACTTGTTTAGCTACTTGAGACAATTAGGTTGAATTTATAGTCATAGACATAGCAATTTGAAGCTGGAAAAGACCTTAGAGACTATTTAGTTCAAACTCTTATTTATAAAGATGAGGGAGATAAAGACACATAGGTACAATGTGTCACATTAAAAATTGGCTAAAAGTTTAGGTGTAGATAGATAGTTAATTTATCGTGGGATCATGAAATAAGAAGCTAGAAGGAACATTTTGGGTTCAGAAGTTATTGTTTGCCTCTGTCTACCTGAGCTGTCTATCTATAGTCAAGATGATACAGTAAATGGAATACACTGGACCTGGAGTCAAAGAAAGTGAGTTAACATCCATTTTCAGGCACTCTCTAACTTGAACAATTCATTTAACCCTTATTTAACCTCAATTCCTCATCTACAAAATGGAGACACATTGGAAATGGAAATGGCAACTACTCCTCTGCCTTTACTCCTGGAAGGAATAAATTTTGTTCACCCTTCAGTGTATCAGCTTGGACCATAAAGATTTTCCTCCCTAGTCCTGCCATAATCATAGCATCTTCATAAAA
Source organism: Macrotis lagotis (assembly GCF_037893015.1). Taxonomy (NCBI): domain Eukaryota; kingdom Metazoa; phylum Chordata; class Mammalia; order Peramelemorphia; family Peramelidae; genus Macrotis; species Macrotis lagotis. The sequence continues at coordinate 260,474,548 of NC_133661.1, read as the reverse complement.
GTCAACATTGAATGAGTGGTCCAGTTATCAAGCATTCATTTAGCACCTACTTTCTGCCATACATTTCATATATATATTTTAGTTTTTGCTAGGCAATGGGGTTAAGTGGCTTGCCCAAAGTCACACAGCTAGGTAATTATAGTGTCTGAGGCTGGATTTGAACTCAGGTACTCCTGACTCCAGGGCCAGTGCTCTACCCACTGTGCCACCTAGCTGCCCCCAAGCACTATATTAAATGCTAAGAACAAAGGCAAAGATAGTCCCAGACCTGAAGGATTTCACAATATAAATAATTTTTATACTAATAAATGAGTTGCTTTGTTAGTGTTATTATTGTTATTTAACCATTCAGTGGAGTCCAGCGCTTTTCAATGCCATGGACTTGTTCATGGAGTTCTCCTGGTAAAGATAATGGAGTGGGGTGGCTAGGGGGTCTGTGTTTGTGTGTGTGTGTGTGTGTGTGTGTGTGTGTGTGTGTGTGTGTCTTAATGGTGCTGACTGGGTCCACAGTGTCTGAATTGGAAAAGGAGGGGGAATACCTAGCATACCACTATCATAAAAGGAGGATCTTTTGGGAAGAAATTCTCTATATGCTAAATGAAATTTGCCATTACACTAACTCTTGGCTGTATTTCCTGGTCCTCTCTGTACTAACCTTTTACTCTGTCTTCCCTACTCTCTCCTTTGACTCTCTCTCTTTGATTTAACTTCCTAGTAGGACCTCTGGATTTACTTCAATCTGTAAAATGGAAACACATTGGAGTAGGAAAGACAAACCATTCCATTATCTTTTTTTTTTTTTTGCAAGGCAATGGGGTTAAGTGGCTTGCCCAAGGCCACACAGCTAGGTAATTATCAAGTAGCTGATTTGAATTCAGGTACTCCTGACTCCAGGGCCACTGCACCACCTAGCTGCCCCCAAGGGAGGATTTTTCTGAAGGAAAGATAAGTTCAGTTTTGAACATATTGTATTTAAGTTGTTTATGGAACATTCAGTTAAAAATATCCAGGGGCAGCTAGGTGGATAAAGCACCCACCAGCCATGGAGTCAGGAGTACCTGGGTTCAAATCAGCCACTTGTTAATTACCTAGCTGTGTGGCCTTGGGCAAGCCACTTAACCCTGTTTGCTTTGCAAAAACCTAAAAAAAAAAAAAAAGAAATATATCCAAAAGGAAATTGTAGATATGAGGGGTCAAGAGAAGGGTCAGATAATTGAATGGAGGAAGACAATATATAAAAGCTGCAAAGGGGAGACAGGGGAAGTCAAGCTCTAATTGTCATTTAGTTTTGCCTTTTGAGCTATCATATCTTCCCTGAATCTTTTCTTCTTCAGGGTAAATATTCTTAGATTCTTCAACTGTGCCCTTCAGTATTCTGGTTGCCCTCCTCTGAATACTCTCCATTTCACTGATATCCTTCTTAAACTATAGTGTCTAGAATTGGGGGTGTGATGAGGCCTGATCTCAGTCTTAGAAGGTGTAACCCTCTTGGTGCATCCTAAGTGCACCAAGTCTGAAATCAGGAAGACCTGGGTTCAAATGCAGTTTTAGATAGCTAGCCATGTGAACCTGGGCAAGTCACTTAACTGCTGTCTGTATCAGTTTCCTGAAATGTAAAATGGGGATAATAATGGCACCAATTTCATAAGATTATTATAAAGATCAAATGAAATATTTTTAAAATGCTCAGTAAAATTTCTGTTATGCAGTAATTACTTAGTTAATAATCCCTTTCTCCTCCCTTTCCCCCAATTAATTTTTTTATAACACATTACACTGCTAACTCACATGAAGCTTGCAGTCCAACAAAATCTACATTTTTTTTACAGAAAAATTGTCTAGTTGGACCTCTTCAAATTTATATTTGTTAAATTGATTTTTTTGTACATAAATGGAAGCCTTTACATTTATCCCAAATGAATTTTTTTATTGATTCAGCTCAATGCTTTTGCTATGAAGATTTTTTTTTTTTTTTACACCTTGACACTATCAATTTGGCACCAGGTGATTATCCTACTGATGATATTCCTGTTCCTTGCTAGCTAAGTTAGTACTCAGAATATAGATTTGATCTGATCATAGTATTATACCTGACACTTTTCCAGCATATTAAAATCTATCAAAGCTTATACTTTACTGACCTAGCAATTGAAATCTCAGGATCCCCCCCCCCATGACAGGATGAAGCATTTTGAGAAATCAAAGCCAGACAACAGAAATGACATTGATAATGGCTAAGATAATTTTATCCAAAAGTTTAACCATTGTAAACCTATTGATGCAACAACACTGAAAGAACCAACAAAATGCCTTAATCAAAAATATTGGACTTACTTGCCAAGTAGAGAGTGATAGACAAAGTTCACACTGGTTTAGGATTTAGCCATGCTTATAAAACTTTCAAATTGAGATTCAAATAAACAGTATTGTCTTTTAAAAGCTCAGAGAAGCAGTGGATGATAAAACTAACTTAAATAATAATTGGCAAGAGATTCAACAAAGAAAAATCATTTAAAGTTTGTTAAGGATGGGAAAAGGAGGACAACAAATTAGAAGAGAAATGGAAATGACCTCTAAAGATTTACATAAGAGTTTTCATCATTAACAGACTCACCATATTTGGACCAAAGCATCACAGTCTCAGATATATTCTTAGGAGAAATAGAAATACTACTAAGGAGAACAAAGATATGAAAAGTAACTGGATTGGATTAAAAATTTGAAAGAGATCTGTGAAAGGATCAATATACAAAATATCTGCAAGAGAGGATTTACAAAAGAGTTAAAATAAAACCTCAGACTTTATTAAATACACTAAAAATGAAGAAATCATTTTTCACATCTGAATATGACTACCTTCCTGACTATATAAATTATTTATGAGAAGCATATACATAAATCAAGAGCATTCTCTATAAGGCATTCCTAGGAAACAAGCTAGTTTTTGTAAGTTATATTTAATAATTGACCACATATCTATGATTTTGTAATTGATTTGTAATAATTTGTAATTGAAAGTACAGAGAATATAAAATTTCTTTGTACTCATTTTCTATAGCTTATGAAAAAGTTTTTGATTTGATAGAGCAAAAGCTCATATTCAACAAAATGACTTTCATACATAAATGAAAATTTCAATATTTCTAAAAAATAACAGAAATAACACTGTTCAATGACCATCTGTCCACAAACCTATGAAAAGGAATATAATGGGAAACTAAATGCTACTGAAATGTATTTGCACTTGGAAAGAGCTTCTGAAGAGAGCCTGAGTTAAAAATGGATGGAGATAAACTCTAGGGTTTTCTTTTTGTGAATGACATTGTGCTTAGTAAATCAAGTCCCAAAACTTTTCAGGGACCCCTGGAAAAACTTGGGAACCACTCAAAAGAATTTGATAAACAAGAAAGACAATTAAACTCATTTGAGATTCCACCTTACATCCATCATATTAGCAAGGATAACAAAAGATTTTAATAGTCAATGCTGGAAGTGTTGGGGAAAGATAGGCTGGTTCAGCCATTCTGAAAAGATCAATCATCAATAAACACAAAGTGATTAAAATGTCCATACTCTTTGACCAAGATAGTATATTATCTAAAGTATATAGCTCTATATCCCAAAAAGAAAAAAAAGAAACAATATATATCAAAATATTTATAACAGTTTTCTTTATAGATGCAAAGAACTAGAAACAAAGTAGATATTCATTGTTTGGGGAAAGGTTGAATAAATTGCAGTATGCTAAGTTATGGGAATATTGCTACATTATAAGAAACAATGAACTTGATAAATATAGAGAAATATGGAAAGATGTGAATGGTTACAAAATGAAAGAAGTTGAAGCAGGAAAACAATATAAACAATGACTACAACAATATAAATAATGTCAACTTAACAATCTAAACTAAATTCTGTGAAATTATGACCAGATGTGAACTAAAAGAATGTCATGAGAAACTCCTCCTGTCTTCTCTTTAGAGCTGGGGAACTATGAGTTTAAAACACTTCTTTTAAAGCTACATTTTTTCAAGATATTGCTTAATTTTGCAAAATTTTGTTATTCTCCTTTGTTTTAGGGATACCCGGGTTGAAGGCTAAATGGAAGGACACATTGTCAAATGTCAGTGACATAGAAACTAAATCAATAAAATTTTATTTAAAAATTTAGGATTTTGTCTCAATGGGAAGCTTGGGATCATCAAAGGAACTTTGCAGTTTCCCAAAGGCAATCAAAGCTGAAAACTTGTGCAATTTTAGACCCAATTCATTATCCATCTATGTTGCTTGTCCTAGATAAAAACATACTGATAGACAAGCTAAATAGGTCACCAATCTGATGGATATAAGGTGGCATTTTAGACTTGTTCTAATTTGTATTTCTTTTATTAGCAACTTGGAATAATGTTTCATATAGTTCATAATAATACAAAATCCTATTGTGAATTATTTGTTTATATCCCTTGACTTAATTATCTGTTTAGGAATGGCTTTTGGGATTATAAAAATCTGTTACCCGTATAACTTGAATATTAGATCCTTACTGGGTATATTTGATACAGCTTTCTCCATAATTGACTGCTTCTAATATTATCCTAGTAATGTTAATTTTGTTTATGCAAAAGCTTTTGATCTTCATGTTTAATAACGACCCTCTCATGAAGTACTGAGACTGCCCTTTGTGCCTTATTTGATTACCACTAACATATGAGAAAGATGCAATTACTGTCTTCATTTTACAGAAAAGGAAACTGAGGCTTATAGAGGTTAAGTGATTTTCCTAGTATCCCTATTAAATATCTGAGGTCTGATTTGAACTCAGATAGTTTTGACTCTAAGTCTAGAACTCTTTCCATTTTACTAATTAGTTGTTGTAGCCTCTTTGTTAGTATTTTATTTAATATTCCTATTCTAAATCTATGACCACCTATGAATATGTAGCAGAAGAAGTAAGCTCTCTATATAGGAAGTCCACTAATGTGGAAAGGAGTTTGTCATGGTGTGATTTGAAGGTAAGAAAAATAGACATCTTTAATCTTAAACTAGTCTACCCTTCTCCAAGGGAGATTTTTAATCCTTCCAGGGAGAAAACAGGCCAGAGACTACTCTTCTCTCTTTAAGGAGAGGCAGTACTGGAATAGAACTATATCTGTCTACTCCCTTAAATATTATTAATTTAAGGAATATATTTGGATTACATCTAGTTTTTTATCACTTTGTCATGTTGGAGGAAGGAAGATCCCAAATTCTGTTTTCAAGGTTTGACTCCTTTCCTCATTAAATACAGTTCCACATTGAATATATATATCAAATAGCAAAGAAGCCAAACTTTCCAAATTGTAGCAAATAGAAATCGGAGAAAGTAAACAGAGGACAATATGTGCTAGACAACACAGATGCCCATTGGGCGTAAGAAAATCCAACTTAAATTAACTAAGAGAGAGTGTCCTAGAGTTCATCCAAGGGAAAAATCCCTGAGGTCTCTAGAGGAGTAATATGGGACTAGGAACATGATGGACATTGCCAACTACACTCATTTCTTCCCAGAATCATTTCTTTCATCACTGTGAAATAGGCTTGACCTTTGTCATTTTCTCTCTTGAAGCTGACTTATTTGGAGACTTTTTCTTCTCCTGCTTCCCCAAAGGGGACTGGAAGGGGACTGAGGAAAGCTTCAGCTCTCACTACCCCTCATAGAGGACAGAGTATTCATCTCCACCAATAAGGAGAGAGTCTCATACCAAGAAGTATTGAGACAGGGCTTACATGTACATTCATATATACACACACACATACAAACAATACATACACATACACACACGAACATGCAATGCAATACATACACACATATGCATATGTACACATATATGTATATGTATACACACACACACACACATACATATATATATATATATATATATATATATATATATATATATATATATATATATATATATAAATTAGCTAGCAATACAAGCCATGGCTGCTTAATCTAGCATCTTAAAACTACAATAGCTTTTGGCAACCAAATAGTTTTTCTATATGATGTTGGTGTGAGATATATAGCCAAGGGAACAAAAGATTTTCACAACTTTTGGTGACAAGTCATTTAGTAGGATAACAGGCATTGTGCTGTAGACCTCTGGTATTGTCAGAGCAAAGCAGAGTACCACAAAACTAAAGCTATCTAATGTTTACTGTGATTACAATGGCAACAGTCAAAATTTCATATGTATTTTCTCATTTAACCTTTATAGATACTATGCAAAGTAGCTGCCACAAATATAATTTTCTTGTCCAAGGTCCATGGTCGTATAGTATAAGTAGAGTTTGCAGAGTTGGAATTTAAACCTAAGTTGTCTTGTTCTGAGTGCTTTTATATGTATGTCACTGTGTGTAAAAATTTTTGAGCAATTGACTGATACTTAGCTTTTGCTATCAAAGCATTGCAGAATGAATATGTTCTTGTTTGATCTAAATTTAGTTTTAACAAATCACAGTATTTGTTGAAGAGCAGATAACAAAACAAAAATTGTCCGAAAACAGCCTTATCTAGTGCAAATAATCACAGCAAACACATTTGATAATTTCATTTCAATTATCACTGTTATCATTATCTTGAATGAACAAATACTATTCCAAATGGAAGCACACATTCTAACCAAATTAAAATACATTGGTTTTAAAGACTAAAGGCAATTGTATAACCCCTTTGTATATCCTATTACCATGTTGAACAACCTCCTCAATAAGAATGGAGTTCATTTTTTGAGCCCTAATCTACATCTTATATTATTTATCATAAGGTCATCTCTTTTCATTATTTCCTTAAAAGAGATAGACAATGACAGAACCCTGACTAATGTAAAGTAATTTGTAATATGTACATGTTAACAAAAAATAGTATAAGAAGACATTGATATATTTGCTTAAGTATTAAGATAGCTAAATATAGTGAGTCTGCTCACCTAAAGGTGAGGTAACATTTGTTAATTTTTTTATTGTATCTGAGATTTCATTGCACCAGGGAACGCCCAATGAGGACATTCATGGAAAGTCTACCTGCTCTACAATCCATTTTCTTGCAATGAAAAGTTAAATGATTTGTTGAGGATTGCATACATAGCTAATCTGTGTCAGAGGTGGAGCTTGAATCCAGGTATTGAATCCTGACTCTGAAGTTGGTCCTTTGCTCTTTGCCAAGAAAACCACAAATGGGGTCATGAATAATCAGACATGAAAAACAAACAAAACATTTTCAGAGTGAAGGCAATATTAAGGAGGACTGGGAAAAGCTTCTTCTAAAGGTAGATTAGCTAACTAGGAAAGTCATAAAGTGGAGACCAAGGATCTATGCATTGGATCACACTGAGGTGGTGTTAACAATCTCTTCTTACATTTACATAATGCTATATATGTTGAGAAGCAGTATGGTGTTGTGGATAGAATAATAAACCTGAAGTCAGAAAATTTCACTTCTGAACTGCTTTCTAATTGTGTGATTTTGGGCAGTGCCCTTAATCTCAAAGCTTTAGGCATCATTCTAAGACTTGTATACTAGTGTGACCATGGGCATCTCTGACATCTATCTCCCTAAGACTAGTGCACTCATTCATAGATGATTTGAATCTTTGTTATAAACAAATTGATGTTTATAAACATTATTCTCATTTGTTCTCCCAACAGTTCTGTGAATTAGATAGTGCAAGTAATATTATCCCCCTTTTTAGGTGAAGAAATAGAAGCTCCTAGAGATGAAATCACATAGTGAAGCTAGTAAATGGAAGTTATCTAAATTATAGCTTTCTGAATCAAAGTCTGTGTTTATAAAAAGGGCTAAGATGTATAACGTGGAAACAATGTAAAGACTAACAGACTGCCTTCTGTGGGGGGTGGAGGGGAGGGAAGCAAGATTAGGGGGAAAATTGTAAAACTCAAAATAAATAAAGTCTTTCTAAAAAGGGCTAAAAACAAAAACTGTAAATTATAGGCATTTCCTGACTCCAAGTGATTTCATTGGCTATTCTCCATGTATAGAATTCTCTTCCTCTTCTCTGCCTCTTCACTTTCCTAGCATCTTTCAAGTCAGCTAATCCCACCATTTTTAAGTAGTCTTTCCCAGTCCTCCTTAGATTGCCTTCATTCTGCGACTCTTTTGTTTGTTTTTAGTTGCTTTAGTCAATCTGATTCTTCATGACCCCCCCCCCCCCCACATACTTTGTGCTTTTCTTGGCAAAGATACTGGAAAGGTTTGCCCTTTTCTTCTCCAGTTCATTTTACAGATGAAAAAACTGAGGCAAACAGGACTTTACAGTGACTAACCCAGGAACCCACAGCTGGTAAGTGTGTGAATATAGATCTGAACTCCGGGTCCAGAATTCCACCCACTATCCCACCCTACACACACCCATACACACACACACACACACACACACACACACACACACACACATACCTTGTTTGTACATAAACGTTTGCATGCTTCTCCCCACTGGACTCCTTGAGAGAGGGAATCTTTTTTTTTTTTTTTGTAGTCTTTAACTATTTAGTATAGTGCCTGGACCCATAATGGGCCCTTAAATGTTAGTTGAATGACTTCCTGGTGATCACAAAGAGCTAGAATAATGAACTTCATCAACAACTATATTCATTTCCTTTTTTGGGGGGGGTTAGCATTGTTAAGCTAGTAGAAGAGAGGGATCCTTTAGCTATAGTTTATCTAGATTTTTGAAAACCTTTTGAGAAGGCATTTTACATTATTTTTGTGGAGAAAATGGAATAATGTTGACAAGATGCTAATGTAATTAAATGAGTTCAGAACTGGTTGAATGGCTGAAATCACAGAATTGTTTATGGTTCATTGTTATCTTGACAAAAAGTCTCCAGTGGAGTAGCCCAGGGATCTGTACTTCACTCTGCACTGTTTCATATTTTTATCAATGACTTGGATAGAAAAATAGATGGCATGTATATAAAGTTTTCAAGTAACACAAAGCTGAAACTGCTAGCTGGCATAATGGGCAATAATCAGGATTCAAAAAGATCTGAACTGATGCATAATTGGACTAAATCTAATAAGGTGAAATGTATAGGGATGCATGTCAAGTGTTACACTAGTATGGAAGCAAAACAAACCTCATGAGCACAAGGGAGAGGAGAAACTTGGTTAGATGACTGTTGTTCTGAAAATGATCTAGGAGTGTCTTAGAGAACATCAAGTTCCATATGAGTTAGTAGAATGATGTGGCAGTCAAAAAAGCTCAAGTGATCCTGAGTTGTATTGAATCCTAGTTTCTAGAACTACAGAGGAGGTAGTCCTACTGTATACTGTCCACAGCCCACAGCAGACTGTATCTGCAGTACTGTGTTTAGTTCTGGGTGCCACAATTTAAGAAATTGAAAACAGTTTCTAGACAAAAACAATTACTATAGAGAAAGGTCTCTAGTTTCTGTTAAAGATGAGTTAATTGATGGGGTGGCTAGGTGGCACAGTGGATAAGGCACTGACCCTGGAGTCAGGAATACCTGGGTTCGAATCCATTCTCAGACACTTAATAATTACCTGGCTGTGTGACCTTGGGCACATCACTTAACCCTGTTTGCCTTGCCAAAAAAAAAAACCTAAAAAAAAAGATTAGTTAATTTTGAAGGAACTGGGGATGTTTAACTGAAGAAGAGAAGACAATCAGAACTTATTAGCTGTCTTCAAGTATTTGAAGCATTGTTATAAAAAGGACTGAGCAGACTTGTACTGTTTGACTCCAGAAGGCAGAATCAGGAACAATGGTTGGAAGTTGCCCAAAATGTCAATTTAGGATTTTTGTCAGTGAAAACTTCCTAAAATTAGAGCTGTCTAAAAGTGCAATGCTCTGTTTCTGGAGGTAATAAGTTCTTCCTTGCAAATCTTCAAGCAGAGGCTGGACAACCACTTGTTGGTTATGTTGTAATTGGGGACTCCTTTATGGGTCTGTTGGAGTAGAATAATGCTGGGGTCCATTCCAACTCTCAAATTCTGTAATTCTTATCTTTCTAATATATATTATGCTGTCATCCTTCTAGTCATTGATAATTACTGCAGTAATTACAATGATGGCATTGCTTAAAGTTTTGAACAATACAGATGATTTGACTTATTTTGTATCCAATCTATGCAATAAAAGAGGTTTTACTATATCTACTTTTTATCTAAATAGTCTTGTAAAGAAGTCAGAAATGATATGATTTGGCATATAGTAATAATTTAGTGATATTATTTTAAAAAATATACCCTGAATCTCTGCTGTGTCTTAATATAAACTGAACTGTGTCCATCATCCTCAATCATCATCCTATTCACCAATATATTTATTAATTATAGAGTTTTGAACCATGCTTATTTTATGCTACTTTAATTTGGAGTTCGCTATTGACAATCCAAATATAAAGAAGTGAGTCCCTATAAAGATCTACATAGTTAGAGGAGTCTTAGAATACACTGGGAGATACTTCAACAATCCATTTGTTCATGGACTTTCAGGAGGAAGGGGGAGGAAAGAAAATGTTTGGGCGTTTATATAAATAAGTGCATTACAGTTCTTGTTTCCCCATCCAGATAATGGGGTCAGCAGACTTTGTTGTGTTAATCATTTCTATATGAGGAAACCGATCACAACGTTCAGATTGAATCCTGACAGACGTTTCTAGGCTTGAATTCAGTACCCCACAATCAGCTGGAATGGCAAGAGAATCCTTCATCCACTGAGGCTGAGTTTTTGAGAGGTCCAAGTTCTTTTTTTTTTTTTTTTTTTAGTTTTTTTTTTGCAAGGCAAATGGGGTTAAGTGGCTTGCCCAAGGCCACACAGCTAGGTAATTATTAAGTGTCTGAGACCAGATTTGGAGGTCCAAGTTCTGTCATCCACCCCAACCTTTTTCTGGCTTTGGAAACAAGTGAGAGTATTTGGGAACAGATATAGAGCCAGGACCATCTTAGAGTTGGCCGATTTGTTTGGGAGAACAACGCAAACTTAATTAAAAGCCTATTTACCTGAAGACCTCGCCCTGGTTGGGGGGGGGGGGGTAAAGCCCGCAGAAATTGCGGACCTTTATAGTGAGACTGTGTTTCTCTTCACCGCAGATAGAGAACCTAGGGCGGGTGTAGACAGAAGCTGCAGGAGTCTGAGGGTAGCGGGAGGATCTGGGAGGTACCTGAAGCTGGTGGACCTTGAAGGCAAGTGATGGAGGGGATGAGGATATTCAAGAACTGTTAACCACCGCTCTTCTCTTGGGGTTGGAAAGGAGTAGGAGTGGGGAGAAAGCAAGAAAGTGATGGTGAGTCTGGGGCAGCTTAGAAAGCGGAAAGCAGGGATGGTCTTGTTTGCCGGTCTGCGTCTGTAGGCACATCGGAGCTGGGGCGGGTCCACCTTCCCCCCAGCCCAATCGCCAGCCGAGAATGAGGCCTTATGAATAAGCAACCGAGCAAGGAGCCCTCCTCCCAAGGTCCTAGCGGTGGAGGCAGCCGTGTAAGCAGCCGCAGCAGGCGCCGAGATAGAATGCCTCGCCTTGGCAGCCTTGGCACCGCTTCCTTCCTCTGCGCGCTGCCCCCCTAAAGGGCGCAGCGCTCAGGTAAGGAGGGGTCGGGGCACCGCCCCCTCGGGCGCGCCGGTCCCTGCATGCAGGCAAGCTTGCCCCACTTAATACTTAGGGTGCGGGGTGATGGCTGGGGGAACGGGGGGGGGGCAATGGCTGAGTAGCCTCAGCCCCTGGCGGCTTGAGGCTTGCCGGGTGAGTCTCTGGGAGAAGTGCTGCTCTTGGGGGGTTGCCGGCGGTTGGCGGGGGAGGGGGACGCTCTGCCTTCACCGCCTTGGCATGTTTGACCCGGAGTGGTGTAGCTAGCCAGGTAGACAGCAGGCCTCGGAGGATTCCCGGGCGTTCCCAGTTCACTCTGGAGAGATCCTTTGTGCTAGGGGAACTGGCGAGTCTGGCTTTTGTTTGCCTTTTTTCTTTCTCTCCGCTTTTAGCCCCCTAGTATTATAACAAAGAACAAGTTCAAGAAGACAAGTGCTTGCTTCTGTCAGATGGATACTCACTATTCACCCAGTAGCACTCCCCGCAGTTCAGCAGGAACAATTGGGGATCTTAGGTGGTGGAAGTCTTTTCTTCTACTTTGGTGTAAAGAAACAGTTGAGATCAGGGATGTGACTATAGTTGCCCTTTTTTTTTCTTTTTGGACACAGTTTGATGGTTGTACCTAAAAAAGATCATTAAAAATTCTCAAAATACCTCTGGGTTAGAATTGAGTAAAGTAAGAAAAACTGAATGTCCCAGATCTCAGGGAGTATGTTAGAGGGGTAGCATCTCAGAGTGCACATAAGCTGCATGTTTCCTTTCTCTGGCCAATGATGCTCATAGCCTGCTGTGTGTCAGGCTAAAATCTAGGCTGAAAAGAAAGATGTCAGAGTTGAAAATGTGGGATTGATGTCAAGAGTTTGTGTGTTTTGCCATGTTTGCCTAACTGGAAGTTGATGTCATCCATACTGGGTGATGTGCCCTGCTCCTGGAAACTAATTTCAGTGCAGAGTTGAAGGCAGTGGGAGGGAAGGGAAAGAAGTTATTTAAAGAGTATTTTTCATCTTTGGAAGTTTTAGTTTGTAACTCAAATAAACACCTCCACAGAGCTCAGAAGAAAAACTTTTCCAAGAAAAAATATTAGTTGTATTTTCTTTTGCCCTCTCTGTGTATTTTATTTTTATAGATGATGCAGTAAGAGGTCTCACTTATCAATCTATAGTTGGCACTTCTTGCACACTAAAACTAAAATAAAACCTCATTTATTTATATGCTTAATCTGAAGATTAAAAATATGGAATTTTATGTTAAGGGACTTCCCTTCCCCCTTTAGTTATAGGTACACTTTGCTTTTTGCAATATATGTACTTCTGAAAAATCATGTGCAAATTGATAATTTTGCATCAGATTTTATGTTAAATATACCAGGAAAGCTTGCTATTTAAAAGAGAACTGAAGTAAATATTTTTGTGAGATGAAAAAAAATTTTCCTAATTTATTTTTTTAGTTTTCTTTAGTTTAATTCTTAAAAATGGAAAGGCACTTCACTAATGGCAAATAAAGCAACCAACCTTGAGCCTAAACTTTTTTCTCACTCAGTACCACCTCTTCTTTACAGTAGCTTTTGTATTTAATTTTCCTTATTATCCCTTACCCCAGTTTTCAGAGATCTGTCCTTTGAAAAGTTCACATATGTTTCCAGTTTATTTAAATTGCATAAAGGGTGACTGGATCATGAATCTGGAAGGATGTGGCAAGACCATGATAATTGTCAATTTGCTTAGTGATACAGATGTTTAGAGGGTGCCAGTAGAAACACTGAAGATAAAGATGTGTTGATAGGACCAGATGATGATAAGTTTAGATGAGTCAGGGAGAAGCTATATTGGAGGTGGTTAAAAAAAATGAGTTAGATAAGAATGAGCTTGATTGATAGAAAGAGGTGTGTTGGCGTGATATTAAAGAAGAATCTTGCACTGGAAGAAAGAATGTGAGACAAAAATAAGGGAAATAGTCTTTTTCTTGCATAAATAATTTATATATTTGTATACACAAACTGTATATATATTTATATACAAACTATATATATTTATATACAAACTATATATATATATGTATATACAAACTATGAAAAGAATTTGAGAAAGATACTTGGAAGCAATGATAAACTGATACAACTATGATGGAATTGAAGCTTTGGAAAGATAAAAAAATCACATTCACAAGTCTTATTTATTTTTTCTTTCTTTTAAAAACATATGTTTTTATTGAAATTCTTTGTTTTTACATTGTGCACATACCCTGGAGTACCTTCTCCCTTTCCAGAGAGCAATCCCTCATAACAAAGATGAAAAAATGCTGAAAAATTCTGAGATTATGAGCTTTCTGATCTATTTCTAAAGAGACAGACTATTTGAAAAACAAGTGAACATGAGAAGTTATTAGCAGTATTACATCTTTTGAAAAAATTATTGACCTTTTGTTTTTACATCACTTTCATTGTCAAGTTTTCTCCTCTGAAAAGAGCTATCCTATGTATAGAAGAATTTTTTAAAGAGAGGAGAAGAAAGCAGTTAAATAAAATTGTATATCAGATCAAGTAAATAAGATTATATAGTCAATATTATGATGGATAGAACTTAGAATTTATAGCCAGTTTGAATCTTGTTTTAGACAACTCTTTGCTATGTGATCCATAGTAAGTGATTTAATCTCAGCTTCAGTTTTCTCATCCATAACATGGGGCAAATAATAGAACTTAATTCATAGGGTTATGCCTTCCCAATCTCTGCAAATAAGAGTGGGAAGTATATTCTCCCCCTCCTCCTCCTCCCCCCCCTCTCACTTTTTAGGGACAAGTTGTATAATCACCCAGCATTCAGTTTCTTTTTTTGTTATTGCTATTATTTTCAGTAGTAGTCATATCTCTTCCCATTTTTATTCATTGTTTATTTCAATGCAAAATATTCCATTATCCACATACCACATTGTTTAGCCATTCCCTGTGTTATGCTAATACTTTGGAGTGGGATTTGAGTAGAGTACTACTAGTTATCAATAATTCATCTATCAATCAATAAATGTTTCTTAAGTCCTTGCTGTAAGACAAATATTATGTTAAGTGCTAGGAATACAACAAAAACAAAAACAGTCTTTGTTCTCAAGGAGCATTATAATATAATGGGGTTGCATGTAAATAACCACATATATAATATATATAATAATTATGTAAATATGTGAATATATAAAATGTGTAAGAAAAACCTTAGAGGAGAAGGCTCTAAGTTGGAACAATTACAGAATGTTTTCCATAAAAGGTAGTATTTGAGCTGGGTCTTGAAGGAAACCAGAGAGTCTAAAAGGCAGAGGTGAGGAGGAAGGACATTCCAGGTATGTGGCACAGAAATGGAGATGGAGTGTTGTATGTGAGGAATAGCAAATAAGCCAGTATAGCTGGATTCTCACTATATGAAGGAGAGTAAAGTATAAGAAGTCTAGAAAGGTAAGAAGGAGCCAGGTTTTTAGGATCATTAAATTCCAAACAAAGAATTTTATATTCTATCCTGGAGATAATAATGAACCACCAGAGTAAATTGTGAAGAGATGTGACATGATTAGACTTATACTTTAGGGAATTAACTTTGGCATCTCTGTGGAGAATGGAGTGGAATGGGGAGAGGGGAGGGAAGGCTAAGCAGAAGATTATCGCAATAGTTTAGTCAAGGAATGATAAGATCCTGAACTATAGTTGTGTCTGTGTGAGTGGAGAAAAGGGGACCCATATGAGACATATAATGGAGATGGAAGTGACAAGATTTGGCAATAGATTGGATTTGTGGATATATGAGAAGGAAGAGTAAAGGATGATACTGACATGAACCTGAGTGACAGGGATGTTGGTGATACCTTTGAGAATTATAGGAAAGTTTGGAAGAGGGAGGGTTTGGGGGAGAAAAATAAAAACCTTTCTATTTTGGAACATGTTGATTTTTTAAAATTTATTTTTATTAAAGATATTATTTGAGTTTTACAATTTTCCCCCTAATCTTACTTCCCTCCCCTATGGAAAGCAATCTGTCAGTCTTTATTATGTTTCCATGTTGTACCTTGATCCAAATTGAGTGGGATGAGAGAGAAAAATCATATCCTTAAAGAAGAGACAAGAAGTCTAAGAGGTAACAAGATCAGACAATAAGATATCTGTTTTTTTCTAAATTAAATAGTCCTCAAACTTTGTTCAAACTCCACATCCCCTTATCTGGATACAGATGGTACTCTCCTTTGCAGACAGCCCAACATTGTTCCTGATTGTTGGCACTGATGGAATGATCGAGTCCTTCAAGGTTGATCATCACTCCCATGTTGCTGTTAGAGCATACCATGTTTTTCTGCTTCTGCTCATCTCACTCAGCATCAGTTCATGCAAATCCCTTCAGGCTTCCCTGAAATCCCATCCCTCCTGGTTTCTAATAGAACAATAGTGTCCCATCACACACACACACACACACACACATATATATATATATCACAGTTTGCTAAGCCATTCCCCAATTGAAGGACATTTACTTGATTTCCAATTCTTTGCCACCACAAACAGGGCTGCTATAAATATTTTTGTACAAGTGATGTTTTTACCCTTTTTCATCATCTCTTCAGGATATAGACCCAGTAGTGGTATTGCTGGGTCAAAGGGTATGCACATTTTTGTTGCTCTTTGGGCATATGGAACATGTTGATTTTGAGATTCCTATGGGAAGTTTGATATGTGTCCTGGAGCTCTAAGAGTCATCTGTATAGAGATGACAATCTTGAGATTATCAAGTAAAATAGTATAGAGGAAAAAGGAAAGGGCTCAGGATAGAGCTTTGGAAAACACCAAGATTAATGGGAATGATATAGATGAAGATTCATCGAAGGAGACTAAAACTCAGCCAGATAGGTAGAAGGAGAACTAGGAGAGATCAACATCATGAAAACTCAAGAAAGAGAGAACATTATTGGAGGAGGAGGCTGTCAAGAATGTCCAATGCTGAAGAAAGGTAAAAAATGGTGAATATTGATAAAAGACCAATTGAGAAGTTATTGTTAACTTGGGTAAAGCAGTTTTAATAGAATGATGAATTCAGAAAACATTTTGTCATTGTAATGGGCTAACTGTTGTGCATGTAATAATTTAGTTTGGCTTTTTTTTAATTTAGATTTTTTTTTTTTGCAAGGCAATGGGGTTAAGTGGCTTGCCCAAGGCCACACGGCTAGGTAATTGTTAAGTGTCTGAGACTGGATTTGAACCCAGGTACTCCTGACTCCAGGGCCGGTCCTTTATCCACTGCGCCACCTAGCCTCCCTGCATGTAATTAGATTTAGAGGAATATGTGAAGCAATTATTGTTAGAAATATTATCTTAAATATATGAATCCCTGAGTATCCTCTTCTTTTACATTCTGCAAAGATTAATTATAGTCTCTCCAAAGAATTATTTTATCATTACTGTATATTTAGAGCTCTGTTGGGTAGTGGGATATAGAAGTATGAGGTAGTATCTACATAATCTGCAAAGATTAATTATAGTCTCTCCAAAGAATTATTTTATCATTACTCTATATTTAGAGCCCTGTTGAGTAGTGGAATATAGAAGTATGAGGTAATATCTACCTATATAGAACCTTATATGAAATAATAATGAATTAGAATTAGAAATAAAATTCATGATCAAAAGTGGTATAGATAGAGGTCAGAATATGATGGAGAAGATAGAAATCACTGTATGCCCAGAATATCTGGGGAGGGATTTAAGGAAATGGTGCTTTGACTGAGCCTTGAAAGATGGGCAGGATATTGAAATGTGAGAGGAAAAAAGAAGAGATATTTCAATCAACCTATCAATAAACATTTATAAAATGCCTATTCCATGCCATGCACTAAGCACTACTACAAAAGAGATAAAAGATAGTCCTTACCTTCAAGAATCTAATGGGAGAAAAAGCATGTAAACAAATATACATATATATATATATATATATATATATATATTATAAATAGGAAATGATTGGCAGAGGGAAGACATTAGAATTAAAAAGGGGTGGGAAAAATTCCCTGAAATGAGATTTTAGTTTGTAGGGAATGGAATGGGTAAAGGTTTACATGTTGGAATGAGCATGAGAGAATTTATTGGACTTTATCATTTAGATTGGGAGGTAGTGGAAATAAAGTTGGAAATGGAATGAAAAGTTTAGAACAAGAAAGTGGTATAACAAAAATTATGCTGCAGCAAGATTAAAGTGATGTGAGCATACAGTATGATTGAAACAGGGAGAAACTATGGGAAGAGAAAGACCAGTCAGTTTGTTGAATTTAATTGAAAAGGTAGTTTTAATCTTTGAAGTGATATGGGCCTGGACAGTGATGATACCAATGGGAATAAATATGAAAAGACAATACCAAGTGATATTATGAAGGCATAATCAATAGGACTTGATGAATGTCCGGGTATAGGAATAAAAGAAGAAGGAAGAGAATGTAAAAGAATTCTGTTATAAAATTGGGTCACTGAGAATAAGGTACTGTCAATGACAAAATGGAAGATTTAAGGGAAAAATTAGTGAGTGGGAAAAGATGAGCTCAATTTTGGACATATTTGAGATATTAGAATATTCAAGTAGAGATATTTTTTAGTAATGAAAACATGAGATTAGATTAACTTACTTTTTTCCTACAGATTTTTTTGGAGGGGTACAACTATTAATTTAGGCATCTAAATAATGTAGTGGTAAGAGCATTGAATTTTAAGTCAGAAAGACCTGAGTTTGAATACTGCCTTAAATACTTATTAGTTGTATGACTGTGGGCAAACAGCAATATCTCTCGGTCTCAAGTATTCTCATCTCTAAGAGTGATAATAGTGGCATCCACTTTGAAGGGTTGTTTTGAAGGACCAAATGAATGTAAAGTCATGTGCAAATTTTAAAACTATGGGTGTGTTGGAGATAGCTAGAACTACTTTTGAGACAATTTTAAAATTTTCAGTCTGAGCATTTATAACTCAGAAATTGATGAATGTTACAAGTCAAGGTTTTATTTATTATTTTATTTGTTGTCTGGAATTGTGGGGTTTTTTGGCAAGGCAATGGGGTTAAGTGCCTTGCCCAAGGTCATACAGCTAAGTAATTTTTAAGTGTCTGAGGTTGAATTTGAACTCAGGTCCTCCTGACTCCAGGGCCAGTGCTCTATCCACTGCACCACCTAGCTGCCCCTATTGTCTAGAATTAAGAACATTATGGAGAAAATGTTAACAATACAGGTAAAACTTAAAAATGTATTGTGGGTACAGTCTTTTTCCTAGACAGTCAGTTATTAAGCATTTACCAGCAGTCTTGCTTAAAATGTTATATAAATGCCACCTATTATTATTGTTGTTAAAAAACTACACAGAGTAAAATATGACAATTTTTTTATTTACTAGTCCCTGAATTCAGAAACCTCTTACTGTAAATATATTCATGAATTACCCTTATTTGGATGTGTCTAGAATTTATAGAGTCTGTAATCATAAAATAGTAATGTAATATGCTGGTTTGCCATCAGATCCTTCATTTTGGTTAAAAAGGCAAACAAAATATCTTTGAAAAATGCAATAGATTAAAAAAATGTTCTAGCCTTTTATTTACTAGGGCTATATAGTTTAGCTATTCATTTGTAGCTTGATATGAATTTTTCTTTTGTCATTCAATTACCTCTGAACTTTTCCTTACATCTGTCTCTCTAGAGTCTTATCCCTAATACTGCCTCAATACATAGAAGTAACAAGGGTGGTTGAAGAATATGCTGGCAGAGTACAGATTTTGGGAGGTTTTTATTGAGTTTGCTTTCCAAGATTCATAACCAGTGGGCTAAATATTTGGTAATGAAATCTTTGGCTACGATAATCAAAGGGGAAAAATACAAAATGGCCCTTAATTGTATACAGACTCCCTTCTAAGGTGACAGGGGCAGTGTGGGAGAAAAGGGGGCAAGAAGGCTTCACAACTTTCAGATTTTATAGATAAACTTAGATACTGATACTGTTAATGTGAAATCTTTATCTAATATATAATAAGTGGACAAACAACTTACTGATAGAACTAAACCCATGTTAGTCTTAACATTATTGCTATATTAGAACAAGAAGAAGGAAGTTCCTACTTAATGGAAAGATGGCTTAGAGAAGAACATTAAGAAATACTGGGTTGCTAGAGTTGCCTTTATTTTTGAGCCCTAAGGCAACAAGAAACATCATTTCATGTAACATCTGGTCATCTTGTGTTACATTGCTCATAAGTATTTTCAAAAGGACCACATTGGAAATAATTGCAGCTCTTGCCTCAATATCTGTTACAGAGAATGAAGAAGTAAAATTTTTTTTATAAAGTATTCATTAAGATCCTTCAAATCAAGGCAAAATATACTTTTTTTTTAGTTTTTGAAAGGCAGTGGGGTTAAGTGGCTTGCCCAAGGCCACACAGCTAGGTAATTATTAAGTGTCTGAGGCTGGATTTGAACTCAGGTACTCCTGACTCCAGGGCTGGTGCTCTATCCACTGTGCCACCTAGCCACCCCAACATATACTTTCACTCTTGGAAAACAGATTAGGATAAGGAAATGAAAAAAGTCAGTTAGATTGACTATATAAAAGCTTCATGCCCATAATGATGCTTTTATTAAAAAGAATTGTTGAACATGGTGAACACTGAATAAAACCACAAAATATTAAATTGATTATAATTACACACAGTAAAGGACTCATTACCAAAGTGAGGAGGTATACCTGAGTTGTCTATCTAGGCAGAACACTGACTTCTTAGAACAAAGATCAAAATAAAGATAAATCTAGAAGAAAAAATAAAAAATTAGGAAAAGATAGAGAATTCAATAAGTTATTGATAATTGAATATGAGTTTTCATTCATTATGGAAGAAACAACAGACACAGAGTATAACAATTTCATGCAAAATTTAGCTGATGTAAATATGTTTTTATAAAAAAGACAAAAAGTGTCCCAAAAGATCCTTTGTCAGCAAACATATAGCTTATTTACCAGGTGGAAAGAGAGAATAGTCAAAAGCAAAATTAGTTTACATTATAAGTTCTTTTGTAAAATTTTACAATGAAGACTAATGATATTATAAGAAGTATTTCCTCTTTAAACAGTGGAGGTTAAAACCAGCATAAAGAAAGATTGATAAGATAACCACAGGCCATTCCAAGGGCATGGAAGGATGAAAATGGAGGGAAGATAACAAACAGAGGATAAATGCAAAAGATCTGTAAAAGATATATAGAGAGCAACGTTTTTTTCACCATCGGGGCAATACATTCACTCCATGAATTCCAACATCATGGTCCTGGATATGCTTATAGAGGAAGCTGAAATAGTACTAAGGGGAAAAGCAGTTGCTTGATTTAGACAAGTATTTACAAGAATAATATGTGCTGGAAGGAACACAGTTTTGATAGCCCTGAGGGATTGATTCAAAAGACCTTTGAAGGAAAGGATACCAAAAAGATGGAAAAAATCTTGGACCTGACTAAATACCCTAAAATGATAACCAATATTGACAACTACCTGACCTACATTCCTACTTTCCTATAGTTATGAAATTTTAATGAAAACAGTCTTTGG
Source organism: Macrotis lagotis (assembly GCF_037893015.1). Lineage (NCBI taxonomy): Eukaryota > Metazoa > Chordata > Mammalia > Peramelemorphia > Peramelidae > Macrotis > Macrotis lagotis. The sequence goes on along the minus strand of NC_133661.1, from coordinate 260,453,349 downwards.
GCATTTTTGATAATAGCATTAGTAATGAAGAAATAAGCTTGATATTCATCAGTAGACCATATCTTTACCATCACACAACTGACTGAAAGATGTAAAGAATACAAGATATCACTGTGCTTACTGTTGATAGAAGGAGCATTTATTAGAGCAAAATACTCCCCTAAAAGCTCCCATACATAATCAAAATTATTTAAGATTCCTCGAAAGCTATAAAAGAAATAGGTCATGTTTAAACTTCTGATCATAAATAGGTGACCATAAGCCTGGTAAAGGTCTTTATAATATTGTCATAGTGATGGAGGAGTACCAGCAGATTCCCTGTGGATGATGAAGTCCTCCCTATGTTCCTGATTGTATATGACATCATTCTGATTTAAACAAGTATAATTTTCACTTGTTCTTTATTGGTAATGTTTTTGACTTTTTTTAGCCTTTGCCATTCTGACTCAGCTTTCTTCCTACCCTGAAATTTCCCCCAGTGCCTAGAATCTTCTTTTCTTGAAACATCCCTCTGCCATGCAGAGCCCCTTCTTCCAGTGGTGAGTTCCTTCTGTAGGCTTCCATTTTGGAAATAAATTCAAACCAGCCATTACTTCAGTCCCTTACTGCCTGTGTTTCTGACTTTCTGGAACTTGCTATGAAACCATTGCCTTTCTCCTCCCTTGGTTTTCAGCTCCCTTTTATTATTTTTTTTTTAATCAGAGCCAAGTACTGTATTTCACTCTCCCAGGAACATGAATGAGGGGTGGGTCAATTACAACAACAGACCCTCAATTTTTCTATTTTCCTTTTTTTACCCTCTATTTTTTAAAAACAAAACAACAGGCACAACCTTTTGGTTCTCAGTTAAAACTACAAGTTTTTACACCAAAATCAGATTTTTTTTTATCATCACTCTCTCACAAAGAAAAAAAATAAGGGTTCCCTGAAACAACAACAACAGCAAAAAATCAAAATTCAAATGATGCTGGGAGAAGTGGGGAGGGGGCTGTCTAAACAGTAGTGGAAAACTAGGCCTTAAAAAAACATTTCCCTTTTTCTCCCTACCCCAGTGGAGAGCCAGGGAGTCAAAAGTTAGGGGACAGGAACTGCTGTCCTCTGTAGATATGAACACATGGCCTTGATTCCCCAACTCCACCCTCCTCTCAGAAAAGGGAAAAGTCCATAGCCATTCCTTCTCTTCTTTTCACACCTCTGTAGATAGAGGTTCTCCTGCCCATTTGCCCACTCCCCAGTCCCATATCTTAGGAAGAGTTCATAATGGGCTGAGAATATACCCCTTGGTAGTAAGTTGTATCTCCAGTCAGGGGTGAGGATTCTAAGCCCCCTTTGTTCATAATGGGGCCCATGGCCAGGCTGCCAGGCATGGGGGAGCTGTAGCTTAAAGTAATGCATCACCTGTTCATAGGCCTTAAGGTCCATTTTGTGGTGGTGGTGATGGTGATGATGACTGTGGTGATGCTGTTGCTCAGATGACATGAGATTGTTAATAGAGAAGGGGTGATTAAAGGTGTAGTGGTGTTCTGGCTTCAAGTGTGTCTCAGGGGGCAGGCCTGTGTGATGGGGTGGATCCAGCAAGTGTGCCTGCTGCACTGGGGATGGGGCAGGCTCAGGAGGACTCAGGGCTGCTGGAGTGCCCTTCAGCTCTCCCAAACCACCCCGCTTGTGCTCTTGGCAGGGGGAGGTGCTGGAGTGAGGGGACTCCATGCCAGCAGAACTGTCAGAGCTGCTAGTGGGGGGCAAACCTCCATTGCCCTCCCCTAGTGGTGCTTGCTGCCCATCACTTCCTCCTCCTGGCTTCTTGCCTCCACCCCCTGGGCCTCCCCCTCCCTCCTTCATTGCCAACTGTTTCTCACACTTGAAGCGCTTCTGCCGACACAGGTAGCAACCATTCTCAAACATGTTACCCGAATCTGGGTGCAAGGTCCAGAAGAAGCCCTTGCCGGGCTTGTCTGGTGAGTGGGGTACCTTGAGAAAACAGTCATTGAAGGAGAGAGAGAGTGGTGGATGGAATTCTGCCAGTGCTGCTGGTTTTGTCGGTAGAAGGGGAAAAAGTCCATGATCCACTGGTAGATCTCACTAAGTGTCAGCATCTTGTTGGGGCTCTGCTGAATGGCCATAGTGATGAGGGAGATGTAGGAATAAGGGGGCTTGGCATGTGTGTAACTCCACCGGTAAGTCTTGGAGTCCCTGGATCGGTTGAGGCTGGCCTGCCCATACATGGGACTCATAGAGTTCATATTGGCATAGGGAGCCAGGCTGTTCATGCTCCCAGGGGCCTGTCCCCACAGTGGGCTCATGCTGGGGCTCAGGTTGGGGGCCATATCCATAACTCCTGGAGCAGTTGTGCCTCCCATGCCTGCCATGGCCCTGGTCCCTGCCAGGGAAGGACTCATGCCAGTTCCCATGTAAGAAGACATATTCATAGAGCTGGCACTCATATTGGCCAAGCTGCTGCCCATGGCAGCCAACATACTCATGTAAGTGTTCATGCCGTTCATGCCCAGGCCCACATTCATATTGCTCACTGAGGAGTAGCCCTGGTTTAGAAGCAGTCAGAAGTCTTCCCCTCTAGAATATAAACTCTTCAAGGACAACAATTATCTTTCTTTTCTTTTTGCATTTGTATTCTGAACACTTGGCATTGTGTCTGGAACATAGTAAATACTTAATACAGTGGTTCTAAAAGTATGGTTCAAAGAACTTGGGGTCCCTGATACTCTTTTAAGGGACCAAAACTATTTCATAATAATGTTATGAAATTATTTACCTATTAAAAACCACTCCCCTTTCCAGCAAATATTTATGTGAAGTAGAATTTCCTGTGCATACTTCAACAAAAACAAAATATTGCAACAGATTGAAATCAGAAGCAGATATGAGATTCCAATAGTCTTTTATTAGGTTAGGCATTAAAGAGGTTTGAAAAACAGGTAAAACAATGGCATTCATCTCCTTACTTTTTGTTTTGGGAAATATAGTTATTTTTTATAGAAATATATTTATGAACATGTAGTAGGTTTTTATTTTTTGAGTGAAAAAATGAATATTTTAAAAAATTACCAGTTTAAATTTCCAATATGCTATCCTTCAAACAGACAAAAGCATTTTGGGATCCGCAACCATTTTAAAGCATATAAAGGAGAACTGAAACCAAAAAAATCGAAAACCTCTGATTTGTTGTCTACCTGCTTGTCCTTAAGCCTTAGAACATTATAGATATTTCTTTCTATTTTTCTTTTTTAGGTTTTTGCGAGGCAAATGGGGCTAAATGGCTTGCCCAAGGCCACACAGCTAAGTGTCTGAGACCAGATTTGAACCCAGGTACTCCTGACTCCAGGGCCAGTGATTTATCCACTGCACCACCTAGCCACCCCCCATCATAGATATTTCTAGAAGATATTTGTAACACTCTAAAAATCTGACCTATTATCTACATTAGAAAAACTAGGATTACCAGTTGCCTAGATTATAAAGTTAGATGTGTCTGTCCATCTATCTGTCTTTTTAGTAGTTGAAAAAGGTAGTAAATTTTGTACAGAATTAAACAGGAGTACAGTGGGTTCCTTCAGGAAATTGCAAATGAACCATAAGCTCTTCCCAGAAACAAGAGCTATCTTTTTTTTATTAGGGTTTTTTTTTTGCAAGGCAAATGGGGTTAAGTGGCTTGCCCAAGGCCACACAGCTAGGTAATTATTAAGTTTCTGAGACTTGATTTGAACCCAGGTACTCCTGACTCCAGGGCTGATGCTTTATCCACTGTGCCACCTAGCTGTCCCAAGAGCTATCTTTTTTTTTAAAATTTATTTTTATTAAAGATATTATTTGAGTTTTACAATTCCCCCCCATCTTGCTTCCCTCCCCCTCCCCCCCACAGAAAGCACTCTGTCAGTCTTTACTTTGTTTCCATGTTGTACTTTGATACAAATTGGGTGTGATGAGAGAGAAATCTTATCCTTAAAGAAGAGAAGTCTAAGAGGTGATAAGATCAGACAATAAGCTATCTGTTTTTTCCCTAAATTAAAGGGAATAGTCCTTGAACTTTGTTCAAACTCCATGGCTCTTTATCTGGATACAGCTGGCACTCTCCTTTGCAGACAGCCCAAAATTGTCCCTTATTGTTGCACTGATGGAATGAGCAAGTCCTTCAAGGTTGACCATCACCCCCCATGTTGCTGTTAGGATGTACAGTGTTCTTCTGGTTCTGCTCATCTCGCTCAGCATCAGCTCATGCAAATCCCTCCAGGCTTCCCTGAGTTCCCGTCCCTCCTGGTTTCTAATGGAACAATAGTGTTCCATGACATACATATACCACAGTTTGCTAAGCCATTCCCCAATTGAAGGACATTTATTTGATTTCCATTTCTTTGCCACCACAAACAGGGATGCTATAAATATTTTTGTACAATTAATGTTTTTACCCTTTTTACCCTTTTTCATCATCTCTTCAGGGTATAGACCCAGTAGGGGTATTGCTGGGTCAAAGCGTATGCACATTTTTGTTGCCCTTTGGGCATAGTTCCAAATAAGAGCTATTTTTTTAACACTAATATTTTATCAGTGTTACTGTATGAGATTGAAACATGAATCACCAAAGTCTAAAATAAATTAAAAATTGATTGTTCCACAAAAAAGCAATGAAAAGGCATGTTTCATTTATTTTTCTCATTACTACAATAGTCTTGTTGTAAAAGTAAATATAATCTCCCCTCCTCCCCATCATACCATCAGCTCTGTCTTGGGGATGGATAGCAGTCTTTATCATAAGTCCATCAGAGAAATTACTTCAATATTTTTTCCCACAATTGCTATTGCTAACTGTATTTCCCTCCATCCTATTCCTCTCCACTCCCATTTATTCTATTTTCTCTCTCTCCTTTCACCCTGTCTTTCCTCAAAAGTGTGTTGTATCTGACTACCCTCTCCCGCGATCTTCCCTCTCTTCTATCACCTACACCCTCTCTCCTCTCCCTGTCTCCTTTCTCCCATCTCTTTTGAAGAGTTGTATGTTGGTGTGAGTTGGCTGCAACATATAACATTAAGAACCTTTAAAGAAAAATTGGACTAAAGAGTGTTATCAGGTAAAATAGAGGAACAAAAAAAGATGGGATGGTTATGAAATGAGAAAGTGAGATATTAGGATAATTAACCAATATTCCTTCATTTGGGAGAAAATGTAGAAGACCCTTGGAGCATTGAGTGGACCTCCTGTGGTGAGTTTATAGGAGAATATGAACAAAAGTTGAATAAACTGGATAAATAAAATTATTGGAGGGAACATTCAGGTCAATAAAATCATAGATCCATTTGAGCATTTTAATATTATATTGTCAAAGATAAGATTTGACAAAACTGCTTATATTCCTATTGAGGTAGAAATTCAATAAATTTTTTTACTACAGAAACATTAAAGTATTGTGAATGGCCCTTATCTAATAAAAACAGTTGCTATTGATTCCTGTTCTTTAGAAAATTTTACTGATTTTCTAGATAACATAGTGAAACTTTATTTTTCTGAAATTGAGGGATATTCTGTTTTTTTCTTTTCTTTTTTTTTTTTTTTTAGGTTTTTGCTAGGCAGTGGGGTTAAGTGGCTTGCCCAAGGCCACACAGCTAGGCAATTATTAAGTGTCTGAGACCGGATTTGAACCCAGGTAATTGAGGGATATTCTAAAGGAAGATTTTACAAAAAAGCTGAATAACAAAAATAAGGTGAGGGAAATGTTCCCTTTTTTTTCATGAAATATTGCAACACAGACCAACTTTAAGATATCTGCTGCACCATAGATCTCTAATTAATCAACCTTTTCCCCAAACAAGAGAAAAGAACCTTGATTATAAAGCTTGATCACATATGGTGCTATAGGTTTGCAAATGTTTTCAGTGAGTTAAACATTTCTATTGCTTTATTTCATTCTCAAGTTTCATGTCCTTCAAAAAGTGATACATAGGGGCGGCTAGGTGGCGCAGTGGATAAAGCACCGGCCCTGGAGTCAGGAGTACCTGGGTTCAAATCCGGTCTCAGACACTTAATAATTACCTAGCTGTGTGGCCTTGGGCAAGCCACTTAACCCCATTTGCCTTGCAAAAACCTAAAAAAAAAAGTGATACACATTCCTTACCTAAGTGATACAAATTCCTTACCTAATGGGAGGTTCCAGATAAATTTGTGTACTCTCATAAAGATGGAGAAATACATGAAGTCTGAAGGCCATTCACTGATTTATCTGAAGCTACAGAGATTTACCCTCTGATGATTTTATAGGCATGTTTTTCTGCGTTTTTAAAGGAGAGGTCTAATACTACTTAGGGGGAAAAGGAGCATATGGCAACAGATAGTTGTCTGTATTTTATCACTTATTTGTATTTTTAAATTGGATTTCAAAAGAATTGGTCAACATCTATGAAATCCCTAAAGGATAGTCTTTAGAGAAATGATAGAATCCCATTTAATCAAGGACTATATAGCACTAGGTTTAGAAGAAACTTTGAAAACTTGAAGAAAAATTTCATTTTAGCAAAAAGACTTGAATTCATTTAAATCTTTGTCTTCATGATTTATTTCTTTCACAAAATTTTTTCACATTGAAGTGAATAAGCATCTTCACTATGTAAAAACATATGGATGAAAGGTGAAAAATTCATTCCATTTGTCTATAGTTTGACTCAAGAATGCTAAAAATATGAATGTGTGGATGCCTCTAAATTTTTTTATGCTATGTAAGCTAGAATATTCAGATGATTGAAATTTTCAGGTTTTATTTTTATGCTTTGGGCTTTTTGTAAATTTAGCTTCAAAGTGAATAACCCACTATCTTCTGAGGTAATCAGCTAGTGATTTAATTGAATAGGTAAAGTATATATATATATATATATATATATATATATATATAAAATATATATATATATACATATATAGATATATACTTTCTGAATGGGTTGAGAATGAGCCCAATAGGAATCTGATGTTATACTATGCGTTCCACTCCATGTTCTTTGACTCTGAATAGATAACAGTTTTACATTTAAACTTTCCTTTATGGAGGTCTAAAAGAAACAGCTTATTTGAGTCTTTTTACAGAGAGAGAAAAGTATATATTTATATGTACATATGTACATATATACATATATATGTTTATATATATGATCGTTTCAATTATATAGCCTCTCTATAATTGGGACATTTGCTTTAGTTAAAGTGAAACACCAATGTCACATAACTAGTGAAGTGTATGACCAATGTCATATACTAGTAAAGTATAAAGTATATATTTATTTTTTTTACTGACTCCTATTTGGTTGCCTATTGAATATATCAATATGCTGACAAGGTGATTTTAGGTTTTGGAAGGCAATGTTGGAAGAATATAAGCGCTGGCAAGATCTGTCAAGGTTAGAAAGATATGAGGGGTTAGAAGGGGTTAGTGTCCATAGACTACTAGTTGAGGAAACTGAGTCTCAAAGGAGTAAAGTTCAAGGTCAAACAGATAGAACTTGCTTGTCAGAGGCAAGATTTAAACTCAGGTCCATTGCTTTTTACATAGTATCAGCTGGGAAGGTTTCAATTTTAGATCTGGGTATGGTCTGTTTGCTACCTGAGAACTAACATGATAAAAGTTCAGAGAAATTCAACATTAAAATAGATAATAGGCAATAAATTTTATTTTGGTCAAAGAAGCTTATTAAATTATCTACTAAGACATGAAAAGACATGATAGTAACTTTATTAATGTAAGGGGATATATGCATATATAAATCATAGATCCTGGGGTTTTGAAGTTGAAGTAGTGATGACCCTGGAGGTAGCTGTGTGGCAGAGTGTATGGAGTACTGGACTTGAGTTAGGAAGACCTGAGTTCAAATTTAGCCTCAGATACTTACATATTGTGTGACCCCCCCCCCCAGTCACTTAGCCTCTGTCTACTTCAGTTTCCTCATCTATAAAATGGTAATAAAAAAATAATAATATCCTTCCAGGGTTGTTTTGAATATAGAATGAGTTAATATTTATAAAGCAGTTTGCAAACCTTAAAGTATTATATAAAACAAAGCCAAATTATCTTTTTTTAAAATTTTATTTTATTTTTTACTGACTCCAAACATTCCCCTCTCCCTCCAATTACATGTAAAGATAGTTTTCAACATTTATCCTTTTGTAAGCTTTTTAGTTCCACATTTTTCTGTCACCTTCCTTCTCATCCCCCTTCCCCATGACAGCAAACAATCTGATATAGGTTGTCCACATACAATCATGTTTAACATACTTCCATATTAGTCACTTTGTGAAAGAAGAATTAGAACTAAGGAGAAAAAATGTGAAAGAAAGTTATAAAAACAGGGGAGAATTCTGTGCATTCAGGATTCATAACTTTTTTCCTGGATGTGTATGGCATTTTCCTTAATACATCTCTCAGGATTTGCTCATTGAACTGCTGAGAGGAGCTAAATCCATCATAGTTGATCATCTCACAATGTTGCTTTTAAAATGTACAAGCCTCTCCTGATTCTATTCACTTCATTCAGCATAAGTTCAATGTAAATTATTTTTCAAAACAAAGTTATATTATAATTGTTTTTAGTGATAATTATGTTTAAATGGTAACACTTTAACTGGAATAATATTTAAATATTTGCATTTATCATATCATATTTAAAATTTAATTAACTAGAAGACAATATTCTTTAACCAGACCTTTCTGCCTCCACTTCTCCCTCTCCCTTTTTTTCTCTCCATGGTGTCATAGATTATGACATCCTAAAAATCAAATGAGCTAATATTTGTAAAGCACTTAGCACAATTTCTGGCACTTAGTTGTGATTCAATAGTTGCTTATACTCTTTCTCTCTTGCCCTCTAAAAAACAAAGTCTGATGTCACTTCTTCCTCTAGGTTAAAAATACAAATGCTTCCTTTTGGAATTTAAGATCTTTGATAATTCACCTCTAGCTAACCTATCTTTTCTAATTGATTTTACACTATTTCACCTTACAACCTTTATGTTCTGGACAAACTGCCTACTTTCTGTTCTCTAGAACTTTTCTACTTCTATGACTAGAATGACATCTTATGCTCTCTTTCCTTACTCCTCTTCCTGGAATCCCTAACTTTGTTTAAGAATTATTTCAAGGGTAGATGAGACCTTTTCTGAGTTTCTCCAGTCATGTTCTCTCTCTACCCACTCTGAAATTACTTTATGTATATTTTAAACTTCTCTGTATATATATTGTTCCCCTAGTAAAATGTAAGTTCTATGAAGACAGCTTTAGCTCCCAATATAGAATAAAAATTAATATATAAAGGTTAAAATAGTATAATAAGCATTGTTTTATCACTTTAATTCCAAATCTTTTTTTGTTAAAGTTTTAAAGTTCTAAGTTAGAACATGAGTTTGTTGGATTTTATTTTGAAATTGAAATTATTGAATGATTTATGAAGTGATTGTGGGTCTTTCTGAAAAGATGATAGTTGTGAAGTGCTGTTGGATTACTGGTCTCTTGATGTCAAAAGACAGGGGTTCAAATTCACCCCTATTGTTTATAAGCTATATGACTTTGGGCAAGTTACTTAACTTCTCTGAATCTCAATTTGCCTATTTGTAAAAAGGGAATAATGTTATAAGTATTATCTACCTCAAAGTGTAGTTATGAGATCCAATGAGATAATATGTGTAAAAGCACATTGAAACTTTAAAATGATGTTAGTTTAGGCTAATATTATTCTTTTATTAGATTTGCTGATTTTATAAACTGATTTAGAAGATACTTTTTTTTAAGGTTTTTTGCAAGGCAAATGGAGTTAAGTGGCTTGCCCAAGGCCACAGGGCTAGGTAATTATTAAGTGTCTGAGACCTGATTTGAACCCATGAACTTCTGACTCCAGGGCCTGTGCTTTACCCACTCACTGCACCACCTAGCTGCCCCAGAAGATACTTTTAAAATGAGGATTCTTGACATTATTTTTTGTTGAAATTCTTTTTATTTTTAGTAACAAAAAACAAGCTTAATTTTGTTTTCTCTTAAAAAGAAATTGAGGGGGAGGCTAGGTGGCGTAGTGGATAGAACACGGGCCCTGGAGTCAGGAGTACCTGAGTTCAAATCCAGCCTCAGACACTTAATAATTACCTAGCCCTGTGACCTTGGGCAAGCCACTTAACCTCATTGCCTTGCAAAAATCTAAAAAAACAAAACAAAACAAAAAAAAAAAACCCCGAAAAGAAATTGAGTCAAAAGTTAAGAAGTCTAAAAGTAGGATGAATAAATAAGGATATGGTTACATTCAAGGATTTAGTATCATTATATTATAGAGTAGGTCAGATTTCTGGGCAATATTAATCTTGGGCATATCAATTTCACTGAATACACATATACCTAATTTGACCTTTTAAACTGATTTGGCCAACTTTGCTTCATGGTATCTTTTTCTAAAAAGAATCAAATTCAATCAGCTTAGAAATTCAATAGGGAAAAAAGGAACTGGGTCATCTCCATCTCAGAAGTGTGAAGATTGATTCTATCTTATACACTGTCCCCTGAGCATCTATAGATCTCTTCACTTATAACTTAAATTTTAAAGGATCTATCATAAGAAAAAAATGACAGTTTGAATTTTTTTTTTCTACAGGTTTCAATTACTGGAATCACCAACTTTGCTAATTTATATGCACATTTTTTCTTCCACTATGAGCAGACGGATAGAAATTCACATTTGCATGGTTCTCGTTAACATCCTGCTTCTCTGTGTCTCACAATGTCTGGCTTTTCCCAAAATGGGAAGGAGAGAAATTGCACACATTGAAGGACACACTGAAAGACCGAATATAGATGACCTTGAAAAACCTAGACCTTCAAAGCAAACAACCCACATAGCACTAATAGAAGATTCAAATATAGTTTTGACAGAACTATCTGGAACATCATTGAATAGGGGGTTCACTGGTGGGGGAGAAACACAGCTTATTGAAGTCAGCAATGTGTTCACGCATAGTCAGAGCACTGATGTGTCCACCCCTATTGACTCAACAGCTTCTTCAGATGAAGGAGGTTTTAATCCTAAGGAACACAATAAAGACCTACCTGAAAGTAGATTAACCACAACTGCTACTACAGTGGTGAATTTGAAGGCTGATTTTTTTAGTAGTTCAATTAGCATGTCCACTGTTGGAAAAGTCATAGAAACAGGACAAGATTTTCTAAGTCCTCTGGATGATCAGGAGACAGGAAGTAAGGCAGATGATAGTCTAGAATATTCAGTAGCAACCCAGTTGAACACGGAAGAAATGTTAACTACTAACTCACAAACTGGAAACTTGGAAATGACTATTGAACATACAACAGTGTCTTCTGTGACAAGTCCCACAACAGAGTTTGGGACTGGTATCCTCACTCCAAGTAGAGAGAGTTCTTCACAGTTCCCAGCTCGTCAACCTCAGACCACTGTCATCGAACGCTTACTTGACTCCTCAGAGTATCTCCCAAGCATTGAGTCAGAGACTGACAACATGCCAGGAGACATGGCAATGGCAGCTAGTGTTCCAACAACTGATTTCGGTATTCCAGCTGTTTCAGCCCTAAATGAGGATTGGGATGATACTAAATTATCAAGTGCAAGTCAAATAGGAGTCTCAGAGCCCAGAGACAACGCAGGGACTATTCATGTAGGAGTCAAAGCTCCTCAGACACTGCAACCAGACCATAGTGATATGAAAGGAGGGGAACCCTTGACAGATTCTGCAACAGAATTTGGAGATAGGATACATATGGGGGCATCTCCAGTGATGGTATATGTGGAAGAAAAATCTGTTGCCTTCACTGATCAAAGTCCTTTCCCCTTTATGAATCCTAAAGAAGACCCCAAAATGACAACGATAAGCCTTTTCCAGAATACAAGACATCCTAAACTAGATGTTAGGGAATATGATGCCTTATTTTTTCCAGTGAATACAGTTCCCTTCACAGATTCTCATTCTGAGGCATACTACCCTCTGGGAAATACACTAACAGGTAAAATGAAAAATTTTTAACTCACAATTTTGCCTCTGATTTTATAAAAAATGGAAGTTGAAAGGTATCCATACAATTTATTAAATGAAAAGTTATAACAATGAAATAAACATGTGATTAAAAATATAAATTGGGAGGCAATATGTACTAGTGGAGAGTGGTCTGGCCTTGGGTCAAGTTGTACCTCTGACAAAAATTCACTTCTCAATATTCCAGGGAATTTTCTAACACCATAAATGGTGGATGAGTAGCTGATCTGTATCATTAACTCAGGGATTTTCTGTACCAGAAGCTCCCCACATGCATTAAATCACATTTGGAACTCCCCCATCTCCCTCCAAATTTATTAAAATATTCTTAAATATAACTCCACATGTACAACTTGTTTACAATGTCAAGACAAAGTTACAATAAAGAGTATAGTATTTCATTTTCTATAAAGTTAAAAATGTTGAATTCCATGACATTGCCTATAAAGGAGTTTCATGTGTGAATATTTATTTATATGAATTTCACAAGTCTTCTGAATTTGCTTTCTCTCAAGGACTGTTATATAGGAATGAGAAAAAAAAATGAGGGCAACCATCTGCTGCTGTCTTTCCACTTTTGTCAGTCACTCAGTCAGTAAGCATTTATGAAGGACTTAGTAAGTGGCAAACCTTGTGCTATTATATGCTGGGGATACAAATGCTTCTGATTTTGACATGTGTGAACTCCACCTGGTGTTCACTGCTATAAAAGCAAATATAAAGGAGACATGAGCAGTGTGTCACATTACTATTTGGAGAAAGAGGGAAAGTGAATTGTTATTTCTATATGGATGCTTCTTTCCTAATGGCCTGTGTAAAAGGATCCTGGAGTTCAAAGATGTCAAACATTTTCCCTCATTTCAAAGGGGGAATTTTAAATCCAGATTTTCAATTCATTTTCAATTCAATTCAAATATTCAATCTTAATTGAAGAATTCAATTCAAAATTAGTTTTTTTAAAAGTATGATAATGATCTGATTTAGATAATGAAGGAAAAATATAGCTTTCTTTTTCCTAGTCTGTATTTGGTGACTAAAAGGTTTAGGATACTAATGATTTCCCTAAGTGATTCCAGAACTAGCATAATTGTCTTTTTTTTCTTTTAAGGAATATTTATTTATTAAAGATATTATTTGAGTTTTACAATTTTCCCCCATCTTACTTCCCCCCCCCCCATGGAAAGCAGTCTGTCAGTCTTTACTTTGTTTCCATGTTGTACATTGATCCAAATTGGGTGTGATGAGAGAGAAATCATATCCTTAAGGAAGAGACAAAAAGTCTGAGAGATAACAAGATCAGACAATAAGATATCTGTTTTTTTTCCCCTAAATTAAAGGGAATAGTCCTTGAACTTTGTTCAAGCTCCATGGCTCTTTATCTGGATACAGATAGAACTCTCCTTTGCAGATAGCCCAAAATTGTTCCCGATTGTTTCACTGATGGATTGAGCAAGTCCTTCAAGGTTGAACATCACCCCCATGTTGCTGTTAGGGTATACAGTGTTTTTCTGATTCTGCTCATCTCACTCAGCATCAGTTCATGCAAATCCCTCCAGGCTTCCCTGAAGTACCATCCCTCCTGGTTTCTAATAGAACAATAGTGTTCCATGACATACATATACCACAATTTGCTAAGCTATTCCCCAATTGAAGGACATTTACTTGATTTCCAATTCTTTGCCACCACAAACAGGGCTGCTTTAAATATTTTTGTGCAAGTGATGTTTTTACCCTTTTTCATCATCTCTTCAGGGTATAGACCTAGTAGTGGTATTGCTGGGTCAAAGGGTATACTCATTTTTGTTGCCCTTTGGGCATAGTTCCAAATTTCTCCTCAGAAAGGTTGGATGAGTTCACAGCTCCACCAACAGTGTAATAATGTCCCAGATTTCCCACAACCCTTCCATAATTGTCTTTCAAAGGTTGTTCCTCTAAAAGAGATTATTTTTAATGCCTGGTTTCAGTTGAAGATCATTCTTTTCAATTTTTCTACAGTTACTAAAATTATCCCTGTAGTTATCTTAAGTAAGACAAAAGGAATATATAGCATACACTTTAACTCCTTTTTCTATAACCATAATTTTTCAAGTTCTCTCTTCTGTTTCCTTATTCCAGTTTATTATCAACCACTTATGTGTGGTAACCTGCTATTTAATGAATTGAAACCTAAAACTGTATTTCTGCTCCACCCTAGAATCCCAGACAAAGCTTATTTTTTATTTTCTCTTATTTGTTAACAAAAATATATGTTATGTATTGGAAAAATGAGAAAAATTTAAAATTAAACAAGATCCTAGAGAACCTATATCAGTCTGATAGTAATCAATAAACATTCAATGAATTCTTAGAACATTTGAGGCAATTTCCTAGGTAGTAGTAATTCTGAAATGGATAACCATAGTTCCTAGTCTTTAGTCTTTTGGTTCCTTTGAGAATGTACTCATATATATATATAAAATATGTACACATACACTTATATACACGCACATGTATATATTATATATATTTATACATACATAAGAAGAAAATACTAATACAATCTTTCATTGTTTCATAGATTTAAAGAAGGTACAGCAGTGAATATTTAAGTCCCTTTTCCTCCTTAGTTTTATAGGTAGTAACTTACTCAAAGTAACTTACTCAAATCATACCAAAGTCATACAGGTAGTGAATATTTAAATTGAGATTTAAACCTAAGACCTATCACTCCACATTTATATCATACTGATATAAGGCTTTAAAGTTAGAAAAGTGCTTTACATACATGATGTTAGCTAGATCATGTAGTGAATAGAGTGTTGAACTTGGATTCAGAAAGACTCAGGTTCAGATTTGGTATTCGATACTTCCTGACTGTGTGATCCTTAACAAATCAGTTTTCTCATCCCTTGGCAGTGAGGTGATGCTATGTGTAGGGTTCTGGATCTGAAGTCAGACATAATCAACTCCCTGTGTTCATACTATCTGTGTGACCCTGGACAAGTGATTTAACTCTGTTTGCCTCAGTTTCCTCATATGTAAAATGAGCTGGAGAAGAAAATGGCAAACCTCTCCAGTATTTGCCAAGAAAACCCTAAATGTGGTCATGGAGAGTTAGACATGACTGAAAAAGACTGAATAACAACAATCCTTCATCCATAAGAGGGGAATAATAATAACACTTACCTCCCAAAGTTGTGATAAAAATAAAATCATAAAATACTTGTAGAGTGCTTTGCAATTATTTTTTTAGATTTTTCAAGGCAATAGGGCTAAGTGGCTTGCCCAAGGCCACATGGCTAGGTAATTATTAAGTATCTGAGGTCGGATTTGAACCCAGGTACTCCTGACTCCAAGGCCAGTGCTCTGTCCACTGTGCCACCTAGCCACCCCTGCAATTCTTAAAAATAACAATATAAATACTAGCTATTTCATTATTGCTTTTTATTATTATTATTTTCATGGAAATTTTGAGTTAAGCACTATTGTTATCTGCTTTTGACAGATAAGAATGCTGGGGCCAAGGGATTTGCCCAGAATCACATTGCTAGCAATTATTTGGGGCGAAATTCAAACTCAGATTTTTTTGATTCTTCATGCAGCACTGGTTCATTACATCACACTGGACTACTCCATCATAAATATGTCTATAGTTTATGTAATATGTAATAAGTAATAAATATTTACATATATTTAACATATAGAATAAATATATACATATATATAGAAATAAGAACACACTTTAATCCCCACCTTTAATAATAATTTATTTGAGAAGATTATAGTCTACTTATGATCTGTGTAACAAAGACTGAAGTGGGTTAGTAGCATTTGTATAGCCATTTTTCCTTAATAACATGAGCAGATACTGAATGATCACCTATTGGTGAGGCATTAAATATTTTTTAACTGATTCCTTTCCCTCTTATAGCTGAATTATGCATGAAAAATATTGCCTGTGAAAATTTTGGGGTGTTACACAGTTGTATGAACTTTGTGAATATGCCAAAAATAGAGCTTTGACTCAGTCATATTTAGATTTTTGTCTTGGTCTTTCTTCTTTGTTTTCAGAATTTGTTTCCATTTGTCTTTTATTTGGTTTTATGGGCTTCTTTTGCTCTCTGGGTGGGGGGGAAAGACAAAACTTATTTAATGGATATTTTCCTTACAAAATATCCTCTATAGCTATTATGCAGCCCCTTTCCCTGAAATATCCCTTTATTTTGTGATGTGTTTTTAATTATACACTGACTTAGGGAGAATGGGATTTAATGGAATATTTGAAATAAAAAAATTAAAATCTCCTCTTTTTTTAGACAGTTTAGCTCAAGAGATGATGCCTAGTCAAGATGGAGGAGTCACTTTATCATCTGTTACACAAGAACTGGATTCTACCCTGGAGATCTCCAGGAAATCTGATGAGATTGAAGATAGAAATAAGAGCCCATCTCCAATCACAGTGGTTTTGAGTATGACTCAGCTACCAAGAAAATCAGAATATTTGGCAACTATTGTCTCACCCACTGTCATGCCTTTGTCTCTGGAAGTTACCCCAGGTATGGAAATTACGGTTAGAGAGTCTGGCTCAGTGTTATGAGTTGAGTACACTCTATGAAATGTGGAATGTAATGTGGTGATGCATGTACCCATGTAAATGAACTGGAGAAGAAAATGGCAAACTGCTTAGTATCTTTGCCAAGAAAACACCATATGGGTCACAAAGAGTTGGACACGAATGAAATGACTCAGCAACAATAACATATGTACATATATCTAGAAGTCAAACTAGGTGGGGGCAAAAGGGACTTGTCATTCTCTGGGATACCTAAGAATGGTTTGGCATATCCAGAGATCAACCTAAAATGTCATTTTTAAGACATTTTAAGAGAATGTTTAAATTTAACAACATCTCAAAAAGCCTGGATCAGTCATTGAGCTAAGCCCAGGCTATAGTTTATCTCATATACATTAAAATCAATTCAAGTCAAAAAGCATTATTAAAGTACTAACTTTGGATATACAAAAGAATTTGAAAAATAGGGTAACTCTTACTCTAATATGGGAGATGACATGTTAACACCTATGTACAAATAAATTGCATGCAAAATAAATTCAGTACAAAACAATACTCTCCATTCTACCTAGGTTTATCTTAATTTGCCAGAATTAGCTTTGTTTACTAACTTTTTTTTTCAGAGATGTCAAAGTCAGAAATGATCAAGGGTTGGGGTTTATCTGCTGGAGCTGTTTTGAGCTGGAAAAAACCCCTGAATTTTTTTTTTAAAGTTTCATTCTATTTTGATGATGATATACTAGTTCAGTTTAGTTATGCGGTACTTTTATATAGAAGGTAGGATAGGAAAGGACTAGACCTAGGAAGCTTCCAGGAAAGGAAACTTTTTAGCCCTGAGGGGTAAAAATGATTTGCCCAGGTCACACAACTAAAATGCTTCAGAAGTGAGATGTGAACTCAGGTTTTCCTTGCTTATAGAGGCCAGCTCTTTATCTACCATATCTTACTGCCTCTCCCATAGTAGCTGTTTAATCCATATTTGTTGACTTCTGGAATGTAGCCACCAAAATGGTAATGAGTTCTTGATTTAGCATGTTGTTTAGTCATTTTTCAGTGATGTCTGACCCTACTGGGTTTTCTTGGTAAAGATACTGGCATTCCTTCTCCAGGTCATTTTATAGATGAAGAAACTGAGGCAAACAGGGTTAAGTGATTTATCTAAAGTCTCACAACTAGCAAAGTGTCTGAGACCAGATTTGAATTCAGAAAGATGAGTCTTTCTGATTCTTGACCCAGCATTCTATCTATGTGCCACTTAACTACTCAGAATGTGGCATATAGACTAATTGGGGGATGAAAAGAAAAAAAAAATCTCCATGACTTGTGATAGGTCCTTCCTTTCCAGTTCTAAATCCTATGATGATTCTATGGCTTCCTTTCCCAGTAGAGAAATCTCTAGTTAAAAATGAATGAATGAATTGATTTGGTGCAGGGAAACCCCTTCCTCTTATTGCCAAGAATGGTTTATTTTATGTTTTGGACTATTCTTATTTTTGACTCTTGCTTGAGAAATAAGGTTTCACATTAATTTTCTCATTTTCTGTGATAATTTGCTTACTGTCCTGTCTTTAAAAACATAAAAACTTTTTTTTTTTAAAATTGGTAGCTTTAACAGTCACCAACTCAAAAGAAGAGAAGTTGCCTCCAGCCCTTGAGCCTACAGTGACCCTTCCAGGAATGATGGAGGAGACAATGGATATTTCCTTGACATCTGCTTCTGTAACTTCTGCTATAAGAACTGTTCCATCTATAAGACACATTAGTACTTCTGTGACATATGACCTGGAACAGATGGAATCACAAGGTATCTGGGTTCTGAAAGGGAGCATTTTTGGGAGGGTGTTGATGAAACTGCTGTTGGGGAGCCTGAGGCTGATAGACCTCTTCAGCTTGGGAGTTCTCAGCTGCAGTTCATCTAATCTAATCAATCTGTTGACCCCATTAAGTCTAGCCCAGAAAGAAGGCAGGTTACTTAAGGAGAGGAGAAATGCCTGAGATAAGAGTTTGAGCAGGTCAAAACTCCTGTGCCAATCAAGAGAAGATTTTGGCCTTTACACTTCTAGTCTGGATGAGATAATACAACCTAGTCTAAGTAAAAAAGAAAGGAAGAAAGTAACAAAGTTTGAGTTATCTCTAACCTAATTTTCCTAAGATTACATCTTTCTGATCCCATTCATGTAATCAGAGTCCTTTAATGATATTTCTCTATGACTAAGAGGATGGTACCTCACCTCTTTGTAACAATTATTTTACTTAAAACAGGTAGCCTAGATAGAAAAGTTAACATGCCATGATATTTGAAATTGACTTGGGAAGCTGAACCCCATAGATGATGTACTAGGGTGACCAAACTACATTATTTGAAGGAATAAAAAATCCCTTCCCATTAACATTGGAAAACTCTTTTAAAAAAAGATTGCCTTTTTTCTTCCTTCTCTCCTTTCCCTTCTTCCTCTCTCCATGCCTTTGTTCCATCCTTCCCTCCTGTGCCTCCTCCCATTCTTCAGTTCTTTCCTCTGTTCATTCTTTCCTCCTCTTTTCCTCCTCTTTTCTTCTTCCTTTCTCTCTTCCCTTCCTCCTTCCTTCCCTCCAACCCTTCTTCCCTCTTCTCTCCTCCCTTCCACTAATCTTCCTTCCTTCCTTTCCTCCTTTCTACCTGTATTCTTCCCTTCATTTCTTCTACTTGTCCTTCCTTCTCTCCTTCCTTTCTTTCCTTTTCCCTTCCTCCCTCCCTGTTTCAGTAATTCTTTTTTTTTTTTAGATTTTTCCCCCCCAAGGAAGTGGGGTTAAGTGGCTTGCCCAAGGCCACACAGCTAGGTAATTATTAAGTGCCTGAGGTCACATTTGAACTCATGTCTTCCTGACTCCAGGGCTGGTGCTCTATCCACTGTGCACCTAGCCGCCCCCTGTTTCAGTAATTCTTGCTAATTTCACACCATTAATATTTCTCAATATATTCCTATTTCCCTTTTAAGCCTTTATAAAGAATAAAAGTGAAGTGAAACTGATTGATCCAGCAACAATATATGTATCATTCCCATACTAATGGCATCCTTCTCATGTCATCAGGGGGTGAGGCCATGATATGTATGTGAATTAAATTTGGGTAGGGGACGCTGTGCTAAATCATCAGCCTCACTTTTCCTCTGGAGCCGTTTGGTGGTGGCCAGTGAGTGGCCAGATATGGATCAAAATGAGTGGACAGAGACATAAATGAAAGACAATGTGAATTAAGTGACTTGCCCAAGGTCACAACCAGTAAGTGTCTGAGGTTAGATTTGAACTCAAATCCTTTTTACTTCAGGGCTAGAGCTCACTCCACCATTTAGCCACCCTCCCCACCTTTCTTTTAAGAGAAGAAAGTACATTTCATTATTTGTTCTCCTAGACCAAGTTTATCTAAATTAGAGAATATCTGTCTTTTTTGTAATTTTTTTAGTTTATAATACTGATATTATATCATTTAGTACTTGATAGCACAAAGGATATGTGAGATATACAAATATCCATCCCAAATCTTCTGTCAATTTGTACCCCACCTGTGATAGAGCTTCCAGGCTCATGTGGGAATGATCAGCCCCAATCAAACACACTGTACCTTGGTCTCAACACTGTGATTTCATTGGTCCTCTTTCGAGTATGAAGGATAAAAAACAGCTAATAATTTGTATTGTTTGCTTTTTTTATTAC
The DNA here is from genome assembly GCF_037893015.1 of Macrotis lagotis. Taxonomy (NCBI): domain Eukaryota; kingdom Metazoa; phylum Chordata; class Mammalia; order Peramelemorphia; family Peramelidae; genus Macrotis; species Macrotis lagotis. Next base: position 260,433,079 of record NC_133661.1, on the reverse strand, counting down.
CCTGCATAAGCTCATTTATGTCTTTCAATTCATCTAAAATTCTTCATATCTTTATTTCTTTTCTCTTTTTTGAGGGGGAGTTGGGCAATGGGGTTAAGTGACTTATCTAAGGTCATACAACTAGTAAGTATCAAGTTCTGAGTCTGGATTTGAACTCAGGTCCTCCTGACTCCAATTCCAGTGCTCTATCCACCCTGCCACCTAGCTGCTCCATAGTCTTTATTTCTTACAGTGAAAAAGCATCAACATTCATTTGTCATAATTTGTTCAACTCTTCCTTAATTAATGGGTTCACATTTTGTTATCTAGTTTGTACACCATCCAAAATATTGCTATTAATATTTTGATATATGTAAGAACTCTTGTTTCCATCTTTAATGTCCTTGAGTTTTTATATATATATATATCTTTAAAAGGGATAATTTAGAGTTGAATGCAGCCAGAGTTTATCTTTGCTTTTCCTCAATTTGACTGTAGCTATTTATTTATTTATTAGGTTTTTTTTTTGCAAGGCAATGGGGTTAAGTGGCTTGCCCAAGGCCATACAGCTAGGTAATTATTAAGTGTATGAGACTGAATTTGAACTCAGTTCCTCCTGACTCCAGGGCTGGTTTCCACTGTGCCACCTAGCTGTCTCTCTTTTTATTTTTCTTAATCATTAGGGAAAGAATAGTAATGGAATATCGTGTGTTATGGGAATTCAGGAGTAAACTTTCCTGCCCCAGTGATTGGGAGAAATAAATCAGACTGAGCTCTTAAATAGAGGCCAAGATGCTGACTTCTAACATTTGTTGGTGTCAAATATTCTGGGTAATTAATAGAATGGGTTGCACTGTGTATTCAACTGTCAAAACTCCAGAACAGTTTTACAAGTAAAATAATGTAGTAATTGAATAATCTCACTATTGGGTCTGCATCTGTTTAGAATTCTTGATGAAAGCAATTTTATTTAAGAGAACACAAAATTGTACTCCATGGAATAGTATTCCCTTCAGCTTGTTGAATGTAATGCAAAGAAATGTACCTTCCTGACCTTCTGGATCTACCAAACATTTCATTTCATTCAGTTAGATTAATTTATATTATTGTAGGGATGTTTGAAATTATCTTCATATGATGTGTTCACAGATTCTTTGTAAGAGGTAAATCACAAAAGATTTCAAAAGAGATTCAGTGAAATAGGGCAAAATGGAAGATGGATAAAGGTAGAGGACAGGAAAATTCTGAAGGAAAATTCACTTTGAAAAGGGGAAGTCTAAATGTAACTGATATAGTTATTAATATTATAATCCCACAATAGACCTCCGTGGTTTCCATAGAGCTGTGGCTCTAATCCTCTCATCCTCTAAAGAGCTTCTCTCAATTCTAGACTCAAGTATGTAGCCTGGATTAAATTCTGGGAAGAGGTGGGGTGCTGTACTCTGAAAAGTGGGGTCAAACTTTCCCCCCTCAAATTCACTAGTTCTTTATACCTCACTTCAGAACCATAGGAAAAAAATCTCTTGAAGTTTAGATTTGCCTCATGTTTAAGGGATCCAAAAAAGAAAAGAAGTAGAAAGATTCTCAGTGTTCATTGTGAATCAAGTATAGGACAGCAGTTTATTTCTATTACACACATAAATGTGACTTCCCTGGGAGGCTGAGACTTAAAAATCAAACCATGAGTCATTTATAAGACTACTGACTCACTTTTGATTTTGTACTGCATTGTCTAGTTTTCTTCAGGTTTGCGTCTTCTGGTCACTTAGTTAGGGGTCAAATTTATCTTCTGGTGGTCATCCCTAAGAAGCACTGCTGGGAGCCTATCCCAAGTATATTTAACACCAACTGAAGACCCAGGATCTCCCAAAACTTTCCATCTTATGGGGTTACCTTCAAGGCATCTCAGGATCACAGCTCAGCTAAACCATTTTTTTAAAAAAATTATTTTTTTGGTTATATTATATCTCTCTCCCTCCTTCACCTCTGCACACTAGAGAAGGTTCCCCATTTGACACAGATTTGTAAACGTTTGTAAAAACCAAACTATGTCCAAACTATTCTTTCCCAGGAGATGGACAGTATCTTCCTTCTTAGGAAATTTATATCGTTTGAGTATTTATAGTACTTAGAATAACTTGATTTTTCACAATTATTCTTTGAACAATACTGTTTTTACTATATACAATGTTCTCTTAGTTCTGCTCATTTCACTTTTCATTATCTCATGCAAATCTTTCCCACTTGATGGACATCCCCTAATGTGTAGTTCTTTGCCACCTCAAAGAGACCAACTATAAGTAAGAACAAAATAGGTTCTTTTCTTTTGTCCCTGATCATCTTGGGACACTCTATAGTGGTATTGCTGGGTATCCACAATTTTATAACTATTTGGGCACAATGTCAGATTTCTCTCCAAAATGGTTAAATTAGTTCACAGTTCTACCAAAAGTGTATTTTTTTTAGTTTTTTTTTTTTTTTTTTTTTGCAAGGCAAATGGGGCTAAGTGGCTTGCCCAAGGCTACACAGCTAGGTAATTATTAAGTGTCTGAGACTGGATTTGAACCCAGGTATTCCTGACTCCAAGGCCAGTGCTTTATCCACTGCGCCACCTAGTTGCCCCCTCAACAGTGTATTAATGTTCAACTTTTTCCACATCCCCTCCAACATTTTCCAGTTAACAAGCTCAAGAAAAGAACAAAATAGAAAAAGGTAGATAAAAATTTAGGTTCAGTTAACCTAAAGATATTTGGCATTCTCAGAAAGGGGGGAGGGAGAGGAAGGGGCGGGGAGAGACAGAGACAGACAGTGACAGAGGCAGAGACAGCCACAGACCCAGAGACAAAGAGACAGAGAAAGTCACAGAGACAGAGACAAAGATAAATCCAAAAAAAATATAGAGGTGGAAGGTTGGTGGAGAGGCTGGGAATGAAAAAAATGACTTGAAAAATTCATTTTTTTGGTAACGAGGGAAAAGGCTCCAAAACTATGACATTTAGCAAAACTAAATAAAAAGTTTTAAGGGGAAAACATATCTAATGGTTTGAACACTTTGATTCTTAGCACAGTTAAATAAATTTCCATTTTCTATTGAAGAGGAAAATGAATACTTTTTCTTTTTTACTTAACTATGCTGAAAACACTACTGAGTTCATGTAATTGTCAGAGGAGATAGAAAATGTACCTATGACTGCATTGATATAAGAGACTTCTGGATGAGGAAGCTCATTTTTAGCCATGCAGGTCAGCATCTTGTCCACAATTTATGAGTCTTAAAGATTAGTTACCAAAGGCTATAAAAATAAGTGACTTGACCTGTCATAATAGACAGTGTGTATCAGAGGAGAAACTTGAACTCCCTACCAGTTCTTGCCCCTCATTTCTCTATTCTTTTTATATAATTTTTAAGGAAGGAATATATGATTTTCAGTCATTATTATTAAAATGGAAGATGTTCTTGAGTTTATATGAATTTTCATGTCTGAGTTTTCTATTTGAATGAATATTCCCTGTCTGAGACAGAACTTCCTTTTCATTTGCCACCTTGTTATGTAACTATTAAATTCTTCAGCTAGCTGGAGATGTGATGGTATAAATGAGAAGAGAATTCAATTACAATCTCATTAGGGGCCACTTCAGAGATCAAATGCCTCACCTGTAAATTTAACTGTTTTGCTTTCAGGGTCTGTTGTTTGGTGCTCTAAGATTAACAAATAGGAATAATGGAATAAAATTGAGTAGTTTATTGTTGCAGGGGATTCTGCAGCATTGTGTTAAGGATGTTCATCACTTCAGTAATACTAAGGATGAATGCAGATTTTGGCTTAAGTATGTGGAAAAGCTTTGAATTCTAATTTGATCTCAGTGACCAAGTTACTAAAACATACATAAATATGGGAAGAGTGAAAGAAAAAATGCTATTGTGGGAAGGAATGATAGAACATGGCCTTTTATTTTGATGGCAAAATAGGTGACAAATATATACACCTACATTGGCTAAAATAATGTTTTTAAGTTTTTATATATAAGTTTAAGTCTTATAACAAATGAAGCTTTTGCTGTGCTAGATTTAGTTGCATGAGATACAGATGGGGAAAGTATGGTTTGTGCTTTTGAATTTTCTTATCTGCTTCAAGATTTTTTTTTAAATAAATAGCATTTTATTTATTTTTTATTCTCATTTTGTACAAATGTTTTTTTTACATTAATAAAATATACTTGTTTACAACTAAACAAAATACCCCTCCCCCATGAATATAGATAGACTTGCTTGGGCAAAAAAGTAAAGGGGAGAGAAAAAAATTAAAATTAAAAAAAATAATAGTAATAATTGTAGGTTTGGCCAGGTGGCACAATGGACGAAGCACCAGCCCTGGAGCCACGAGCACCCGAGTCCATATCCAGCCTTGTAAACTCAATAATCACCAAACCATGTGACATGCAAGCCACCTGATCCCCACTGCCCTGCAAAAACCAAAAAAGAAGAAAGAAAAAAAAAGACCCAAAATAAAATAAAATAGTAATAATAGTAGGGGTGGCTGGGTGGCAGACAGAGCATTGGCCCTTGAGCCAGGAGCACCTGGGTCCGAATCCGGCCCCAGACACCCAAAGATCACCCTGCTATGTGGCCCCAGGCAGGCCACCCAGCCCTACTTGCCCTGCACCCTCCCCCAAATAATGATAACAAAAAATGTGCTTCAGTCTTTGTTCCAACACCATCAACTCTGTCGTGAGTGGATCACATTCTTTATGATAAGTCCATCACAAAAGTTACTTCCATATTTTTCCAACGTTGCCATTGCTGATCGCAACTCCTTCCTTTCTTATTTGTCCACTACCATGTACTATATTTTCTCTCTCCTTTCACTCTGACTCTGCTGTAGGGTTGCTGAGTGTAGCAGCAGACAGATCCTTGGTCCTGGGGCGAAGAAACCCTGAGCCCCCATACCACCCCTTAGGCCCAGAATCCACCTGGCCCTATGGTCCTGGGCAGGCCTTCCAATCCCAGCCCCTTGCAAGAAGTAAAAAAGAAAATGTATTATATTTGAACACTGTCCCCCCATTGGTCCATCCTCTCCTCCTTTATTCACATCCCCACCCCTTCCCCCTGCTCCCCCCTCCTTCTTACTCCAGATGTCTATACCCCATTGAGTATATTTGCTGTTTCCTCTCCTAGCCATCTCTGATGAGAGCAAAGGTTCCCGCATTCCCCCTTGCCTCCCCCCTTCCATATCATTGCAATAGCTCATTGTAATAAAAAAAATCTTATTATGTGAAATATCTTGGACTATTCCCCCTCTCCTTTTTCTTTCTCCTTTTCCATTTCCCTTTTTTTCCTATTGACTCCATTTTTACACCATATTTTAGCTTCGAATTCAGCTTTCTCCTGTGCTTCAACTATAAAAGCTCCCTCTAACCTGCTCTATTAACTGAGATGGTTCATATGAATATTATCAACATCATTTTTCTATACATGCAGTTCATCCTCATTAAGTCTCTCATATTTCCCCCCTCTCCTCCAATCTCCATGCTTCACCTGAGTCCTGTATCTGAAGATCAAACCTTCTGTTCAGCTCTGGCCATTCCAAAAGGAACATTTGAAATTCCCCTGGTTCATTGAAAGTCCATCTTTTTCCCCTGGAAGAGGACATTCAGCCTTGCTGGGTAGTTCATTCTTGGCTGCATTCTAAGCTCTCTTGCCTTCTGGTATATTGTATTCCAAGCCCTACGAGCTTCCAATGTAGTTGCTGCTAAGTCCTGTGTGATCCTGACTGCAGCTCCATGATATTTGAACTGTGTCCTTCTGGCTGCTTGTAATATTTTCTCTTTGACTTGGGAGTTCTGGAACTTGGCTATAATATTCCTAGGGGTTGGTTTTTTGGGATCTCTTTCTCAGGGGGATTGGTGGATTCTCTCCATTTCTATTTTGCCCTCTGCTTCTAGAATATCAGGGCAATTTTCCTGTAGTAATTCTTTGAAAATGATGTCAAGGCTCTTTTCCTGATCATGACTTTCAGGTATTACAAATAATTTTCAAATTATCTTTCCTAAGTCTGTTTTCCATATCAGTTGTTTTTTTCAATGAGATATTTCACATTTTCTTCTAAGTTTTCATTTTTTTAGTTTTGAAGTATTGATTCCTGATTTCTGGTAAATTCATCAATCTCCCTGAATTCTATTCTTTGTCTGAAGGATTTGTTCTCCTCAGAGAGTTTTCTTATCTCTTTTTCCATCTGGCCAATTTTGCTTTTTAAAGCATTCTTCTCCTCAATAACTTTTTGAACTGTTTTATCCATTTGACCTAAGCTGTTTTTTAGCATGCTATTTTCTTCAGCATTTTTTTGGATTTCCTTGACTAAGCTTCTAACTTCATTTTCATGTTTTTCCTGCATCTCTCTCCTTTCGTTTCCCAGTTTTTCTTCTAACTCCCTCATTTGATTTTCAAAGTCTTTTTTGAGCTCTATCATAGCCTGAGCCCAATTTCTGTTTTTCTTGGAGTCTTTAGATGCAGGAGCTTGTGCTTCCTCATCTTCAGACTGAGTATTTTGATCCTTCTTGGGCTCATTTGCAAAATATTTCTCAATGGTCTTCCTCTTTTTTCTTTGCTTGTTCATTTTCCCAGCCTAAGCCTGTGTTTTTGGGGTGCTTCCTGAGCTTTTGGGACACTCCCACAAGGGTCTCAGTGTGTGAGGTTCTGTCCACCCTCCTGGTCTGTGAATGACCATAAGCACCTCCCTCTGCCACGGGGCTGAGGTGGGGGGGCCCTGCTGTTCTATGGGGGGGCCTAGACTGGGATCAGGATCTGAATGTGGTCAGAGCCCCAGAGTCCTGTTCCAGGGGCAGAGGGCAGAGCTCTGCAGTCTCTCTCTCTCTTCACTCCCCTTCCCTCAGCTCAATGGGCTCATGCCCTGGGGGCTCCTGCTTACTGGCTCTGCCTGCTTCTGTTTCTGGGTCTAGGCTGCGGAAAGACCAAGCTGCTTGCTGTGTGCCCTGAGGGCTGGGCTCCACGTGCTCACTCTGGTAGAGGTCCCCTGCTGTTCCCCCACTTTGTGCCGGTGCTCCCCGGGGTGTAGCTCAGGAGACTCCCCGGCTGCTGTGAGCCCGGCTCCCAGCGCCCTGGGGCTGCCTCCAGGAGGCTGAAGTTCTTTGGCTCTGGTGGGCCACCCCTCTGGAGTGCTGCCCCTCCGACCCGGGGAGCAGAGCCTTTCTGCTCTTTTCCAGGTTACCTTGAGTAGGAGAACTGCCTCACTAGGTCCCTTTGTGGGTTCTGTCTCTTGAAAGTTTAGAGTCCTTAGTTTATGAGTTTTTATCAGAGAGCTCCTAAGACTTGATCCCTTCATGTTGTCATCTTAGCTCCGCCCCCTGCTTCAAGATTTTTTTATTAAAGTATCTAAAATCTATCTAAAATAAAAACTTGATTCACAAAGTACAAGGATGTTAGTAAGGATCCAAGTTATTCATGATTTCCTTTCTCTTATGATTTAATGGATTCCTGATTTCATCAGTGTGGCAATTCTTTCTTACATTGCAGATCACATTCTATCTATGTACTTATATCCTGTATGATCTTTTTTCCATGGACTTTCAGAAACTCCTCACAGGGGATCTCTCCATGTCCTGGGGAATTTTTTTCTGGATCTTTTGACATAGGTAGAAATATATATGTGTATATATATATATATATATATATATATATATATATATATATATGACAATTTACAGTAGTCTTTTCTTTTAGTTTTATATGCATTTCATAGTTTACTGATTGGTAGTCTACTCATCCTTCCAAGTACCTTTTCTGATTTTTGAGTGACCCTGAATTTTAAGTCTTTAGAGATTCTGAGGTTCTTTGATTTACAGGCAGGATCACCAAAAGAATACTGTTGTTAAAAAGAAGCATTCTTTGTTTTTAGGAGAAACTCAGACACATTAGAAATAGTGCAAAATTTCTAAGACAATTCAGCCTGCTCTCTACTACTGATCAATAAGTCCAATTCATTGTCCATGTCTAGTGCTTGTTTAAAATATATGCACTGATGGACCAACTTAATGAGTTTACTGTCCATTTACCTGTTGTTTGGAAATTGATAATTCTTCATCCATTTGTTTTTTCTTATTTGGATAGTTTAACATAACTCTTTTGGGTGATTATGAATCTCAGTTCAGGATTCAGGGATCTGACACAATTAGAATAATGTCAGTAACAAAAAGGAGTATTTGGAGATCACAGTCTAGAAGGAATTTCTTTTTAATTTGGTCTCTGTTCTGGTTGTCTTCCATGACAGAAAACATTATTATCAAGTCTCCATGTTTTATATATTTGATATTAATATTCACAGTGTCATTGAACAAAGCCATCTCTGGTTGTTACAAGGAATCTTTTGTGACTTTAACATTTGCAGGGAAAAACCTTTTAGGAGGAAAACATTTTTTTTTAAAGGGAATGACAAAATGTAATTGTTTTTTTCAGTTAATATTCATTTTTTTTTTTGGCAAGGCAATGGGGTTAAGTGGATTGCCCAAGGTTGTACAGCTAGGTAATTATTAAGTGTCTGAGGTGGGATTTGAACTTGGGTACTACTGACTCCAGGGCTGGTACTCTATCCACTGTGTCACCTAGCTGCCCCCAGTTAATATTCTTTTAAAATTTTATTTATTTATTTATTTATTAAAGTTATTATTTGAGTTTTACAATTTCCCCCCAATTTTACTTCCCTCCCCGCTCCCCATGGAAAGTAATCTGTCAGTCTTTACTTTCTTTCCCTGTTGTACATTGACCCAAATTGAGTGTGATGAGAGAAATCATATCCTTAAGGAAGAGACAAGAAGTCTTAAGAGGTAACAAGATCAGACAATAAGATATCTGTTTTTTTTCTAAATTAAAGGTAATAGTCCTTGAACTTTGTTCAAACTCCATGGCTCTTTATCTGGATACAGATCAACTCTCCTTTTCAGACAGCCCCAAATTGTTCCCGATTGTTGCACTGATGGAATGAGCAAGTCCTTCAAGGTTGAACATCACCCCCGTGTTGCTGTTAGGGTGTACAGTGGTTCTGCTCATCTCACTCAGCATCAGTTCATGCAAATCCCTCCAGGCTTCCCTGAAATCCTGTCCCTCCTGGTTTCTAATAGAACAATAGTGTTCCATGAAATATATATATATATATATATGTATATATATATATATATATATACATATATATATATATATATCATAGTTTGCTAAGCCATTCCCCAATTGAAGGACATTTACTTGATTTCCAATTCTTTGCCACCACAAACATGGCTGCTATAAATATTTTTGTACAAGTAATGTTTTTACCCTTTTTCATCATCTCTTCAGGGTACAGACCCAGTAGTGGTATTGCTGGGTCAAAGGGTGTGCTCATTTTTGTTGCCCTTTGGGCGTAGTTCCAAATTTCTCTCCAGAAAGGTTGGATGAGTTCACAGCTCCACCAACTGTGTAATAGTCCCAGATTTCCCACAACCCTTCCAACAATGATCTTTATCCTTTCTGGTCATATTGGCCAATCTGAGAAGTGTGAGGTGGTACCTCAGAGAAGCTTTAATTTGCATTTCTCTAATAATTAATAATTTAGAGCAATTTTTCATGTGGCTATGGATTGCTTTGATCTCATCTGTAAATTGCCTTTGCATATCCTTTGACCATTTGTCAGTTGGGGATGTTTTAAAAATATGACTCAGTTCTCTGTATATTTTAGAAATGAGTCCTTTGTCAGAATCATTAGTTGTAAAGATTGTTTCCCAATTTACTACATTTCTTTTGATCTTGGTTATAGTGGTTTTATCTGTGCAAAAGCTTTTTACTTTAATGTAATCAAAATCATCTAATTAGTTTTTGGTGATGTTCTCCAACTCTTCCTTAGTCATAAAGTGTCTCCCCTTTCCATAGATCTGACAGGTAAACTAGTCCTTGATCTTCTAATTTGCTTATAGTATTGTTTTTTATGTCTAAGTCCTGTAACCATTTGGATCTTATCTTGGTAAAGGGTGTTAGGTGTTGGTCTAATCTAAGTTTCTTCCATACTTATTTCCAATTTTCCCAGCAGTTTTTATCGAAGAGGGAGTTTTTATCCCAATAGCTGACTATTTGGGTTTATCAAACAGCAGATTACTATAATCGTCTCCTGCTAATGCACCTAGTCTATTCCACTGGTCCACCACTCTATTTCTTAGTCAATACCAAACAGTTTTGATGATTGATGCTTTAATAATATAATTTTAGATCAGGTAGGGCTAAGCCCCCTTCTTTTAGGAGGAAAACTTTTAAAGAAACTATGACTAGATCAAAAAAAGTTTTTTCTACATCTTTTAGTAAATTGTGTGACTTTATAGATGTGCTCTGTTATAAAATATCATTTGTGAAAAACTATTTCATACTTTTATCAAAGATGTCCTTGATTTATTCTCATAAAATTTTGTAGAGATAGAAAAGTAGGCATATAGGTTAAATAAATATTGATATTCTCTTCCTCTTTTTCTCCCTTCCTTTTCTTCGTTTTCCTCTTCTCCTATCCTTCCCTTTCCCCCCTCACTTTAGTTATGTCCCTGTCTCTCTCTCCTTCCTTCATCTCTTCTTCCCCCACTCAACCAATGATCCCTCTTCTTTCCCTCCCCTTCTTTTCCCTGTCTCACCTCTCCTCACTCCTTTGTCTCTCTCTCTCTCTCTGAAGTTCTAAAATTTTCCTCCCTAAGTCATGATTATCTTCCTTCTTTCAGATATCTAGAGAATAGTTTTAAAAACACAGTAAATAATTTTTTTTCTAGTCCTAAAATTATCATTCTCATGTGTCTGGAATTGATGACATATTTATAGCATTTTATCCTTTGCACAGAGATTTTAAATGCTTATATGTTCCTTGTCAGGTTCAGCAAATCTCAGTGCTCAAGATGGTTGGATATTTTTGTTGTGCTTTTAGAACTTTAAAAAAATAAATCCTTATTGGTTTTTCTATATTTTCATGAAACTATTCACAATTTCTGCTGTCATCGGCTCACATTTTAATTGATTTTTTGTGTTATATTTTCCTTAAAGTATTTACTTTTTGATATAATAGTAAGTTAATATTGTCCTAATAATGTTCTTTCTTTTTATTCCTTTCTCTTGTGCTTCTACTGTCTTCTGTCAAAAAGTTGGAGTCACTTTAAAAATTCCCCTCTATACTTAAAGTATTTTATTATCTTATGAAAACAAAAATTATTTATTTTGTACTTTCTAATCAGAGTTTTAGGATTGCAACATTCTATTTTCAAAGAACCTGGTCCTGGAAGCAAGAAAGTCAAGGAATTCTAATCTCAGGCCTTGAACTAATTAGCTGTATTAAATTGTGAACTCTTTTTTGCTTTTCTTTGTATCCTCAATGCTTATTGACACACCGAGCTTGGGAAAAGAATGTAATTCTCTACACATTAGTCTATCTATAAAATGAGAGGGCTGAATTAAGTAAGCAACTTTAAGATCTATCTCTAACATTCCAGGACTTGATTTCTATGAATAATTTTTGCTATATTCCACTGATTATACTTTATATCCCACAGTAATTCTTATACCCATTATATCCAAATACTCTGGTAACAATTAAGTGGTGCCTTAATTAGGTGATATGGAGACATTGAAGAGAAAGGGGTGTAAGGTATCAAAAAACAGCTATAAATCATATTATAGATCAAATGATTCTTAGTTTCTTGAGTGATCTTTTATTAAAATGACTTGTTAAAGACAACATGAATTCAGATAATTAATTGATTAATCAACAGGCATTCATTAAATATCAACCATGTGCTAGACTCTGTATTAGTAGGCAGGATAGACAAAAATACAAAAGTGAGAGTTCTGGCCTTCATAGAGCTTACATTTAATGAGGCAGTAACAACACATTTTGGGGAGTGATAGCTGTGGTTGAGGTAGTCTTTTTTTTTTTGGCAAGGAAATGGGATTAAGTAACTTGCCCAAGGTCACATAGCTAGGTAATTATTAAGTGCTTGAGGCCGAATTTGATCTCAAGGTCCTCCTGACTCCAGGGTCGATGCTCCATCCACTGTGCCATCTAGCTGCCAGGTTGAGGCAGTCTTAAAAGACGGAGTGGAGCCTTTTCCAGTAGCATTGTTAGTATAGACTTGATTATTATTCCCAGAGAAAGAGGTTAAAAAGTGGAGATGGATGGGACAATACATTTTTGGAGAGGAGAGTGAATGATTGGACCAAACTGACTAGGCCTTGGTGACCTAATGGGTGGGGAGATAGGATGTAATGATCTAAATTGCTTGAGATGAGGATTGACTGATTCACTCCAATTCATCTAACTCTGTCATTCAAGTCTTCAAAATGGATGGGTTAATTCCCAGGGAAAAGGGAAAGCAGTAGCATATTAACATTTAATGAATAAATTTTAATGCCTAATTTATAAAGAGCATTTTAATTGTTCCATTAAGTTTCTTTGTCCTTTCGTTCTCACTTTTTTTCTCATATGGTTGTAGTTAGAGTATTCAAGTTCTACTTTTACATTATTTCATAAAGGTCATTTTGAGATTTTTATATTCCTTTTTTATGTCACTTTCAATTATATTGGCTGCTTTCAGATTTTTTCTAGTTACATATAATACTCAATGAATTAGTTTTTAATGTAGCGGGCAGTTCCAAGTGCTATCCTGAGGCTTACAGATTTCTGACATGTGAGAAATTAAATTAATTCATTGTGAAGGGGGTACTCCAATGCTTGGGGTCAAAGACTTTATCCTGGGTTATTACTATGGATTCCCTCTCTGTGATTTAGGAAGATCACTGTGATTATTGTTCTTAAAAGGGCTTACCACCTTTGTGTTTAATGTGTTAATATATAGTTAGCTGTTGGAACACAAGATTCCTTGGTAATGTATAATAGTAGGTGATAAAGGTATTAAAGATATTTTTGATATTTTAGTAGATACCTGTGCCAACAAGAAATCAGATTTTCTTTTAGGTTTTTGCAAGGCAAATGGGGTTAAGTGGCTTGCCCAAGGCCACACAGCTAGGTAATTATTAAGTGTCTGAGACCGGATTTGAACCCTGGTACTCCTGACTCCAGGGCAGGTGCTTTATCCACTGCACCACCTAGCCACCCAAGAAATCAGATTTTTTTAGAAGATGAAATGAGAATACACAAAAAAGGATATTAGCAGAAATGATGTATCATTGGGGCTCTGGAAATAGCTATGGGACATATAAATATCTAGCATTTTTATGGTGCTTAAAGGTTTGCAAAGAATTTTACATGTTATCTCATTTGATCTTCACAACAATCCTGTGAAGTAGATATTATTATTATCACATTTTGGACTTGAGATAAGTTAAGTGATTTTGTATCTGAAGGACTGGAATACAGATTTCTACCTATTGCTCCATCTAGCAGTTTGATTTATATATAAATTGAATAAAGCTGAATAAGGTGAACTTGGGGTAGTTGAATGACACAGGGGATAGAATCCTGGGCTGGGAGTTAGGGAGATCTGATTTTAAATCCAACCTCAGACAATTAGTTGCATGATCCTGGGCAAGTCACTTAACTTTTGCCTCAGTTTCCTCATTTGTAAAATGAATTGGAGAAGGAAATGATAAACCAGTCCAGTATCTTTGCTAGGAAAACCCCCAAATGGGGTCACAAAGAATTGGAAACAACTGAAATAACTCAAGCAGGAAATAAGTTAGGCATTAAAATTGTTAGCATCATCACCATCACCATCAGCATCATTATTGTTATTATTTGATGATGATGTCATTCCTTGAGAGTTCTATTGCACTCCTGAAGAGTTCAATGTTTCAACAGTATTTTACAACCACCCTCTTTTGGGGAAAAAAGTATACCCTTTTAAGTTTAATTTGCATTATTAATATGTTAACAATGAGTTTGTTAGCCTTTCAGTGGCATTTTCTACAGTAATCAATTCATTAAGGGAATTTCCATTCAGGGGCAAGTGTCTCCAAGTGGGAATAATAGCCTCAAATATACTTCTGGGTGATTGTGACCCCTATATAAGAGGAAAGATTCTTTATTTTATTTGAATTAAAAATGAGTATTTTATTTGCTCAACTTTTCTGAGGTTAACTAAACCCTCAGATGATAGACATATAGGGCACCATTGGGCCTTGGGAGAGAAGTCTTTCTATATATGTAAAATTTACCTGCATTTGCATTTTCCTGGAAAAGATATTAAGAACCTATTATCACCTACACATTATTATGATTCTTCAGATTAGTACTTTACTGGAGAAATTATATGGCAATTTTATTTAACACTGAGCATAGGTAAGTAAAAGAAACAATAGCAGAAAGATTTTTTAAATATTTCTCCATTTGGGGGGGTGGCTAGGTGGCCCAGTGGATAGAACACTGGCCCTGGAGTCAGGAGTACCAGAGTTCAAATCCGGCCTCAGACACTTAATAATTACCTAGCTGTGTGGCCTTGGTCAAGCCACTTAACCCCATTGCCTTGCAAAAAAAAAGCTAAGCTATTTCTCCATTTACTTATTTAATTTTTCATTGGACAAATTTTAATACACATATAAAATCCCAACATACTTGTTCTTCAATCAACTTGTATGATCCACTCCTCAAACAGTAATCAATCAACACTACTTCTAAAGATGCTTTTTTTTTGTTTTTCAGAGAGGAACAAGAGTTTTCTAAGTCCTCTCAAGTTCCATTATGCAAAAAAAAGCTATTACAACAAATGTATTTTCTCACAAAAAGAACAGTCCTAGCAGTATGGCACTTATGAACACTTTCTTAACTTTAGACAATCAACAAAATATAAACTGAGCCTTGATTGATAGTGATTGATGATTTCTGAAGTGTAAATATTCACACTGAAAATTTAACAATCAGTTCTTCCAAAGATGGTTCTGGCACACTCCTTTGAGTCATAAATGACACTTCATCTCTTGTCTCTGCATTTTTGCATTGGATATTCCTCCATGACTGGAATGTCTTACTGCTTTACCTTTGCTTATTAGAATACTTATACTATCTACAATGTTTTCTGACTCTCACTGCCCACCCTGATTGCTGCTTCTAATTTATTTTCTATTATTTTTCTATTTCTATCATATTTCTATTTTTATTCTATTATTTACTTTGTATACATTTAGAATATACTTAGTGTATACTTTGTTCCCCCCAATAGGACATAAGCTTCCTGAGAGTTGCTGTTGCCTTTATCTTTTCAGCACCTAATGACTGACACTTTTTAGACTCTTATATGTGATTGAGTTTTTTATCTGCTATTTAAAATTTCCTTATTTATTTTGTATTATCACTCATTTGGTTCTGTTTGGTTGACTTTGTATCATGAAAGACAAAGAACTAAAGAATGATTTAATTATTGGCAAGTATCCAAGGCTGAAATTAAATAAAAAAGGGGTACAGTCATTAAGTCTGCAGATGATACAAAACTAGGAGGGATAGTTGACACATTGGACAATAGAGTGAGGATCAAAGAAAAGCTCTGTAGGCTAGAGGATAGGACTGAATCTAATAGGGTGAAATTTAGTCAGGCTAAGTATCAAGTATTATACTTGGATTAAAAAAACATCACCTTTACAAATGGTTAGATAGTGGTTCTGAAAAAGATCTGAGGGTTTAAGTAGATGGCAAACTCAAGATGAGCTAGTTGGATGGTTCTTGTCCTTCATTATTGAAGAAGACCAAAAATGACATCTTTATGTTTGAGATAAATTGCAGTGTATCCTACTCTGACTGATCAGACCAATAAGAGTTCGGAATGCTCTACTGCAGGTTGGGCACAAATAGTCCTTGTGAATACCTGGGGCAGGTATTCTAAACTTACACATGCCATGTTTCCTTTGAGCTGCTTCAATTGTGCCTTCTTCATAGAGCTCAGCACCCTTTCTGATGAGGGCATATCATGCTGGGCTGTCCTGTGCCAGTGTCTCCTATGATGCACAGTCAATTCTAAAGTTTTTCAATGAGACCTTCAGTGTTATTGCTTCTTCTGACCCCCTTGTGAGCACTTGTCCTGTGTGAGTTCTTCATAAAATAGTGTTTTCTTGGCAAGCACACATCTGTTGGGACTCTTTGTAGTAATGTTGGAATGCTAGGCTGTTTAGCTCGAGAAAGAATGTCAGTATTGGGTATCTTCTCCTGTCAGATGATCTTCAGAATCTTTCTAAGACAAATTAAATGGAAGCAATTGAGTTTCCTGACATGGTGCTGGTAGACTGTCCACGTTTCATAGGCATATAACAATGAGGTCAGCACAACAGCTCTGTAGACCTTCAGTTTGGTGGTCAGTCTAATGCCTCTTCTCTCTCATACTTTCTTTCTGAGTCTCCCAACTATTGAGTTACCTCTGGCAATGTGAGTATCAACCTCATTGTCAATGTGTACCTCTTTGGAAAGAGCACTGCCAAGGTAAGTGAACTTGTCCATGGTGCTCAAAACTCCATTTACTGTAATTGATGATTTCACATATGATAGTGTGGTGCTTGCTAATGGAGCACCTTGGTGTTAATTCTTAGAACAAAATTAGCACAAGCAGCAGAGAATTGATCCATACTCTGTTGCATCTCAGTTTCAGAGGTTACATTGAGTGCACAATCACTGCAAACAGAAGATCATGCACCAACACTACCTTCAATTTGATCTTGGCTTGTAACCTTTTCAATTTGAAGAATTTGCCATCAGTGTGGTAGCTGACCTTGAGGCCATGTTCATCCTCAGTGAAGGCATTTGATAACATGAAAACTTCATGCTAAAAAGTATGGGAGCAAGGACACATCCTTGTTTCACTCCACTAGTGACTGGGAAATCTTGACAGCATCATCCACTATCCAGAACCTGGGCTAGCATGCCATTATGGAACTGCTGTACAATACTGATCAACTTCTCTGGCCAGCCAAATTTTAACAATTTTCCATAAACCTTCACAACTGACAGTATCAAAGACCTTGGTCAGATATACAAATGTTGTACATAGATCTCTGTTCTGTTCCTGGCATTTTTCCTGGAGTTTTCAGACAGCAAACACCATATCTATCCTTTCTGAAGTCACACTGGCTCTCAGTGAGGTGATCTTCTAGGTGAAGGATCAGCCTATTGAGAAGGACTTTGGCAAGAATCTTACCAATAATGACTAAAAGAGAAATACCCCTGTGATTGTCACAGGACAATCTATTCCCTTTACTCTTTATTTTTTTTCCTATTTTTTTTAAATATGGAATGCTTCACGAATTTGCATGTCATCCTTGCCCAGGGGCCATGCTAATCTTCTCTGTATTGTTCCAATTTTAGTATATGTGCTGCTGAAGTGAGCACCCCTTTATTCTTTATAGACAAACAATGAAAGCATCATTGAATTCTCAGGGGATAATCTCTTCATACCATATAACCTGGAAAATTTCAGTCAGTTTTTGGATGATCAATGGACCCCCAACTTAGTAGATCTTAGCTGGAATTGAATCAGTACCAGGTGTGTGACCACTTGAAAGGAGCCTAAGGGTATTCAAAACCTCTTCTTCAGTTGGAACTTCAGCTAGAGACTGATTGATTTAAACTAGAGGTAAATGGTCAATGGCTTCTGCATTGACTGATGGCCTGTAAAGAACACTATGGAAGTGTTCAGCCCATTTCTCTAGGATCATGTCCCCATCATTAATCAATGTGGATCCATCAGCACTGAGTAGTTGAGATGCTAGTAGTGTGATATGGTAGCCAAAATCCCTAATGCTCTCTTGGGTTGCATTAAGAGAGAGACATACAGCTTCCAGAAAGGGGAAAGGTAGTCTCACTGTTTTCTGTGATATTCAACCTTATTTGTAATATTTTGTTCAGTTCTGGGTACCATAACATAAAAGGACATTAAGTTGAAGAATATTTAGAAGAAGACAATCAGCAGGATGAAGCTTCTTAAATTTATGTAATAGGAAGATTAATTGAAGGAATTGGGTATATTTAGTCTGGAGAAGAGTAGACTTAAGAGGGATGTGATAAGTGCCTTTGAATATTTAAAGAATTATTATGTGGAGGAATGAACAGAATTGTTCTCTTTGACCCACAGAGGATCCTAATTAAGAATAATATCTGGGGGGAATAAAGAGGTCAATTTAAGCTTGATGTTGGAATGTTGAAGGGGATGTGGGAAAATTGAGACATTAATGCATTACTGGTAAAATTATGACCTGATTCAACTATTTTGAGATTATTATTTTTTTATTTGTATTTTTTATTTTTTGCAAGGCAATGAGGTTAAGTGGCTTGCCTGAGGCCACACAGCTAGGTAATTATTAAGTGTCTGGGTCCAGATTTGAACTCACATACTCCTGACTCCAGGGCTGGTGCTCTATCCACTGTATCTTCTAGCCGCCCCTCTGATTCAACTATTCTGAAGAAAAATTTGGAACTCTGCTCAAAAGAGTATAAAACTGTGCATACTCTTTGACTCAGTATTAGCACTACTAGGTCTGTATCCTAAAAATAGTTTTTTAAAAAGAGGTGAAAGAACCTATATTTTCTTTTCTTTTTTTTAGAAAGGTTTTATTTATTTTGAGTTTTACAATTTTTTCCCCCAATCTCTCTTCCCTCCCCCACACTCCCCACAGAAGGCAGTTTGCTAGTCTTTACATTATTCCCATAGTATGGATTGATCTAAGTTGAATATGATGAGAGAGAAATCATATCCTTAAGGAAGAAACATATAGTATGAGATATAGCAGAATTACATAATAAGGCAGCAATTTTCTTAAATTAAAGATAATAGTCCTTGATCTTTGTTCAAACTCCACAATTCTTTCTCAGGATACAGATGGCATTCTCCATCACAGAGATCCCAAAATTGTGCCTGATTGTTGCTCTGTTGGGATAAGCATGTCCATTAAGGTTGATCATCACTCCCATGTGGCTGTTAGGGTGTACAATGTTCTGTTTCTGCTCATCTCACTCAGCATCAGTTCATGTAAATCCTTCCAGGCTTCCCTGTATTCCCATCTCTCCTGGGTTCTAATAAAACAATAGTGTTCTGTCACATACATATACCACAGTTTGTTAAACCATTCCCCAATTGATGGACATTCCCTCAGTTTCCATTTCTTTGCCATCACAAACAGAGCTGATATGAACATTTTTGTATAGGTGATATTTTTACCCTTTTTCATAATCTCTTCAGGGTATAATCCCAGTAGTGGTATTGCTGGATCAAAGGATATACACATTTTTATTGCCCTTTGGGCATAATTCCAAATTGTTCTCCAGAAAGTTTGAATGAGTTCACAGCTCCACCAACAATTTATTAGTGTCCCAGATTTCCCACATCCCTTCCAACATTGATTATTGTCCTTTCTGGTCATATTGGCCAGTCTGAGAAGTGTGAGGTGGTACCTCAGAGATGCTTTTATTTGCATTTCTCTTACAGTGATTTAGAGCAATTTTTCATATGACTATGGATCACTTTGACTTCCTTATCAGTAAATTGCCTTTGCATATCATTTGATCATTTTTCTGTTGAGGAATGGCTTGTCTTTTTTTGTTTGTTTGTTTGTTTTTGTTTTTTTTGAGGTTTTTGCAAGGCAAATGGGGTTAAGTGGCTTGCCCAAGGCCACACAGCTAGGTAATTATTAAGTGTCTGAGACCGGATTTGAACCCAGGTACTCCTGACTCCAAGGCCCGTGCTTTATCCACTAGACCACCTAGCCGCCCCTGGCTTGTCTTTTTTTAAAAAAATTGACTCAGTTCTTTGTATATTTTAGAGATGAGTCCTTTGTCAGAAATACTAGTCATTTTCCAATTTACTACATTTCTTTTGATCTTGGTTACAGTGGTTTTGTCTGTGCAAAAGCTTTTACATTTAATGTAATCAGAATTATTTAGTTTGTTTTTAATGATGTTCTCCATCTCTTCCTTGTTGTAAACTGCTTCCCTTTCCATAGATCTGACAGGTAAACTACTCCTTGATTTTCTAATTTGCTTATAATATTGGTGTTTTGTTTTTTTTTTTTTTTTTTTTTTTTAGTTTTTGCAAGGCAAATGGGGTTAAGTGGCTTGCCCAAGGCCACACAGCTAGGTAATTATTAAGTGTCTGAGGCTGCATTTGAACTTAGGTACTCCTGACTCCAGGGCCGGTGCTCTATCCATTGTGCCACCTAACCGTCCCTATAATATTGTTTTTTAATGTCTAAATTCTGTATCTATTTTGATCTTATCTTGGTATAGGGTGTGAGGTGTTGGTCTAATCCAAGTTTCTTCCATACTAACTTCCAATTTTCTCAACAGTTTTTATCGAAGAGAGAGTTTTTATCCCAATAGCTGAACTCTTTGGGTTTATCCAACAGCAGATTACTATAATTGTTTCTTGCTATTACACCTAGTCTATTCCACTGATCTACCACACTATTTCTTAGCCAATACCAGACAGTTTTGATGACTGATACTTTATAATATAATTTTAGAGCTGGTAGGGCTAAGCCATCTTCCTTTTTTTTTTTTTTTTGGCAAGGCAATGGGGTTAAAGTGGCTTGCAGAAGGCCACAAAGCTAGGTAATAATTAAATGTCTGAGGCTGGATTTGGACTCAGGTACTCCTGACTCCAGGGCTGGTGCTCTATCCACTGTGCCACCTAAGTCATCTTCTTTTGCACTTTTTTTTATTAAATCCCTGGAGATTCTCGACTTTTTATTTGTCCATATGAATTTGCTTACTATTTTTTCTAACTCATTGAAGTAATTTTTTGGAATTTTGATTGGTAGGGCACTAAACAAATAGTTTAATTTTGATAGAATTGTCATTTTTATTATAAAGAACCTATATTTTCAAATTTATAACTACTTTTTTGTGATGGCAAAGAATTAGAAATAAAGGATCCTCATTTATTGGGGACTGACTGAACATGTTGTGGTATACGATTTTGATGAAATAGAACTGTATTATATGAGATGATGAGCGAGCAAGATGGTTTCAGAAAAATCTGGGAAGACTTATATGAACTAATGCAAAGTGAAGAGGAGAAGCAGGAGAACATTGTATACTTAACAGCAATAGTGTATGATGATCAATGTGAATGACTCAGACATTCTGATCAGTACAATGATTTGAGAAAATTATGACAGATTTATGATGAAAACTGCTACCTATCTCTAGAGAAAGAACTGATGGAGACTGAATGCAGAGCAAGCATATTTTTTAAACTTTATTTTTCTCATGTTTTCCTGTATTTTCTTTTGCAATATGGAAATATTTTGCATGATTTGGTATGTATTATTCAAATCCAATTGTTTACTTTCTCATGGGAGAGAAAAGGGAAGAGAATTTGGAACTCAAAATTTTAAAAAATGAATATTAATTTTTTTTCTTTTTGTAAGGCAATGGGGTGAAGTGACTTGCCCAAGGATATATAGTATAATGAAAATCTATAGGAGACTAAACAATTAGATATTTTAATCTTATTTCATTTCAATAAATTAGCTATTGAGTGGATGACATTTTGTAGTAGCTATTTCAAAAGTTCTTAGGTTACTGGGTCCATCCTGAGGGCCATCTGGTGGAGAATCACATTACATACTCAAGGCTAAAAACATTTCTAATTGATGACTATGCTTAATCAAAATCTCCAGTTTCTTAGGTGAATTTCTATGAAGAATGAGTAATTTCTAAAACTTACTTTTATCTTCTGACTTCCACATCTTGTTTATGATTTGATGTCTGAGAATTTTATTTCCTTCAAAGTCTACCTGAGAAGTAAATCCAGTGCTGGGATTGCTTTTTTTTTTGAGAGGAAATGGATTTGTTGTAATTACTTTTCCTTCTTTGAAAAAATTCCAAAAATTCATGTTTAGAAAAGGTACTGCTTGACTTGCTGTCATTACCAGAAAAGTCACTGAAAGACTAATAAATTCACTGTTAAATTTTGTCTCCCCTGCTTTCTTTCTTTGTTCCCTTTTCCCACTTGAAATTTAGTTATGATTTAATTTTAACTTTAGCAAAGAAAAAATGATGGACTGATGGAAAGAGTGGTTTTCTTTCTAGAGTTAATGGGAATTAATAGACAGAAGCTGTTAGCAAATTAATAACTTATTTTACTAAGCAAATGAGAATATAAAATGATGGTCTGCTGGCAGTCAATAAGCATTTATGAAGCACTTACTATGTCTCATACTGTGTGCTAAGTACTGAGGATTCAAAGACAAATCCTTGCCCTATGAAGTTTATATATTAATTAAACACAATATGGGCACATATAAGAATAGATATAATATTTACAAAATGAATAAAAGGTAGTTTTGCAAGAAGTACACTAACAGGTAGATATCCAGGAAACACTTCATGTACAAGGTGGTCCTTGAGCTGTATCTTGAAGGAAACCAAAAATGCAGATTAAATTTAGGAGTAAAGTGATTGCTTTACTTCAGTGAGGGCCCAGTTGAAATTAGATGACATAAAATTGTAATGATAATAACGATCCCAGATGCATGACTTGTGATGATCTCATAAAATATTGAGGATGATGAGATTGTATGTCATGGGGAAGATGAATAAAAGATTTTAGGAAGAGTAAGGCATAGAGAGATTTGGAAATATGAGATTGTAATTGGAAAGAATTTAATAATTATTTTCATGAAAACAGAACATTTTTGGGGTATGGCATTTAAAAAGGTTCCAGAGACAAAATCTCTGGATAATTTAATCATTTTGTTAATAATGCCAATATTTTAATAAAAGGATGTTCATTTGACCAAAGACAATCATGGAAGCAGGTTTATAGTTTATATGCCCTTCTGGAAGTAGCATGTTCCCCAAGGTGGCAAGATATCTGATCTGCCATCAATTAATGAAAGAATGAATATAGCAGTGAAGGACTGGACCTGAACATCTACCTCTTAAATTAACCTCAACCTTGTGCAATCTAGTCAAAGAATTTATGCTTTACTAAACCCAAGCAGAACATAATGGCTGCTCACAGTGGTTGTCCCACTGGGTTAGGGTCTAGATAGAGGAAAAGGTTAGTTAGTTCAATCTTTAGAGACTGAGGTCTTGAAATAAGGATTCATAAAAAAGGGGGAAATATGAATCTCCCCAAGTCACTAATAATAATAATTTCTCTCAGATTATAAATGTTTCTGTATATAAATTAAGTTGAGTGAAGGGGTAGGCTGCAGGAATTGAGCAGACGGAGAAATGGGAAATTAGAATCTTTGAAGGAATATCAACAAATTTGCTGAAATCCCTTAGTATGATTGAGGTCAGGAACTGGGTAGAGAGGGTGAGTCAGGCATTGATCTTGTGAGCCAGACACTGAAAAGAGAAAGAAAGATCTGGGAGTTAGTAGCTAATAGTCTCCAGGATCTTGCTTGGGTGATAAATTTGGAGAGTGTAAAACTCAAAGGAGGAAAGATTGTGGTTGCTGATGTAGAGGGAATTGGAAAATTTTTCATTGCCTTTTCCAGATTATGACGATGGGAACAAGGAGTATGGCAATCCCTTCCAGGATCTAGTGAGTCATCAAATATGAGAGAAGGTTTTATGAATGCTGGAAAAAGAAAGCATGAGAAGCAGTGACGTCCGGGAGGCTCTGGTTTCAGTGATAACTATAAGTTAAAAAGAGCTTGAGGTAAAAAAAAAAAGTCTAAAATGAAGGAAGTTTAATTATAAAGTGGGAGTTCCAGAGAGAACAGTGAAAAAGGTGGCTGATATGAAGTGGGACAGTGGGGTGGAAGTATCTGAGTAAGCAAGTAAGCAGTAGATAGAGAGGCAACCTTATCAGAAGAAAGAATTTTAGAAAATTGCACTTAATCTTTTTGTTGGAATGACATGTCTCAGAAACTTTTTATTCATATAATTAGGAAGAAATTACAAAAAATGTCAATATGACAGCAGTTTTTCAAATCCATAAGGACTTTTTTGTAGTTCTTAGTTGTGGAGAATATGTGAGTGAAAACTGGACAAGAAGCATCTAGATATAAATTAAGAAATGAAATTTATAACTGATTGTGGCCTTTTTTGGCTATATCCAGAGAATGCTTCTCCTCTCTCCCCCATGCATTTAATTAGGTTCCTATGTTCAGCTAGGCAGCACAGTGTATAGAGCATTAAACTTGGAGTCAGGGAGACTTGAGTTCAAAACCAATCTCAGGCACTTACCAGTTGTGTGATCCCGGGCAAGTTACTTAACTTTAGTCTCAGTTGTCTCATTTTATAATGGGGAACTATACCAAGATAAGGTCAGAATGGGTGCATGATTTAGACATCAAGAGTGATACCATAAGCCATTTAGGAGAACAAGGAATAGTTTATCTGTCAGATCTATGAAGAGAGGAGGAGTTTATGACCAAACAAGAGATATAAAACATTATAAAATGAAAAATGGATAATTCAGATTACATCAAATTAAAAAGTTTTTACACAAATAAAACCAATGCAACCAAGATAAGAAGGAATGTAGAAAGCTGGGAAACAATTTTCACAGCTAATGTGGCTGATAAGTATTTGTTTCTAAAATATATATAGAGAACTGAGACAAATTTATAAGAATGAAAGTCATTTGCTAATTGATTATTGTCAAAGGATATGAACAGTTTTCAGATGAAGAAATTAAATCTATCTATAGTCATATAAAAACACTAAATCTATACAGTTAGAGAAATGTGAATTAAAACAATTCTGAGGTACCACTTCATGCCTATCAGATTGACTAAACTGACTAAAAAGGAAAATGAACAATGTTGGAGGGGATGTGAGAAAACTGGGACACTAATGCCCTGGTGATAGAGTTGTGCACTGATCCAACCATTCTGGAGAGCATTTTGGAACTAGACCCAAAGGCCTATAAAACTGTGCATACATTTGATCCAGCAATACCACTACTAGGTCTAAAAAAGGGATAAAGATCCACATATGCAAAAATATTTACAGCAGTAGTGGCAAAGAACTGGAAATTGAGGGGATGCTCATAAATTGGAGAATTACTGAACAAATTGTGGTATATGAATGTGATAGAATACTATCATTCTATAAGAAATCATGAGTGGGCAGTCTTCAGAAAAATCCTAGAAAGACTTGCATTAACTTATGTTAAGTGAAGTGAGCAGAACCAGGAGAACTGTTGTAACATTAACTGTAGCATTGAATGATGATCAGCTTCAAGGATAATCAGTTCTAAAAGGCTTGTAATGGAAAATGCCATCTATATCCAGAGAAAAACCTATGGAATCTGAATGCAGACAAAAGCATACTATTTTCATTTTTCAAAAATTGTTTTATGGCTTTTCTTTCTCATTGTTTTTCTCCTTTGGTTCTGATTCTTCTTTTATAACATGACTAATATGGAAATGTGTTAAACAGGATTAATTTCCTTGTTGTCACGGGGAGGGAGGATAATGTGGAACTCACAAGGGAGGGAGATAGAAAAATATCAAAAGCTAACAAAAATATGAATAATGAAAACTATCCTTGCATATTTGGAATAAAATAAAATAAAATTTATAAATAAAAATTATAAAATGGGGATAATAACTGCACCTACCTCCCAGATTATTGTGAGGATCAAATGAGATAATATGGGCAAGTCACTTAGCACAGTGTCTGATACTTAGTAGTCACTATGTATTGCTCTCTTCCCTTTTCTCTTTATGTTAATGGGACTGAATCTAGTTATCTCCAGGTAGATTAAATCTCTTGGATCTATCAACTCCAGCCAGAAATTTTAAATTACTCAGAAATGATTAAAGAAAGGAATATGATCCATTCTGGGGTTGGCAAACTACAATCTGCAGAGGGGTTTTTCCAACTTCTGAAACACAGAAACACTAGACTAAACAGAGGATAAACTTCTTTGATTCAGTTTTAGTTCCTGTTGAAATACATGTAGGTTGAAGTCAGTCATATAATCTGTTAATATATTTTACATGAAATGATGATAATATAACCCTGGGTCTATCTACCTACCTATATATGTACCTCACAATGTGATTTGGAAATATTATTGCTATGTCATGCTTTGTACTCCTTAACAGAAAGATATTGCACAAATTCAAAGTACACAAAGTTTTATGACAATAAAATAACTGCCATGAGAGGCTGTCAGAAAACAATGAGATAGAGAAAACAGCTTAGAGAAGGAAAGAAAGAATCCAAATTTATCTTGACATTTTCCCTGTACCATTTGAAATGGAACATTTCTCTTTTTTTGAGAGATAAATACATCCCTGAGAATTACTGAGCACATCCCTCAATAATTATTTCTGTGACTAGACGTATTTGATATTTCATTCATCCTATCATCTTACTGGAAGCATAAATTGTATATGTCAGTGTGCTATCTCTTAGGTCTTGTTGTATGTTGGCTAGTTGAAATAGAGAGTGTCTCCTTCCTGGATCACATAGATTAGATATAATTAGATCTATTATTCATATACTTACTTTTTAATATCTTTCTAAAATTTTGAATTCCAGATTTCCTATCTCCCTCTTAACCTTCCTTCATCTAATGAAAAGGCAAATACTAATTATTTTTGCAAATGAAATCAGGCAAAACATTTCCATATTAGCCATATTGCCAAAAAAGTTAAAAAAATCCCAAATGAGAAAATTATAATATGTACACAGAATTCATCAGTTCTCTCTCTCTCTGGAGGTGGAAAGAATTTTTTCATCATGAGTCCTATGAAATTGTCTTGGATTAGTATAGCTAAGTCCTTCACAGTTGATCATTGCTATTACTGTTCACATGGCCTTCTGGTTCTTCTCACTTCACTTTGCATCAGTTCATATAAATTTTGTCATATTTTTTCTGAAACCACACCACTCATCATTTTTTATAGCACAATAGTACTCTCACAATCATGTCACAGTTTATTCAACCATTCCCAATGAGCATTTCATTAGTTTCCAATTCTTTGACTCTGCAAAAAGAAGTGCTATAAACATTTTTGGCATATAGGTACATTGATCATTTTGGGCTATAGTTCTAGTAGTAATTTTGCTGGATCAAAGGGTATGCACAATTTTATAACTCTTTGTTCAGAGTTCCAGATTGTGTTCCAGAATTATTGGATCAGTTCATTACTACACCAACAATTCATTAATGAACTCATTTTCTTTTTAAAAAATATTTGTTTTTCCAACTATGTGCAATGGTAGTTTTTGCCAATCATTTTTTTGCAAGCTTTGAGTTCTACATTTTTCTCCCTCCCTTCCTTCTTTTGGCTCTACATTTATAATTATGCTAAACAATATATCCATATTGATTGTTAGAGAAGAATCAAATCCAAACAGAAGAAAGAAAACATGAGAGAGAGAAAAAAGGACAGAATATACAAGGCAATTTTTTTAAAGAAAGATTTTATTTATTTTGAATTTTACAATTTTCCCCCTAATCTTGTTTCCCTCCCCGCACACCCCACAGAAGACAGTCTGTTAGTCCTTACATTGTTTCCATGGCATGCATTGATCTAAGTTGAATGTAATGAGAGAGAAATCATATCCTTAAGGAAGAAACATAAAGTATAAGAGGCAGCAAAATTACATAATAAGATAACGTGTTTTTTTTAAATTAAAGGTAACAGTCTTTGGTCTTTGTTCAAACTCCACAATTCTTTCTGTGGATACAAATGGTATTCTCCATCATAGATACCCCAAAATTGTGCCTGATTGTTGCACTGTTAGAATGAGCAAGTCCATTAAGGTTGACCATCACCCCCATGTTGCTGTAAGGGTTTACAGTGTTCTGTTTCTACTCATCTCGCTCAGCATCAGTTCATGCAAATCCTTCCATGCTTCCTTGAATTCCCATCCCTCCTGGTTTTTAATAGAACAATAGTGTTCCATGACATACATATACCACAGTTTGCTAAGCCATTCCCCAATTGAAAGACATTCACTTAATTTCCAATTCTTTGCCTCCACAAACAGGGTTGCTATGAATATCTTTGTACATATGATATTTTTACCCTTTTCCAGCATCTCTTCAGGGTATAGACCCAGTAGTGGTATTGCTGGATCAAAGGGTATGAACATTTTTTTTGCCTTTTGGGTGTAATTCCAAATTGTTCTCCAGAAAGTTTGAATGAGTTCACAGCTCCACCAACAATGTATTAGTGTCCCAGATTTCCCACATCCCTTCCAAAATTGATCATTGTCCTTTCTGGTCATATTGGCCAGTCTGAGAGGTGTGAGGTGATACCTCAGAGATGCTTTAATTTGTATTTCTCTAATAAGTAGTGATTTAGAGCAATTTTTCAAATGACTATGGATTGCTTTGATTTCCTCATCTGTAAATTGCCTTTGATATCCTTTGGCTATTTGTCAATTGGGGAATCACTTTTTGTTTTAAAAATATGACTCAGTTCTCTGTATATTTTAGAAATGAGTCCTTTGTCAGAAATACTAGTTGCAAAAATTGTTTCCCAGTTTACTACATTTTTTTTTGATCTTGATTACAGTGGTTTTGCACAAGACAACTTTTAAAAATTGAAGATAATAAGCTTTGAACTTCATTAAATTCCACAGTTATTTCTCTGGATATGGATGGTATTTTCCATCATAAATCTTTAAAAATTGTTTTTGATTAATATACTCATTTTTCTTATCCCCTTCAGCATTTGTTATTTCTGCTTGTGATAGTTATGAGGTGGTGCCTCAGAGTGGTTTTAATTTGCCTTTCTTTAATCAGAGCTGATTTATAGCATTTTTTCATGATTATAGATAGTTTGATTTCTTTTTTCTGAAAACTGCCTGTTCAAATCCTTTGACCATTTATCAATTGGGGAATAGTTCTTATTCTTATACCTTTGACTCAGTTCCCTATATGATCTTTATTAGAGAAACTTGCTATAAAAGTTTTTGATATTACTTCATAGTTTATTATAGCTTTTAGTAAAAATGTAATTTCTCTCATTATCTCATTCAATTAGATCTATTTTTGCTTTTGCTTTGACTGAGATCATAATTGTCACCCCTATCCTCTTCACTTTAGCTGAAATATTCTAGACTCTGCTCCAGGCCTTCTTTTTTACCTTTGTTCTTTCCCAAGTATATTTTCCTAATATTCAGCATATTGTTGGATTCTGGTTTCCAATCCACTCTGCTATTTGCTTCTGTTCTGTGAGTTAGCTCATTTCATTCCCATTCACAGTTATTGTACATTCACTTTATGCATTTCCATCCTCCCATTTTCCTGTTTATTCTTCTCTGTTTCTTTTTATCTTGTTCCTTCTCAATAGTCTATCTTGCTTCTGACTGCAGCCTTCTACAATCTACCCTCTCCTTTATTGATTCCTTTTTTCCTTTTCCCTTCCTATTTCTCTATTGGGTGTGATCGATTTCTATGCCTAAATGAGTATGCTAATACACTCTTCCCTCTTTGAAACAATTCCAATGAGAGTGAATTTTAAGCATTGCCTGCCATCCTTCCCTTCCCCCCCCACTATAAAAGTTATCCTAGTACCCCTTTTTTATATGAGAACATTTTCGCCACTCTACTTCTCTCTTCTCCCTTCATCTAGTGCATCCTTTTTTCTCATCCCTACATTTTTGGACTCACAGCCATGCTTCTGACTATCCTAAAAATGATAAAGTTCTTAGGAGTATCATTTTTCCATATACAAATGTAAATAGTTTAACTTTATTGAATACTTTATGATTGCTCTTTCATGTTTACCTCTTTATACTTCTCTTGAGTCCTTTATTTGAATGTCAAATTTTCCTATTAAATTCTGTTTTTTTTCCTCAGGAATGCTTGGAAATCCTTATTTAATTAAATGTCTATTTCCCTTCAAAGGATTATACTCATTTTTTGCTGGGTAGGTTATTTTGTTTTGTAATTCTGGTACCTTTGTATTCCAAAAATCATATTCCAAACTCTCTATTCCTTTAAAATGAAAGCTGTTAAATCTTAATAAGCACTTATTAGAAGTCAACCACTGCACAGTATGGGGGATTGCAAGTAGAAGCAAACCAGGCATGCCCTTCTCTTAGGGAGGTTTCATATACACACACACACACACACACACACACACATATATATGTATTTTTTTAGGCTTTTGCAAGGCAGTGGGGTTAAGTGGCTTGCCCAAGGCCACACAGCTAGGTAATTATTAAGTGACTGAGACCGGATTTGAACCCAGGTACTCCTGACTCCAGGGCTGGTGCTTTATCCACTATGCTACCTAGCCTCCCTGAAAGCTGCTAAATCTTGTGTGTTCCTAACTGGATCCCTGAATTGTTCTTTCTGGCTATTTGCAATATTTTTCCTTGACTTTGAGATTGTGAATTTGGGTGCTTGGAAGAATAATGATTTCTTTTTCTTTTGTAAATAGTATTTTATTTTTTTTCAATTACATGTAAAGATAGTTTTCAACATTCATTTTTTATAAGATTTTGAGTTTCAAATTTTTCTTCCTCTCTCCCTCCCCTCATTCCCCCCAAAATGACAAGCAATCTGATATAGGTTATTCATGTGCATTCTTGTTAAATATATCTCTGCATTGGTCATGTTGTGAATGATGAAACAGAATAAAAGGAGAGGACCAAAAAAAACAAAAGAGGAAATGATATGCTTTGATCTGCTTTCAGATTCCATAGTTTTTTTTTTCCTGACTGTGGCTAGCATTTTCTGTCATGATTCTCTTGGGATTGTCTTAGATCATTATATTATTGGGAAAAGTTAGGTCTGTCACATAATGTTGCTATTATTGTGTATAATGTTCTCCTGGTTCTACTCACTTCACTCAACATCAGTTCTAATAAGTGTTTCCAGGTTTTATTGAAATTTGCCTGCTCATCATTTCTCATAGTACAATAGTATTCCATTACATTCATATAACAGAACTTGTTCAGCCATTCCTTAATTGATAGGCATTCCTTCAATTTCCATTTTTTGACACCAAAAAACTCAGCTCTAATTATTTTTGTACATATAGGTCCTTTTTCCTTTTTTAAGAGATGATCCTATCACCTTCTAAAGAGAAGTTGAGAAGTTTGAAAGAAGGATTGACTTTGGGAGAAAGATAATGAACTCTGTCCTGGACATATTGGAGTTGAGATGTCCATGGATCATCCTGTTGTAAATGGTTAATAGGTAATTGATGATGTAGAAAGAGATCATACTGGTTGTATAGGTAAGTCAGTAAACATTTATTATATGCCTACCAAGTTCCAGAAACTGTTCTAAGCACTGGACTTCCAGATATAAGTTTGGAAGTTATCTGCAGAGAGATATTAATGGAATTCTTAAGAACTGATGAAGTCACCAAGAAAGAGTGTTGAGAAAGGATAGAAGAAGACTTGTATAGAACAGTTAATGGGTAGAATATAAATGATGATCTAGAAGAGGTAGCATCATATCATTCATTGTATTTGATTTAGTTTTGTTGCGATTTCATTAAAAATTTTGATAATGTATTGTTTTTATGCTTTTTTTACTATTTCACTTAATATAAAAACCCCTATTATTTTTACCTT
Source organism: Macrotis lagotis (assembly GCF_037893015.1). Taxonomy (NCBI): domain Eukaryota; kingdom Metazoa; phylum Chordata; class Mammalia; order Peramelemorphia; family Peramelidae; genus Macrotis; species Macrotis lagotis. The sequence goes on along the minus strand of NC_133661.1, from coordinate 260,401,643 downwards.
TTGTAAGAACATTAATAAAATACCTTACAGTTATGAGTTTTCTTCCAACAATCCTGTTGGTAGGGATGGTATTATAACCCCCATTTTATAGATGAAGAAACAGATTCAGAGAAAACTTACCTAGAAACACACAGGTAGTAAATATCAAGTGTTCTCATACCAATGCAAATTTTCATTGACCACAACATACTGTTTTTTTTTGCCAGGGACCCTTAAAAATCTTTTAAATTACATTTCAGATTATCCTGGCACTTAGTTCCTTAGGACTTTCATTTTGATACTGAGAATTGCTGTGATAATTTTTACTAACATAACTGTAATATGATAGGATTAAAATATAAGATATTTGGTGGTTTATGAGTAATTTTTTTTAAAAAAATGACATATCATTATTTTATAGTAGCTAGACAATGATAAAACATTCATATTACTTAATGGTGTTTTGTTTTGACTTCTTTCTTTCTAGAGGGAGAGGAAGATGAGGATGAAGAAGTGGAGGAGGAAGAGGAGGAAGAAGAAGAAGAAGAGGAAGATAAAGATGAAGATTCCTTGGATGAAAGCATGGAGGGTGACACTGAGCTGCCTGGGTTGACTCTCCCTGGTATTACTTCCCAAGAGCCCAGGTTAGACAGAGGTAACTTGGAACCTTTGGAAGGAGTGTCATATCAGGTTCCAGATGCTATTGAATGGGAACAACAGAATCAAGGCCTTGGTAAGAGCAACTTCTACATCTTCTCTGTTTGAATGACATCCCTCCCTTTTATATTAATCGTAAATGAAAAGGCAAATATTTTGAACTGGATTGATCAATAAATAGCAGCACATTTGGAGAAAACTTTCTTTGTGTGTGTGTGTGTGTGTGTGTGTGTGTGTGTGTGTGTGTGTGTGTGTGTGTGTGTTCTGACTTAAATCGACATTGCTTTCCTTATCCTACCAATTGATGACTTATCTGAAATCCAGAGAGCATTCCATTCAACCTTTCCACACAGAAAGATTTCAGGAGAAAAAAAATCTTGTGGAAGAGGTAGGGAAAATAATTTCTTAATTGATCTCATATCTGCTGGAATTCACTGGTATTTATTTTAAAGGGACCTTGTGATGAATGTTTTTTGATATGTAATAGTGGAACAGGTTGGGGTATAGAAAATTATTGCTCTGATTGACTCCTACTGAATCTCCCCAATCATTTTGGCTGCTTTTTATGAGATGAAAGTTAATTTGGTGTTTTTACCATCAAACACTGGTTAGTCATCACTTTTGTTGTAGGAAATTTTGTTAATGAAGCTAACTTTATGTGGAGTTTGTTGATGACAGTAGGGTTGGTTATTTCATGTTCATAATTTCATTGGTGAGGGTATAATTTTGATTGCTTCAGATCACAAACCTAAAATTCCTAAATAAAGAGCTAGTGTTCATTGCAAATTTAATCTCACTTCTGCCCTGTCTCGTGTGACTTTGCTGCCAGACAGCATTATAATCTACCTGCTTCCTCCTTCACTCTACTGGAGGGGAGAGGAAAATGCAATATCAGGGAATGCCAGGGCTGGGCTAATTTCCCTAAATTTTCCAGGAAGGGTATCAGGCTGGACATAAATAAATCCCTTAAATAGCTCTTTTTTTTAGAGGCATTCTAGAGCCATTTTCTTGATTTCTATTAAGAAAAAGGGTAGCCTTTAGTTTATAGTTACCCCTTTCTACCAAACTCTGATTAAACAAAAGACCAGAACAAAGAACAAATAGTGAACAAACTAATTTCTCCTAGAAAAATGGCAAACAGAAATCAGGAAAGTTTTGCATATTAGAACTGCCAAAGAATACAAAAGAGTAAATGAACTCTGCCCTTTAAGATAGATGAGGTAAGATTTCAACTCAAACCAGGAGAGACAGAATGATCTCATCCAGAGAATGGCTAATCTGGGCAATCTCTAGAATTGCAATCGCTTTAGGCTAAAGGGCATGATGGTGGTTTGTTTCCTTTATAGTCTGAGACTGTAAGGGCTCCAGTATCCCAATCAAAAGTTTGTGCTTTATCTCTCTCGCTCTCTTTCAGTTGTTTCCCTAGAGTTTCTCTCTCTAAATGTGTTTACAAGTAGTTGAGCAGGTCTATTCTCCACTTGTGAAGTTTCTAAGATACTTCTTCCATCCATTCAGGAGTCATGCCTTTTTTTCTGCTTATGCAGCATACAACTCTCTGAGCTGTCCTTTGCCAAAACTGCCCTGGGCTTGGGTGGAAGAAGGGTTATATGATTCCCTGAAAAAAAATCATCACGTTATTATTCTCAATCATCTGAGGATCATCTTTTCCAATTTTAGCTACCTTGTTCCTTGGATTACAGACAATAGATTATTTTGACCCATTAAATCTTGACAGCTTGGTAGGATCTGTGAAACCTCTGCTGATTTTAAAATCTAGGGGCCTGCAAACTCAAATGAAGATTGGCAGTAACATTTTGCAGGAGAGTTTTGTATAATCCCAGGATTAGGAAATAACTGGTAAAGTTCAGTTAGCATATTCTGAGGCTAACTATGCAGGCACAAAAATTAAGTTTCTTATTCTATCTCTCAAGTCTATCTACAGTCTCTGTGGACTAATAATAAGAATAATAACAATGACTGACAATTATTTAGCACCTTTAGCACTATGTTCTTTAAGTCATTTATCCCAAAACATCCCTGTGAGATGGGTATCACTGTTATCATCATCCCTATTTTAGAGATGAGAAAACTGAGGCTCAGAAAGGTTAAATGATATGCCTATGATCATTTAGTTAGTAAAAACTATAGGTGAGATTTGAACCCAGATATTTCTTCAATAGATTAAATTATCATCTGAATTTTTAAGTACCTCCTGTGTGCCAGAGTCTGTATTATGCACTGGGAATATGAAGAAAATGGCAAAAAAAATTTCCTGTCCTCTAGGAGCTTACTGTCTAATGGGGAACAAAAACAAGATATAGAAAGAATAAATTGGGGTTGGTATTGAAGTAACATTAAGGAGGATTGAGAAAGGCTTTTTTGCAAAAGGTAGGACTTAGGTAGAACTTGAAGAAAACCAAAGAAATAAGGACTTGTAGAAGAGGAGGGAAAGAATTGCTGACATGGGGGACATGAATTTTAAGTCTTATAATTGTTTCTGCTTTATACTTAAAAAAACCTCAATTGCCTCTGGATTTAATTATGTGACTCTGGGAATCTTCAGTATTAAAATTGAGGAAATTTTGAGCTTGTGTCCTGTAGTCATCAGACATTTCATTTGCTTGTCAGCAAGTCAAGAACTTTCTAGCTATAAAATAGTGAATATCACAGTTTTGAATGAGTCTTTCATTAGAATAAATTAATATTAAAATAGTAAGTTAAAATAAGAAAATCACATGTTATAGCACTTCATTTCTCTGACATAATTAGTGAATATAGTGTTTTATATAATTAAATAAATCTATTCTTCTAAAGAAGTCAAAGACAATAGAAAAGTTCCATAAAAATAAAATATTCAGTGTTACTTTTTGATAATAAAAATGGAAATAGAATAAATGCTTATTGATCAGGAATGATTGGTCAAAATTCAGTATATGAATGTAAAGGAATATTATTGTATTACAAGAAATGATGAATATGAGTAATAGTTTGAGAAAGATCTTATATATCTTTCAAAGGACTTTTTGTTTTATACTAGAAGCAATAGAATTTTTTTGAGCAAGTTGGTAATATGATCAGATTTTTTGGGAGCTATGATAAGCATGAATTGAAGAAGGGAGAGACTACAGTTTGTTGATTGAGTTATTTAGGATGATATTGAGAGCCTGAATTAGGAGCATGCAAATATGAATGAAAAGAAGGATGGATTTGAGAGATAATATAGATGTAAAATAGCATAGGATTTGGTAACATTGAATGTGAAGGTTGAAGAAGAGGAAACATAGTTTTGAACTTTCAAATTGCTATTAAAAGAAAGAGGAAAGTAGGAAGTGGAGCCAGCTTTTTGGAGAACATGATGTACCACTTAGTTGAAGAGTCAGCATTTGAATTCAGAGGCAGGATAGGACTGGAGATAAAGAGTTGAGAACTGCCTACATAGAGGGATAATTGAGCAGGAAGACATCTGCTAAGATAGTCACTACAGTAAGTGAAATACTTGAGAGAATTCATAAGTATAAGGCAGAATTCATTACTGGAAAAACAAAGCAAAACAAAATGAAAAACAAAACACTAGGGTATATTGCAGAGCATCAAGATAAGGACTTAGGTAAGGGAAGCAAGAAAGGAATTCAGTTCCTGGGATTTAGTGACAGGATATTAATGTTCTGGGTAGAATTTCTGACCTATGGATAGTATGTGTCTAGATCTGGAGTTTCCAACTGGGGAAGAAAGTTTTCCTTACAAAATATTAGTTTTTTAAATTTTGTTTCTTATGTGTATATGCATGATAAGTTCTAAAATGTTTTTCCTTTAACAATGAATGGAATTATTTGAAGGTTTGTTAGAAAGCCAAGGGATTATAGGGATTGGGAAGACTGAGAACCACCCTGGACTAATTTCTAGAACTATGGTACAAAAGGATCATGGCAATAATGGTCCTTAATCTAAGATGCTTAGACTGTGGATCTCTAGAAATAAATTGATCATAGGGTCTGAGATGGAGTAAAATCTATAGGTGAGGATGAAGCATCCCAATTGGGAGGGAGGAAAGTAGACCAAATCACAGAGCCAATAATTTCCAGTGACGATTTTCTGTCTTGGTCATCCTACCCTCAGTAAAGAGCTTTGACCGATTCTGGTCTTGGCCATACCATAGTAGAACAGCATGAGTGGACCTAGTGGCCAGTCCCTGCTGGCCATTTCACCTGTGCCACATCTTGGGTTCTGTACCTCTCTCTATTTCAACATCTTATTTTTGTTTGCTTCAATTTTCTTAACTGTAAAATCAGGGTAATAACAGAACCTATTGGAGGGTGATTGTGAGGAACAAATGAGATACCTGTAAAGCATACATTCTATCTTGATGTCTTACCATGAAGAGGAGTGGGGGAAGGAGTAGCCAGGGATTTGTATCATTTGTATACCCTATTATCTACAGTACCTAATTTTAAATCTTCTGTTTGACTTTTTAAGCCTCTCATAACTTGATTCTCTCTTATATTTCTAGTCTTTTTTACACCTAGCCTCTTTGTAGTTTCTTACACATGATCCTCCATCTCCTGACTGGGCATTTTCCTTGGCTATTCTCCATATCTGAAACTCTGTTCCTCTTTATCTCTGACTCTTTAAAGTTTTAGCTTCAGCCCCACTTTCTCCAAGAAAATCTCCTGGTACGGGGCCGCTGGGTGGCGCAGTGGATATAGCACCAGCCCTGGAGTCAGAAGTACCTGAGTTCAGATCTGGCCTCAGACACTTATAACCCCATTTGCCTTGCAAAAAAAAAAACAAAACTAACTAAAAAAAAAGAAAATTTCCTGGTACTTCTTAATCTTAGTGCCTTTTTTAGAGATTAATACTGATTTAGCCCATCTATATCTTGTTTTTTGTAGTTGTTTACATGCTGTCACCCCATTTAGGCCTTGAGCTCCTTGAGAGAAGGAACTTTTTTGGTTTTGTTTTGTGTGTTTTTTTTTAACTTTTCTTTATATCCCAGATGCTTGTTGCACAATGCTTGATGATTGATAAATGCTTGTTGACTTGACCTGACTCTTGGAAACCTTTGTCAGTCTGATGAAGCCTATGGACCCTTTCTCAGAATTATATTTGTAGATGCATAAAAATACATATGATTAAAAGTCTATATTATTCTATATATTCTATATTATTCTATATATATTATTCTATTAAAATATAGTAATCAAAATATTAAAAAATCCTTGATTGTCAGAAACCCTTCCTTTAAATTTTACTTTGCTTTTTGTGGCTCTTCACCATTTTACACTAGTATTCGTTGATATTATTCATTCTTTCTGTCCCTACTTGGGATTTTCTTGATAAAGATACTGGAGTGGTTTGTTATTTTCTCTCATTTTACAGATGAGATGACTGAGGCAAACAGAATTAAGTGACTTGCTTAGGATCACATAGCTCAAAAGTGTCTGAGGCAAGATTGAAACTCAGGAAGTCTTCTTTTTTCTAGGCTCACCTCTAATTCCACTGCACTACCTAACTACCCAATAGGTTAGCAGCCTGGAAAAGGCTAGATATCCAAATACCACCTACTATAATCTAGACCCTATGTTAAATGCTTTACAGACATCTCATTTGTTCCTCACAATCATCCTCCAATAGGTTCTGTTATTACCCTGATTTTACAGTTAAGGAAACTGAGACAAAGATTAAGTGACTTGCTAGTCAGTGTCTCATACTGGATTTGAATTCAGTTCTCCTTTACACCAGGTTCACAATTTATCTCCCTTATCTCCTAATAGTACTGTATAGTGGAATGAGCAATATGCTCTATCATATACTTGATTAATAATATTGAAGATTTAACCTGAAGTCCTTCAGTTATGGTGAAACCACTGCCTCCTAAGGAAGTTCATTATATTTTATCATTTTGGGATAACTCTATGAGAAAATTTCCTCTATATTGAATTGTCATCCTCTTTGAAACTTCTACCTATTGTTTCTAGTTCTGTTCTCTGGGGCAGACAGACAGAACAAATCTGCTAGATCATTTAAATATTTACAGTGAAAACTTGTCTTCATTCCTGATTCTTCTCTTAAAGCTATCTATCCCTAGTTTGACCAAGTCAATCAAAATGTGGCTTGATTTTGAATGTCATGGTCACTGTTCTCTAGATGTGTTCTTGCTTGATCTCTTCTAAAATATGATGCTCAGAAATGATATTCCTGGGTGTGGCTTGACCAGAAAAGAATGCCTTGGGATCATCATCTCCCTTGCTTTGGTCACTATATTCCTGCTAATGTCACCTAAGATCATTTAGCTTTTTTGGTTCCTCCATCATGCTCCTAACTCTTATGAAGTTTGTAATACAATAAAGCCCAGATCTTTTTCACATGAACTGATTTCTAGCTACTTTCTCATCCTCTCCTATTCATTATTTTGAATAGAGGAGCTTGACTTGGAATTTAAAAGATTTAAATGTAATCTTCTTAGCTTTGGCCTAGTGTTCCAGTTAAGATCTTTTTGTGTCAATTCTTTCAATCCAGGGCTGGTTATCCCTTCTAGCTTTGTGTCATCTGAAAATTTGTTAAGAATACCATATCTTTTTCTTCAAGTTTTTGATGAAAATGTTGAACAAAACCAGAACAAAACCAAATTTATACTTAATCTATGCTGCTGCCAGGAGGCAATATATTCTAAGCAATGACTCCTATAGACCAATTTACCCATTTTATAGATCTAAAATCAATGAAGAACATCAATCCTTTTAAAATGAATTTCAGGAAATTTCAGATTTTTCAAGACCTAAGACTCATTTTCTAAATTAAAATCTGATCTCTAACACTTGTTAGTTGTATGCTCCTGGATAAGTCATTTAACCTTCCTTTCCTCAGTTATCTCATCTGTAAAATGAGCTGGAGAAGGAAATGCCAAACTACTGCCAAGAAAACCCAAAATGGGGTCATGAAGAGTTTAAAACAGCTGAAATGACTGAATAGAAACAATAAGCTAAGAAGATAATTTTAAAATGGAATTCTGTTGACAGTTCCTAAGAGAATTATGATTTATATTTCCTATCATTGTGTGACTTTAAGAAGGTAATTTAGGGGCAGCTAGATGGTTGATAGAGCACTGACCCTGGAATCAGGAGGACCTGAGTTCAAATTCAGCCTTAGACATTTAATAATTGCCTAGCTGTGTGACCTTGGAAAAGTCACTTAACCCCATTGCACTAAATAAATAAAATTTAAAACAAAAAAGAAGCTAATTTAATCTTTCTGGGTCTAATTTTCTTCAAATTTATAACAAGGGAGTTGAAATAGATGACTCTAAGGTTCCTTCCTTAGGATTCTATGATAAACTCTAATTTCCTATATCCTGTTTTTGTTCCCATTTTTAGTATTAGTATTAGTTTAGTATTTAGTATTAGTTTTGGTGACAAGGTTTATTCATGATGATGGATCCTTAAAAAGATCTTGAAAGGGGAAAAGAAAGTTGAATTTCTTTATTGCTAAAGAGTGCCACAATTGTGTTGTTAACTTTCAGGGTTCCCATTCCTGCTTTTTCCTCTCCCTGCCTCACATTTTATAATTAAACCTATGTTTGCTCCCTTTCTATAGGGGATGATTGCCAAAGAAGTGGGCTTCTTCCTTTTGTGAGATCAGGTGCATATTTGGAGATAAAGTAAAAAATGTAGAAGAAATAAATGAGTTGCATTTCTATAAAGGCCTCTATGCTATAACCATCAAAACCTGAAAGCATCTAAGAGAACTCTATGGAGGAAAATTATGACTTGGGTCTATCTTTGCTTACATTTTCTCTCCTATAAAATGGAGATAATTTTTTTAAAAATGCCTATCTCACAGGCATTTCTAGAAAAAGAGATTGCCAAATATAAATAACTTTTCAAAACCATATTAAATGGCAGCAATGATATCAATGAACATGGGACAATTAAATCCTATTGATAATATTGAAGGGAAGCATCATGGAAGAGTGGAAATAGCACCAGGTCAGAAATCAGATTTGGATTCATAGGATCATAGATTTGTAGTTGTGGCTTTAAAATCACTGAAATCAACTCCTTTATTTTACAGATTAGGAAACTGAGATCAAAAGAGTTTGGGTGATTTCTCAAGTATTACACATTTTATTGTTTAGTCATATTGTTTAGTAATGTTCAACTCTTTGTGACACCGTCAAGGGTTTTCTTGGCAAAGATATAGGAGTTAAAAACAATACAGGATTCATTTGCCATTTCTTTCTCCAGCTCATTTTACATATAAGTAAACTGAGGTAAACAGAATTAAGTGACTTGCCTAGGGTCATATAACTAGTAAGTGTTAATTCAAGATTTGACCTCAGTTCCAGTGTTCTATTTATTCAACTATAGTGGTTCAAATATGACCTCTGTTGTTGCAACCTTATATGACTGGCAAATCATTTAACTCCCTTTGTCTTAGTTTTCTCATTGGTAAAACATGGAATTTGGAGTAGTTCTCCCATGCTTAGGTTTATGTTCCTGAGGGGCTTTCTTCCAAGATGCATGGTGAGGAATGAGATTCTTGAAAAGAAATCTAAATATCTTATAAGATGAAATCTATGCATTTTGTTTTGCATGATGTCATTTAAATCTTTGTTCCAACACAGGAAAACTTGCAAAGGAAGCATATTAGATTGCTTACAGCTTTTATTTAGTATTGGAGCAGGCTGTTCTTCCTCATTAATAACAATAGGTGTCGCTGCAGCCAACTAAAATGTTTTGGAATGTTCTTTGATCAAAAAAAAATTCTGTTCTAAGAGCCCTTCTTAGAACCTCCCTTTGATTTCCCCAACCCTTGTCCCACAAGTCTTTTTTTAAATAAAAGTTGAATTAATCAATACTTTTCTCAGAAAGTATTTATGATTTTTCAAGTAATTTGTCCAAATAGTTATTTCAATGGGCTATAAAAGTAATAGGCATAAAATAAGGTCCAAACTTAGATAAGCAAGATTATGAAAGTGAGAAGCATCTCCCAACATTTAAAATGCCTTTAGATTCTTTTAATGGTGTGATTTATATCTCTTTTTATCAATATCATGTTAAATGGGGACAATTTGCTACTTTCACCCTCCCCAAAACATTCAGAGCATTTGAAATTACTAAAAGATAACCACCTAGTTTGTGGTCATCCTACTGAATCTTCTTTGAAAGCATGAAAATTCCTTAATTGACCTCTTCTATCATATGAAAGAGCAAATTGAATGTTACTACAATAAGATTAAAAGGCATAAGCCTTCTTTTTTTCTGTCCCTGCTCTCCACCACTGAGGTCTTTGAATTAAATAAAAAGTTCTAGGTACCTTCAGAAGATTACAAAATCAGAGTGAAACTTAGTTTATCCATAGTAATGGAAATTAGATGGCAAGAACTTGAACTTGTTTTCAGGAATAATTTTCAGATAACACAGAATATACAGTATGTATAAGGAATATAAATGAATTTTCTTCAGTATTTGTTGTCTTCCAAGTTACTCATGAATCTTCAAATATATTTCAAATGTATATAGGTCCATCTTCAAAAAGAATTTTTCAAGAACATAGAGATATTTATTTGAATCTATCATATTTCCCTCCAAATCTTCTTTTCTGCAGGCTAAGTATTAATTTAACTAATCTTTGATGAGTTTTTAAGTTCTCACACTATCACCAAATATGGGGTCCCCAAAACTGAGTATAATTCTCCATATTTATTTACTCTGCAATTATTACATAGTTGTCTAACTAGGGCAGAGTACAGCAGGATTATAATCTTTCTTGTTTTGGACACTATACTTACGTTAATACATCCTAAGGGCTCAATTGGCTGCCATTTCACATTATTAATTCATATTGAATTTGCAGTCCACTAAAACCTTCTGCACATGAAATCTCACATTTTACTAGCATGGTGGAAAATGTACTGGATGGTCTAAAGAGACCTAAGTTTGAATCTTGGATCTAATACCTACTAGTGAAGCTCCCCTTTGTGGTTACAAAGAGAGCTTAATATAGGCTTCCCAGCAAATCTAGGGCAGTTAGTGTCACAAATTTCTTTTTGCCCTTCTCCCTACTTTGTGGCAAACACTAGCTCAGAATGCAATAAAAATCAGCTTATCTTTATCTTGAGACAAAACCCATTATAAAACTACAGACAGCAAATACACAAGGTTAAAGAGAGCAGGAAACTCCCAGGGGTAAGTGATATCGTTTTGCCAAGGAACAGTGAAGCAGAGAATGGTGAGGAGGTGGAGAGCAGATAAATTTAGTTCCCATAGACATAAGGGAACAGTGAAGGAAATAGGTAAATCCTATCCAGGAAAATCATTGCTTAAATGCATTCATCAGATTGACAAGGGTTTAACTGTTCATGATTATATGCATTTAAGAGTAGCTACCCTTTACTTGCAGTTGGTTTACTGTTTCCAAACTCAATATTCCATCTCCAGTTTCCATATCTTTAATGAGAATGTCTTCTTTGTTTATAATACACGTCACCTCTGCTTTTTAGAATCCCTGGATTTTCCAGATCCAATTCTTATGCAACTCCTATTGCAAGGGGTTATCTCTTAACCATTTGGATCATAGAACCTTTAGGAAGCATGGTGAAATCTATGGATCCCTTTTTAGAGTAAGATTTTTATAATGCACAGGATTACAAAAGAAACCAATTACAATGAAATAAAGTTATAGTAGTGGCAAAGAACTCCAAATTGTGGAGTAACTGTTAAATAGGGAATAGTTCAATAACTTGTGGCATATAATTGTGATAGAATACGACCATTTTATATGAAATGATGAATTTGATGATCTAAGAGAAAACATGGTTAGATTTGCATGAAGAGTGAAATGAGCAGAACCAAGAGAACACTGTATATTGTAAAAGCAATGCTGTTTTAAGACCAACTTTTAGCAAATAAGTCATTTTGACTATTATAAATACTCTAATTAATTACATGGGATAGCTAAAGATGTTATCTGCATCCAGAGAATTAACTGATAGAGAAGTTTGCATAGAATGATTTTACAGATATGTACATATATATATATATATACACATACACACATATATACATATTTGTGGTTAGAGGTGGCTATCTATAGGGTGGAGACGATGAAGGAAGAAAAAAAAGAAATTTGCACGACAACTTTATTACATATTTAAAAGGAATAGCAAGTTGTACATAAAAGATTTGCAGTTTCTTATGCAATCATCTTTTTATTATACTGTTATGAAGATGCTTATTTTATTCCATAAATAAACAAATTAAAAAGTTATCAAAATTAAAAAAAATAGTTCACAGGCCTCAGATTAAGAAATCCTGTACTATAGAATTATTTTTCCTATTTCCCTAATTTGTTAGTTCTCTTCCTCCTCAAAAATTATGTGTGATTTTTCAGTTAATATGTTGAATTCCTTCAATATAAGGGAGCAAACATGGTGACGCAGACTTTGAAGTTAGGAAGTTATGTTGTCAAGTCCTAGCTCTGTCATGTACTGGCATTGGATAAGTTACTTAACATCTCAAAGTTCTAGGTGGCTCTCTAAGACATAAGTTAGAGGTGCTGACTTGTATCAGTTGAAATCATAGATCTAGTACCTTTCCTTGTCCCTCAATATATAAGCTCTTTGATTTTAGGAACTATCTTTTGTTTTTCTTAGCATGTTCTGCAACTTGCATAATATTTTGCTCAAAGTTAGTGATTAATAAATGCTGGGGGGTGGTTCTTCTTGCACAGAGTTTGGGGTTGGGAAGCACATTGCCTAGTTATCAAGTGAATCAGAGTCAAATACTTTAATATGGATTTGAGATGTTATGGGGGGAAAGACTTACTTAAGCCTATAGCTCCCATATCTTTTTTTTTTTAGCTTCCATACTGTAAACTTGAGAAACAAGAAAAGGATATCTGAAAACACAGATTCCTGGCATGCTAAAATCCACAGCAAGGAAATTAGAACAAGGAAATTAGAAAACATTAAGGCCAAGACTAAATAAGACAGTAGGGAGATAAGAAAAACAAGCAGATTGTCTTATAATTGGTACTGAGGAATAAGTAAGCTGTAAGATAGTCTAATTTTATTGATGCAGCCAGACTATCCACTGGGCAAGTCAGAACTCATCTATGCCTTTTCATCTAGTGTGATTAGATTCATCTTTTCCTTCAATCCTTCATGGATGTTCTAACCAAGGCCTTCCTTTGACTCTTACTTAATAGCTTTTGATGCCCTATATCCATTTGTTTTCTGTAATTAGTTTTCTGATTCATAAGAATCTTTGCAAAATATAAAACTATCATTTTTCTCCTCCTTTCCTTTCTCTTTCTTCCATTGTATATTTATTCACCTGAAGTGTTTGTAGTAAATCACTTTTAGGAGGTTGTGCTTTTATCAGTAAGGGGATGGTGTTGAGCAGAAGATGTTCTTATGTTCTTCTTCTTGAATGGAATGTGCAGTATGGGAAGTCCAGGAACCAAGGAGCAATAGAATACCAATAGATGGCACTACTTAGTTGAGTTAAGGCCCAGCTGGTCCAAAAGTGAATTGAAGTCAGTAGGCTAGAATGGGAGGAAAAATTAGACCTAAATCTTTATAAGATTTACAGATTGTTTCCATTTACCAAATTGTAAATGCTTCAAAGGCAGGAAACCATGTTTTATCTAAATTGTGTATTTTCTTCAGTCCTAGGATAGTGCTCTTTTCAAAGTAGTTGCTTAATACATTTTTGAGAAAAGAAATAATATTTGATCATATTTTGATTTCTCATTGCTACTTGGAGCTAAACTAATTTGTTTCATGATCAGTTAGGGAATAAACTCAGAGAATGCAGGCTAATTTTAATCATGGCTACCTCCACAGTAGTAATTTTCCCCAATTCTAATTTCTCCTATCCTTTGACCCCATGGGAACTTCCAAGACCTAGATTTTTCCTCTCTTGCAGTTGTTATTGTTGTGTTGTTTCAATTGTGTCTGATTCTTTGTAACCTCATTTGGGGTTTTCTTGGCAGAAATATTTCATTTCCTTCTCTGGCTCACTTTATAGATGAGGAACTGAGGTAAACATTAAGTAACTTGCTCAGGGTCACAAAACTAATGTCTGAATCTGGATTTGAACTCAGATCTTCCTGATTTCAGCCTTGGTGTTCTATCCACTGCACCACCTAGTTGCTCTTTTATAGGGGCTTGGGCTTTATCAGACTAAGGTTGTCTAAATGTGACACTTTCATTTAGTAGATTAGGAAGTTTCTTAAGCCCAGCAGTTTTTTACCTTTCTGTTGTCATGGAAGTCTGGTTGAATCTTTGGAACCCATCTCAGAAAAAAATGTTTTTAAATACATCAAATAGGGGCGGCTAGGTGGTGCAGTGGATAAAGCAATGGCACTGGAGTCAGGAGTACCTGGGTTCAAATCCGGTCTCAAACACTTAGTAATTACCTAGCTGTGTGGCCTTGGGCAAGCCACTTAACCCTATTTGCCTTGTAAAAACCTAAAAAAAAATAAAAAAAAATACATCAAATAGAATACAAAGAGCTGGAGAAAGTTGCTATTATAGAAGTAAAAAGTAAATCCTTATTCTTGTTCTACATTTCCTGTGTTACTTTTTGAGTAGGGATAGATCTTTAGCTGGTTGATAAAGTATGAAATATCATCCCTATGTCTTAGAAAAAAGTCACACCTACTAATTTTGACTTCCAAATGATAAAGCTAAATATCACAGCTAGTTTTTATATATAGCACTTTAAGGTTAGCAGAGTAATATATATATATATATATATACATATATATATATAAAATATATATCACTTTATGTAATCTTAAAATGCATATATATTCCCATTTTATACACACATACACACACACACACACACACACACACACACACACACACACAAGCACTTTCTCATTAGATCCCTAGATTAAGTGTCTTGTCCAGGATCACCCAACTTGTAAATTAAGGGCTTTTTTCTACTTTACCACTTAGTAGAGTCATGGGCCCTGAGGACTTTGAAAATATGGCAGCTCTAAGCACCCTAGAAATTTCCACTCTCTTCCCCAAAACAAACATTGACCAGAACAACTAGAAACAATAGTAACAACAAACCAATATTAACTTGATTGCTTCTGTCAAGTTGTAGCATTTTTCTTTCAGACAATAGTGTTCCATTGGGCTTACCCATAAATGTTCCCTGGCTGAATATCTCTTCCATATTCTTTCATTCTGTGGCTCCAGTTCTATGTCAGCAAATCAATAAGACCTAGGCCCAGGTGTCTAACTCTTCATTGTTAGCATCATCTGGGCCCAGAACTAGCTATTTCTTTGGTTCATGATTGTCATAATGGGGTTTTTGAAGACTATCCAGTAATCAAATAGCAGGTATGTCACAGCAGAATTATTATAACTTAAAGGAGATTGCTTCATCTTTTGGTGATAATAAAAATATATTTGAAGGAGGAACAGATCTCTTATTCTATGTTCCATGTAGGTTGAAAAAATTAGAATGAATATTATGAGGTAGAGAGTCAAGGCTTAAATTCTGCTACTAACACAGTAATGTAGAAAACTACAGTAAAATTGATACTTCTATTACAGAATTTAAAAGACTCTAGAGATGAATTACATGAACTCTCTACCAGGCAACAAAGTAAAAGGGTAAATAAAATATTAGGCAAGCTGAACCAAGTATGAAATTGTAATGAAAATAAATAAAATGCATAAATAGCCTTCCATTTAACTAATGTTCACTAGAATAATGTAGACTAAAAAGACAGTAAATTTGTTATAATTTTTTTCAGATTATAGATAACTATTTCTGAGTCTCATATTATATATATATACACATATATATATGTGTATATATATATATATATATATATGTTTACGGTTTTAACTGTAAACATTGTCCTGACAAATGTTTAGTCTTCCAACTGTGTGAAATCTTGAATAATAATAGAGGCTTCTACTGATACAAACCCCTGTTTAACAATATTAGGGTGCTCAGATATACTGTAACATCTTTTTGAGTTCATATTTTGCTTCAAATTTGAAGATGCTACTTTAAAGGCAAGAATTTGAGATGCAAGATTTATTCCTTATGGATTAATAGTTATTGGATCTTATTCAATCAATCAAAGAATCAATAGTAATTACCTAATATGTGCTAAACACTATGGTAGGAACTAGGGATACAAAGACAAGAATTCCCTCAAGGTGTTTATATTCTGTGGAAGGAGAGAGTATAAGGATGCATTTAAAAGTGCACAAAATGAGTATATGCAAAATAAACATGAGGTAATCATTTTGAACGTGGCAGAGGCAGGCACAACTGAAGGGATCAGGAAAAACCTCCTTAAGATGTGTTTGATTTGAGCTTAGAGGGAAAATGGCAACTAGGTGGTTCAGTCAATAGAGTGCTGGACCTGAAGTCAGGTAGACCCATCTTCTTGAGTCCAAATCTATTTCTCAGACAGTAGCTGTATGATTCTGAGAAAGTCACTTAACCCCATTTGCCTGTTTCCTTATCTTTAAAATGAAATGGAGAAGGAAATGATAAACCACTTTATCTTTGCCAGAAAAGGATCCCAAATGGAGTCATGAAGAGTCAAACATGTATTGAATAACAAGAAGCAGAGATGAAGATGTGCATTTCAAGAATAGTGGACAAACAGCCTGTATTAAGGCATGGAAATGGGAGATGGAATCTAACTGGCTCTTAATTTTCTAGGAAAAAACCAGAATGTATTTCTAGGAAAAACCTAGAATGTTGGCAGCCTTATTGTTACAGAGAGTTTTCAGTGATTCTCTTTCGCAAACACACCCAGGTCCATCTATCAGTTTGTCTATATTTAGTATTGTTTATATTAGTATTTATATAATTTATATAAATTGCTATATTAGTATTTATGGGGCAATTTTTTTTGCAAGGTAATGGGTTAAGTGACAAGGTCACATAGTGAGGTAATTGTTAAGTGTCCTAAAGTCTGATTTGAACCAAGGTCCTCCTGACCCCAGGGCTGGTGCTCTATCCACTGTGCCACCTAGCTGCCCCCTTTATGGGGCAATTTTGAAAGAATTAGTGATCTAGACACTAATTTAATCACTTTCTAATATTCCATTTGGAAATGGATTCTCAGGAAAGAAGAAGAAGAAGAAGAAGAAGAAGAAGAAGAAGAAGAAGAAGAAGAAGAAGAAAAGAGGCATTTTGAATTTTTTTTCCATTCAGGGAATACAAACCCACAATTGAAGTCTAGCTTTTAACTGATTTCAAAATTATAGCTCAGTCTCTGATTAGATTTAGCATTATATCATCATGGTCCTTGTAGAGTCTTGCATCATCTTAGTAATGTATTCACTTCCTAGAGTATGAAAAAATGTCTGCAAAATGGTTTAGCCTCAGTAGGTCCACTGAATGTCTAGCTCAAATTTATCTATATCCTGGGAACCATGAAGCAGCAGAAGAGACATTTACATTTTATTTGACCTTTTCCTGATACTGACGTCTATCAAACTTGACCTTAGCTAATAAATTCACTTTCGATGAATGTCATAGCCTCCTTCTTAGGCCTCCATAATCTTTTATCACCTGGAATTTAATGATCTTGACAAAAAGTATTAATTAGTTCTGGGGGATTTGTCTGTAAGGCCAGACATCTTGCTGCTACTGCTCAAGATTCCCCACTTGGAGTAGTCTGGGGATGGATGATTTATGGAGAAAGAAGCTGCCAGGCTCATCATCTTTTCTGATTCTTTGGCCAAAGTTAGGAGCTGCTGTAGTTCCTGGTTAGAAAACTCTCATTTTTTTTTGGTTGAACTTGAGCAAAGCAGTGATGTCACAAAGTGGAGTAGAAGGTTTTGAGGAGAACCTTTTCTCATCTCATCCGCTGCTTCCTTGAGGTAGTCTTGAGGGGGATCTGACTGAGGCTGTGCTGCACTTCACTCTCTGCTTCCTGGGCATCTCACCTCCTCCTTCATCCTTTCCAGCTGGACCAGAAACTGTGCCTTGGAGTTTTTACTCCTTTAATCCACTGCTTCCTGGCCATCTTCTTGATATTCTTATCAACAAACTCTTCACCAAGTATGAGTCCTCTGCACACCCTCAGCTATCATCAAATCTTCTCTGGAACAGCATATGTATTTCTAGAAAGGGTGTGTCAATGAATTTCTCTAAGGTTTCATTTTGGGGGCAGCTAACTGGTACAGTGGATAGAGTGTGTTGGGGCTGGAGTCAGGAAGAGCTGAGTTTAAATCTGGCCTCAGACATTAGCTGTGTGACCCTGGGCAAGTCACTTAATCTTCTTTACCTCATTTGCCTCATTTCCATGAACTGGAAGACATAACTAAAATGACTAAACAGCAACAGCAAGATTTCATTTACCCATAATATCTGGCAAAACAAACAATGAATAAATGTCATTCATTCATTCATTCATTCATTCATTCATTATCTCTAAAATACCACTTCTTCCCTGATTCCCATGATCACTTTTTCCATTGGTTAGTTTTCTGACAACATTGTAATGGAAAAGGTAGGAAGATTAAAGTGAATAGATATATAAAAGTTTCAATATCCACATTGTTATTATAAGTAACAGACCTTGAGGAGAGTTGATGCAGAATTGTGCTCATTGTTTGCATCATGCCAAAGGACCTTAAACATAGTAGGTACTATTAAATGGTGATGTCTGTCCTTAGTTCTTTTTATTTTGTAAGGCAGTGGGATTAGGTAGCTTGCCCAGGGTCACATAGCTAGGTAATTATTAAGTGTCTGAGGTCAGATTTGAACTTAGATCCTCCTGACTCCAGGACTAGTGCTCTATCCACTGTACCACCTAACTGCCCCCTTGACCTTTTTTCTGGAAGTAGATTATGACATCAGAGAGATGATGCCGTGACATGCACATGAATTGGATTTGAGTGAGAGTCATCTGCCTTTTTCTCCTCTAAAACCATCTGGGTCCAGTGGGTCCAGATATGAATCAGGACAACTGGGGATGACCCTAGATTCAAGGCAATTAGGTTTAAGTGACTTGCCCAAGATCACACAGTAAGTGTCTGAGGTCACACTTGAACTCATATCCTCTTGACATCTATGCCATCTAGCTGCCCCAGAGACACTATAAATAATATTTGTTAAATTAATATTTATTAAATGAACCTGGGTGGACAATAAATAAAATGAAAAATTAAGTCTTCTTTGACTATCCTAAAACACATTGATCTGTCTCTCTCTCTCTCTCTCGCTCTCTCTCTCTTTTAGATTACAGCATTTAGGGGCAGCTAGGTGGCATAGTGAATAAAGCACCGGTCTTGGAGTCAGGAGTACCTGGGTTCAAATCCAGTCTCAGACACTTAATAATTACCTAGCTGTGTGATCTTGGGCAAGCCACTTAACCCCATTGCCTTGCAAAAACCTAAAAAAAATAAAAAAAATAAATTACAGCATTTATTGTTTGTGCCAATGACTTAATTAGAAATCTCCCACACACAGGTGTGTATACAGGTATGCATATATGAATACATGTATGTATGTATATATGCATATATATGTATAAAATAGACATAAGAGGAATTGAAGGATCAGGGATGCCATTTCTATCTTCTGGACTTTGCTTGAAATTTACCTCCTCCCTCCCCACTTCTACAATCCTTATTTGACCCTTATTTGACCTTTCTTTTTGTTTGTTACTATCTCCTACCTCTTTCCAGTATCCATTTCAAAAAGGGAGGAGAAAAAAGTCAATCCCTTTCCTCTAGTTTCTCCCTGTGGATTTTTTGATTTCCCCAATTTCAGTCTTAATATGTTCCCATCTTTTTGGCCAATTTCTATCTAAAGAGGATTTGATTAATTATATTCATCAGAGAGATCCTGATTCCAAATATCAAAGATACTAGAGGGTTGGTACATCTAGGATTCTTAAGTTTTTCAAAATTGTTGCTATAATGTGATCATTATATAAACTGTTCTAATTCTATTCACTTTAATCTGCATCTGATTCATGCATCTCTTCCCAGGTTTCTCTTAAACCATCCCTTATATCATTCAGATCCTACTACAATTTTATTTCAGTTCCCAGTTACTTGTCTTTGATTTTATGTCTTCTGGAAGTGTCTTTTTAATATCTGTTTGTGGATACTTTTTCCATCCATGTTGTTTTCCTCAGGTAACTGCCTTTTTCCTCCTCAGTAGAATCTTTTCTTACTTGAGTCTTCAGAATTTTGTTCATGAGCACTTTCCACTCAAAGGAAACAGATTTCTCCTTCAAAATATTAGATCATTAAATACTGCCTAGTCTTTTTCTGAACTTTTTGACATATGGTCTTCAAAAATCTAGAACAGATGTCAGATAATATGTAACTTTTTACCTTCACTATCAATCTCTATTATGGAATTATATGCCAACTTCAATTTCCATTGTTTGTACATTTGTAATCTTTCTATTGGTCAGAATCAGGTCCAGTATAGTAAATACCCTTTATTATTTTCTCCACTTTTTGGAGGAAGAGATTTTCATTAAGCTATACATTTTGCCAGTTGCTTTGCTTTTTGGTAGAGAGAAAGTAAAGTAGATTATTGGATATTTGAAACTCCCCCAAAGCACTGTGACTCTATTATATCAAAAACCACAGAGAAGCAGCTAAATAGATAATAATCACATAGATCTCAGTCAAGTCTCCCAATTCTCTCTTCTCCCCACCTGTTAACTTTATGTATATATATGTATATATGTATATATGTATGTGTATATATATGTACATATATATATATATTTCATGACTGAGTCAATATTGTTTTTTTTTCAGATTGGGTTGGAGGATACATTTTTGCAATAACTTTTAGCATGATAGTAAACTAAAATTTTTTTTTCTTCTGTTATTGCCATTTTTCACTAATGGGTATAGTCAGAAAGACCTGAGTTCAAATCTAGTCTGAGACACTTACTAGTAGTATGACCTTGAGCAAATAATTTAACCTCTGTTTTCCTAGAAGGCAGATGAATGGTTCAGTGGATAGAAACCTGGAATCAGGAAGACCTGAGCTCAAATATGATCTCAGACTCTTAATAGCTATGTAACCCTAATGAGTCACTTAACTTCTGTTTCCCTTAATCCACTGGAGAAGGAAATGGTAAACTACTTCATATCTTTGCTAAGAAAACTTCATGGATGGTGTGGACCATGAGGTCATTAGGAGTCAGATAAAATGAAAAATGGTAGCACAAATATTCTATAGTGGAAAGAACACTGACTTTGACTTTCGATGACCTGGGTTTAGATTCTATCTCTGACGCTTACTACCTGGGTGATCTTGGACAGGTGACTTAACCTTCCTTGCCCTCAGATCATCAGTAAAATGAGGAAGTTGGATAAGATGCTCTTTGAAGTCTCTTCAAGGTCTACATCTATGATTCTATGAGTTCTAATTTAAGAAATAAAATGAATGTTGAGTTCAATATTAGTCATGTTTATACAATATAATATGAAAAAAATTAAGCATCTCCTTTAATGGAGCACTAAATTAGTCTCTACTAGACATAAAAAGTCTAGATAAGATATAACTTCTGCCCCCAAGGACTGTATAGTTCAACAGGGAAAGAGACATCAACAAGTAGCTGTAATAGATTATGGGTATATTGAGAGACTTAGAAATAGAGAACTTTGTGAAGTCTCAGGGAGGAGGTATCAATTGGGCAGGGAGAATCAGCAAGGAATTGGCACTTGATTTGGATTTTAAAGGATGGATGAGAATTCAACATGTAAAGAATTAGAGGGGAAGACATTGTAGACAAAGGAAAAAGACATAAGCAAAGACTACCTTGTCATTTCTACCTTGATAACATTTCTCCACTTCTCTCTTCTGTTACTGAAACCACCCTGGTGCTATCAGTCCCTCATGCCTGCTTTTACCTCTTGTTTCAACAGAATAGTTTGCATGTTATCTCACCATTAGATTATGAACTCATTGAGAGCAGAAGCATTATTTGCCTTTCATTGTATCCCCAGATTTTTGCATAGTATGTGGTAAACAATATATGCATAATAAATGCTGATTGATTGATGGGATCTTGAGGACACTGTGTTTGAGTAGCAGAGAGTATGGTCTAATTCAGATAAAGCATAGCATATATGAAGGAGAATAATGAGAGATAAATCTGGAATAGTGGGCGACTCCAAATCATGCAGAGTCTTGAATGCTAGGTAAAGAAATTGTGAAGATTAAAAACTTGAGATATAGTTTCTGGGTAATTTTATCACTTTATAAATAATGCTAGTATTTTAATAAAAAGGATGGTCATTTGGTGGTATTTCTTAGATCAAAGCTTCTTCATGAACATGGGTTCTAAGAGTAGATAATCCTGAGGAAGGGCAATCAACTCTGATTGGTTAATAATTAATGAGAAAATGAATATTTCTAGAGTGGGTGGGCTATATTACAATGAGGATGTCAGGGTCCGTGACTTGTGTCACCCAAATCTTGATGGAAAAGACATCAATTACCATATCACTTTTCTGACAAATTCTTCCCAGATCTGCCTGAATAAACACAATGAGCTGTAATGCACCCATAAGTCTAAATTTAGGATTTCTTTTGCTGTCTGTCTAGACCTTGGCCTGGGTAAATCTTTAAGAGAGATGTCTTACACTGGTTGATGTATGATTGAGTAAATAGAAAAGGAGGAAAACTTCTGTCCTAATACAATAATTAGTTATTAATAACAGAGAGAAATGTTATTTTTCTCAGAAAATGTAAAATTCATTCAGTAGTAACTAAGAAAAAACCATCTAAATTTTTTAAGCAAAAGAGTGACAAACTAATGGATAACAATAGTAATAGCTTACATTGACATAACATTTTAAGATTTTTCAATATTTAGTACATAATTCACCTCCATAAAGTGTGTGTATACACACACACACACACACACACACACACACACACACACATATTAAAACTACATTTCTCTTTCCTTTTTTCCCCTCCTCCCTTTTTGTTGGCACTAAGATTTATGCCTGGAATAGTGATGTAATAGCTGTACACGCCACCAGGTGGCGCTCCAAGCTTGATCTGTACAAGTGTCTGCTCTTCATTGCCATGAGGACCCAATATTCATCTCCCTTCTCCATGCCCTGTCCCCCTTCCCCCAAAAAATATTTAAAAAATTTAACATAAACTAAGCATTTATTTCTCAGTTTATTAGCTAGACCAAGAGTTATATCTTAATTCCTAGTTTGACTTGAGGAGTATGGGTTAGTGAATATCAAGTAGCTGCCTTGAAGTAAGGAAGAACTCAGTTTAAGTTCTGCTATGACCACCTATCTTTGGATGATCTTGGACAAGTCATTTTAATTCTTGGTGTTACAGGCAATTCACCAAGACTATATGTTGTAGAGAAATCTCTCATCTTGGTAGTTTTTTGTTCTTTTTTTAAAATTCACTTTATTTTTAATTTATAGAATAATATAAGGATTTCAATAACATAGTAAATTAACAAAAATGATTGCACTTAAAACCATAAATATATACATATAACTTGATATTCTTTTTAAATGTCTTTTTAATTTAATGTTTATTCTCATTTTGTACATTAATAAAATATTCTTGTTTAAGAGTAAACAAAATACCCCCCCCCAAAATATAGACTCGCTTGAGCGATAAAGTAAAGGGGAGAGAAAAAAATTAAAATTAAAAATTAGTAATAATTGTAGGTATGGCCAGGTGGTGCAGTGCACGGAGCACTAGCCCTGGAGCCAGGAGCACCCAAACCCATATCCGGCTCCGTACACCCAATAATCATTCAGCTGTGTGACATGTAAGCCACCCCAACCCCACTGCCCTGCAAAAACCAAAAAAAAGAAAAAAACCCCCAAATAAAACAAAATGGTAATAATAGTAGGGGTGACGGTGGCGGACACAGCATTGACCCTTGAGCCAGGAGCATCCAGGTCCCAATCTGGCCTCAGACACCCAATGATCACCGTGCTATGCAGCCCCAGGCAGGCCACCCAGCCCCATTTGCCCTGTACCCCCCCCCAATAATAATAATAAAAAATGTGCTTCAGTCTTTGTTCCAACACCAACAACTCTGTTGCAGGTAGATCACATTCTTTATGATAAGTCCATCACAAAAGTTACTTCCATATTTTTCCACCATTGCCATTGCTGATCGCAACTTCCTCCTTTCATATTTCTCCACTACCATGTACTATATTTTTTCTCTTCTTTCACTCTGACTCTGCTGTAGGGTAGCTGAGTGGCACAGCAGACAGATCCCTGGCCCTGGGGCCAAGAGGCCCTGAGCCCCCCAGCACCCCTTAGGCCCAGCATCCACCTGGCCCTATGGTCCCTGACAGGCCATCCAATCCCAGCCCCTTGAAAGAAGTAAAAGAGAAAATGTGTTATATCTGACCACTCTTCCCCCATGGTCCATCCTCTCCTCCATCACTCACATCCCCCTTCCCCCTGTCCCCCCCCTTCTTACTCCAGATGCCTATACCCCATTGAGTATATATGCTGTTTCCTCTCCTAGCCACCTCTGATGAAAGCGAAGATTCCCTCATTCCCCCTTGCCTTCCCCCCTTCCTTATCATTGCAATAATTCATTGTGATAAAGAAAAGTCTTATTATATGAAATATCTTGGCCTATTCCCCCTCTCCTTTTTCTTTCTCCCATTACATTTCCCTTTTTTCTATTGACTCCATTTTTACCCCATATTTTATCTTCATCCTCAGCTTTCTCCTGTGTTTCAACTATAAAAGCTCCTCTACCTGCTCTATTAACTAAGAAGGTTCATGTGAGTATTAACAGTATCATTTTTCTATACAGAAACACATGTAGTTCATCATCATTAAGTCCCTCACATTTTCCCCTTCTCCTCCACTCTCTATGCTTCACCTGAGTCCTGTATCTGATTATCAAACCTTCTGTTCAGCTCTGGCCATTCCAACAGGAACATTTGAAATTCCCCTGGTTCATTGAAAATCCATCTTTTTCCCTGGAAGAGGACATTCATTTTTGCTGGGTAGTTGATTCTCGGTTGCCTTCCAAGCTCTTTTGCCTTCTGGTATATTATATTCCAAGTCCTACGAGCTTCCAATGTAGTTGCTGCTAAGTCCTGTGTGATCCTGACTGCAGCTCCACAATATTTGAACTGTGTCCTTCTGGCTGCTTGTAATATTTTCTCTTTGACTTGGGAGTTCTGGAACTTGGCTATAATATTCCTAGGGGTTGGTTTTTTGGGATCTCTTTCTCTGGGGGATCAGTGGATTCTCTCCATTTCTATTTTGCCCTCTGCTTCTAGGATATCAGGGCAATTTTCCTGTAGTAATTCTTTGAAAATGATGTTAAGGCTCTTTTCCTGATCATGACTTTCAGGTATTCCAATAATTTTAAAATTATCTTTCCTAAATCTGTTTTCCATATTAGTGGTTTTTTTCAATGAGATGTTTCACATTTTCTTCTAATTTTTCATTTTTTTGGTTTTGAAGTATTGAGTTCTGATTTCTTGTAAATTCATCAATCTCCCTGAGTTCTATTCTTTGTCTGAAGGATTTGTTTTCCTCAGAGAGTTTTCTTATCTCTTTTTCCATCTGCCAATTCTGCTTTTTAAAGCATTCTTCTCCTCAATAACTTTTTAAACTGTTTTATCTATTTGACCTAAGCTGGTTTTTTATCATGCTATTTTCTTCAGCATTTTTTTTTGGATTTCCTTGACTAAGCTGCTGACTTCATTTTATGTTTTTTTCCTTTATCTCTCTCATTTCTTTCCCCAGTTTTTCTTCTGACTCCCTCATTTGATTTTCAAAGTCTTCTTTGAGCTCTGTCATACCCTGAGCCCAATGTCTGTTTTTCTTGGAGTCTTTAGATGCAGGAGCTTGTGCTTCCTCATCTTCAGACTGAGTGTTTTGATCCTTCTTGGGCTCATATGTGAAATATTTCTCAATGATGTTCCTCTTTTTTTCTCTGCTTGCTCATTTTCCCAGCCTAAGCCTGTTTTGGGGGTGCTTCCTGAGCTTTTGGGACACTCCCACAAGGGTCTCAGTGTGTGAGGCTCTGTTCTCCCTCCTGGTCTGTGAATGACCATATGCGCCCCCCTCTGCCACGGGGCCGAGGTGGGGGGGCCCTGCTGTTCTATGGGGAGGCCTAGACTGGGATCAGGATCTGAATGTGGTCAGAGCCCCAGAGTCCTGTTCCAGGGGCAGAGGACAGAGCTCTGCAGTCTCTCTCTCTTCACTCTCCTCCCTAGGTTCAGTGGGCTCATGCCCTGGGGGCACCTGTTTACTGGCTCCTGCTTCTGTTTCCTGGTCTGCCTTGGTGCTGCTGTTCTGCAGGTCACTGCTTGCTGTGTGCCCTGAGGGCTGGGCTCCATGTGCTCGCTCTGGCAGAGGTCCACAGCTGTTTCCCCAATTTGTGCCTGGTGCTCCCTGGGGTGCAGCTCAGGAACACCCCCCCCCCCCCCCCCCCCGTGAGCTGCAGCTCCCAGCGCCCTGGGGCTGCCTCCGGGAGGCTGAAGTTCTTTCGCTCTGGTGGGCCACCCCTCTGGGGGGCCGCCCCTCCAACCCCGGGGAGCAGACCCTTTCTGCTCTTTTTCAGGTTACCTTGAGTAGGTGAACTGCCTCCCTGGGTCCCTCTGTGGGTTCTGTCTCTCGAAAATTTAGAGTCCTTAGTTTTGAAATTTTATGAGAGAGCACCTAAGAGACTTTCCTCTCTTGTTGCCATCTTGGCTCCGCCCCCCTCTTTTAAAATATCTAATAAAGTTATCATGTGCATTTCTTTTTTCCCTTCCCTCTCCCTTGTTCTAGAGATGGCTACCATTAATTTCATTACCTGAAATCATGAATCTAGTTTTCAACCTCTTGTTTCATTGTCTTCTGGTTTCCCTTTTTCTTTTCCTTCTTCAGTGTGACCCCAGAAGGGAAATCAAAGCATTATTTTTGTTGCTATCTGGATATATTGTTGTGCTCTGGCTTCTACCTCTTCTACCTCTTATCCCACAGTCCAAGCTCCTGCCCTGGGATCTAGGGTTTTGATGGGTGATTATTCACCATATAGAGCCTGGATACACTCATCACCCTACTCCAAGGCCATCCTTATACCTGTCCTTACCTTTCCCATTATCACTTTCCTCATTTAACTCTGAGAACAGTAATCAAATCAACACTGACTAAATATTCCTCCTTGGCCATCTTGTATGTATTGTCTCTCTTGCTTATTAGAATGTAAGCCCCACAAGGGTAGGGATATCTGGCTTGCTTTTATTTGTATTTCTGGTGCTTAGCACAGTATACAGTAAACACTTAACTCATGGTTTCCATTTCAATCCATTCCACGTAAGAGATACATACTTAGAATTTCAGAGCAGCAGCTTCTTATTTATGTGGATCAAAAATCTCAATTTTTCTTATCCTCTTTTCTATGTTCTGCCTATTTCTTTGTTGCACAGATATTGTAAGGAAACCCTTCAAAAATCCCCCCTAATCCAAATCAGGGTCATAGGGGATGGAGAAATTGTTTTATCACCATTTGATCTTACTCCCTGGTGGCCACTTCTTTATTACTTGCTGCTTATCAGGTAAAGCTGCTATACAATCCCTTCTCAGAATGTCCAGTCTCCAAGTGTCAACTTTATCTGCTCCCAAGGGTGCAGGTAATTCAAAAGAATGACCACATGCTGAATGCATGTCTTTAGATCAAATTCTGGTAGTGCTAGGGAAAGAAACAGATGCAAAATGCTGCTTTCTCATTTCAATTTTTTTTTGGAACTTATTATTTTTCAGGATGCTCAGATGGTTCTTTGTTAGTCGAGTGCTTTTATTCATCCTCACTTCCTTCTTTTCTCTGTATCTAATTAAAAATATAGGGGGAAAAACAAGGGGAATCTGCAACTTGCTACATTTCTTGCCTCTCATTTGAGCTTAATAACAACCTTGAATTTGATGCTAGAGGTATTATTAAATTCATTTTACAGCTCAAGAAGTGATGTTTAGTTAGTGGTATAGGGAGAGTTTCTTTGGACTCCTAGTTTAGCATTCTTTCCATGAAGTTTCTTTAAAAGATTATTCTGTCACTGACTGGAGAGAACAGAGATTAGAGCTTGGGAGACTTTTCAGAAAGCTATTTTGCTAGTCCAGGCAGGTGGTAATGAGATCATATACTAGATGGCAGCATTGGGAATAGAGAGGAGGAGATAGATGCAAGACTTGGTAGATATTGAGAGAATGACTTTTGCATTTTGCAGTTGTGTCTGACTTTTTGTGACCCCTTTTGGAATTTTCTTGGCAGAGACCCTGAAGTGCTTTGCCATTTCCTTTTCTAGTTCATTTTACAGATGAGGAAACTGAGGCAAAGATTTAAGTGACTTACCCAGATAGTAATTATCTAAGGCGGGTTTTGAACTCAGGAAGATGAGTCTTCCTGACTCCAGGTCTGGGCACTATATCTGCTGTGTTATCTAGTTGTCCCTGAGAGACTGATAGATATTGAGAGTTGGGGAAAAAGGAGAAGTCTTTTAACAAAGGTTTGAAAATGAATATCTTTGTTATTCAAATAGGGATGGTTTCTATTGCAGAAGCCTGCTGTGATACTGTAAAAAGAATACTGGTCTTTGAGGCAGAGTATTTGGGTTCAAATATTGTCTATGTGCAATGGGTCATGGTTTTCTTATTTCATAAAATAAGGGAACTTAGACTAGATGATTTCTAAGGCTCCTTCCAATTCTAGATCTATGATTATCACAAATATTAGTAATGCTTTCTTGTAATTTTATATGAGAGTGAATTTGAGGGAGTCCAACATATTGCATACATATTTGGTCTAGAAATGAGGACAAGATTATCTATCAATGGGAGAGCTAGAGCTTTGGTTCCTTTTTATAAAAAAATTTTTCAAGCAATGGGGTTAAATGGCTTTCCTGAGTCCACACAGCTATATAATTATTAAGTGTCTGAGGTTGGATTTGAACTCAGGTACTCCTGACTCCAGGGCCAGTGCTCTATCTACTGAGCCACCTAGCCACCCCACTTTGATTCTTTTTAATGAGGACAAGATTATCAATGGGAGCTAGAGCTTTGTCATTTAAGTAGGGTGTACAACACCTTCTCAAGATTGGATCCTGTAGCAAATGACTATCCCATTTATCTGAGACTGAGGCTTCCCAACTCAATCCTTCTTAGAGAGCTTGGGGCTACTGAAAATGAATACATGACTTTTTTTATTGGGAGGGAGCCATTTGACTAATTTGTTGTTTTCTTAAACCCTGAACTGGTGCTGGTAATGAACAGCTTTCATTTACTTTCCTGTCATTCTTCAGGGGAGCTCTTTAATGCATATTACTGACATGCTTGGTTACCATATATTTTCACCACTGTGGCTAAAGCAGAGAGATTAAAATTATTTGCTTTTCTGAAGCTCTCCCCCACCCAAAGGATGATTTAGGATTGATTCCTTGTATGACTGTTGTATGATCAGTATCACAGCAGCATTCCTAGAAATATTCATCTCTATTTTACAATGTACAAAAGATTAAAATAATGAACTGTTTTTATAAACAGTAAAAGCAATCCTTAAATATTGCCTGCCTTACTATTTGTGATTTGAAGTTGACATGTTATCATCCTTAAAGAACAAATTATCTTGATGATATCAAATGACCCACCCCTTCATCTGTTCTTCCTATCCAAATTGCTTTTGAATGGAGGAATATTTCATGCTCAGTAATTTTCTCAAAGAGTGAGTTATCTATTAGAATTCAAGACGAGAAATAGTAAACAGATCAGTCTTTCAAGAATTACTTTGCTGAGCTGCTTGTCTCTAATCTTGGCTGCTGTTTCAATAATGACAATAGGCCCTATCTCAGTGTCTGGTGATGTTAGATTTTGTGTGTATGTGCTTGTGTGTTTGTGTGTGTGTGTTTGTGTGCACACACGTGTTATGCTCATTGTGGAGTACCAGTGGAATCATATTATTCATATTGGTATTTTAGCCTCATTTAACCAATGTATCTGTCAGACACTGTGAAATGGTGATGCATTTGGGAAAGAAATGTATCAAGTTGAGAGAAACCTCTGAAAAATGTGAACTTAATAATTATTAATAGCAGTTAACATTTATATAAAATATGCTATGTTCCAATATAAATGATTGATAATTGTTATCTTCACAATAAGGCTTTTGTCTCTTCCCTTCAGAGGTAGCATTGTGTAATGTAAAGAGCCTTGGACTTGGAATTAGGAGACTTGGGTTCGAATT
The DNA here is from genome assembly GCF_037893015.1 of Macrotis lagotis. NCBI lineage: Eukaryota > Metazoa > Chordata > Mammalia > Peramelemorphia > Peramelidae > Macrotis > Macrotis lagotis. Next base: position 260,371,781 of record NC_133661.1, on the reverse strand, counting down.
CTACTTCAAATAGATATTAGCTGCAAGCTCTTGAACAAGTCACTTAACATCTCAGAGGTCAGTTTCCTCAGATGGGCACAATGATCATTATGCTACCTACCTCACAGCCATGTTGTGAGGAAATTTCTTGACAAATCCAAAAGTGCTGTATAAAACAAGTACAATATAATTGTGCTATTATCAGGAAAAATAATAACTAGTATTTATATAGCATTTTGAAGTTTGAAAGGCTTTGTGTTATTTCATTCTTATAACAACCCTGAGAGGTAAGTGTTGTAGGAAAAATGATTTATTATATTGTTTAGAAAAGTTGATAAACTATATAAATTCAACTTTATATGATTAAAGGTTGTCTGCATTCAATATTGCCTATCCTCAATAACTCTCTACAAATGTTGGAGATGACTATAACGTATTTTGGTGTTAGAAAGTGTTCTTATTTTGGGTTACCACATTCAGGAGTTGTAATGGGTACATCTAAGATTATGTATGACTTACTGTGTATGGTTTATTGTGCATACACTTTGGTCTAAGTCCTATATAATGTAAACTTTCCAGAGGCTATATGGGAGAGGGCCACATTTCTTTCGTCTCCCTCTCTTCTATCAAATGACCTAATACATTTCCTGCTATTTCAGATTTTTGTTTTTTTTCCCTATGAATGAGAGTACTAATATTTTTATAATTTTTGTGCATAAGGAAACTAAGGCAGAAGTATTGTGAGTTGTCCAGTTAGTAAGTACTGAAACTGGATTTGAACTTGGGTGCTCTTGACTTTAGATGTAGCATTCTTTTTACTAGTCACCCCTAGTTCCACATCAACAGAGCTGGATAAGTTTTTTTCAGAGAAAATGACTTGTATTTCTTCTATATTTAGGAGACAATTATTATTTAGTAGTTTGGAGATTAAAGCATGGGGGCGGGGGAGTGGGAACAACTAGAAAAAATTTTCAATATCTAGAACAACTAGAAAAATGTTCCATTTGATGCTGTCTAGAAGAAAAATGCCATTCCCGGTGCCTTAAAATCACACTGTGAACATATTACTGAAATAGTCAAGTTTGTCTCAAGTCATTTTTGGAATCGGGGCAGCTAGGTGGCGTAGTGGATAAAGCACCAGCCCTGGAGTCAGGAGTACCTGGGTTCAAATCCGGTCTCAGACACTTAATAATGACCTAACTGTGTGGCCTTGGGCAAGCCACTTAACCCTGTTTGCCTTGGAAAAAAAAAGAACCTAAAAAACAAACAAACAGGTGAATCAATAGAAAGGTCTTGACTAATATTGCTTCTTGGCTGAATGACTCACCTTCCTATATCAAGCTAGAAGACAGATAAACTAACTTTCAGGCTTTAGGCTCTATAAATGGAAATATTTTTTCTCTTTGTTCATCTCCTGCTCAAGTATTTTGCTATTAGCAGTGTTCTTATATTATAGCATGAGGTCACATCACTAGGTGAATTTTCAGAAATACTCATGGAGTTCCATAGTATGGCGAGAATTTGAAACAGACTCTAGACTAATCTAATCTAATCCCAAAATTTCATAGATAAAGAAAAGAAGGATAAGGGAGGTTAAATGATTTGCCCAGGGTCCCAAAGGTATAAGTAGTAGATTGAGACTTGAACTTTTTTTTTTTTGCTTTGAATTTAACAGAGATTCAGAAGGTTCAAATCATTTGCAGTCTTTGGACCCCCTGGATTCTCTTTTTTTGTTTCCAGGTTGGCTGTATCCTTTTGTATGAAAACTGTCCAATTGAAGCATATTATTTCTGGAGGGGGTTGGGGTGAGAAGTGGAGAGTAAGAAAGAAAATGAGAAATGGAGAGGAAAAAAAATGAAAGAGAGAGCACTTTGTAAAGGCTTTTCACAAAAGAAGGTGGGTTTTTGCATCTATGGTTATATTTGTCATCTAGAGATTGATGTAATGAAGAAGATAATCAATGCTCTGTGTTGCTATTTTTTCTTTTCCAGTCCCTCCCCCAATCCCTCTCCCCTTGCTCCTGTTTCTCACAATGTACTTTGTAATCTTCTGTTATTATTAAGTAAGGCAGAAACAGGAAGATAATCGATCCCTCCAAATACTACAGGGCCATCTCAATTAGATTCATGACCTCTTTAAAAAGATCAGTTTAATAATCCCCATGGAAAAATCAAATGAATGAAGAATATCCATTGTCCAGATTGTGATATGTAATTGGATAGGTAGTCTATTGATTTAGTTTTTTTTTGGAGACATATAGATGGACAGTGACCTGGGCCTGAACCTGAATAGAAGAGAACATCACTAGACTGGAATGCATTTCACATATTGCATAGTGCTTTCAATGTAAAGCTACATATTTTTAATGTCAATCTTCTGGTGATTCTTTATGGCTATAGAGGAATATTATGATTTAAAGAGGTCAAAATTGTGTTTGACCCAAAAAGTGATAGATAGATGCATGGCAGACTTAAGTAGGCTGTAATATATAACTTTTGATGACCCTTTCAGGAAATATATGATAGGAAAAAAAGATGAGATCCTGTAAGGAGAGAAAAATATGCTTGGCATGCATCATTCTGAATGCTGCACTGATACTCAGAGCATGTGAATTGCAATTTCTTATGTATCTTCCACCTTTAGAACTGTGATCAAATGAGATAATATGGCTATGTGTGTATATATATATATATGTTTATATACATATATATGTACACATATACACACATATATATGAAATGTTCCATATCTTAAAGTATTGAGATTACTATTGTCATCCTATGAAGAAAAAAAAGCTCATTGAAGTTGTTTCTGAACATTATCCTCTCTGCTTTCCCCAGACTCATTAAAAATATTATTTTAACCCTCTTTCTTGTTCTCCCTTCTTTTTTTTCTTTTCTTATCTCCTTTTCTCACTTCCAATGTCTTTCTCAGTTCCTTTGGTCCTTCATTTCTCATAACTCCTCTTATTTGTACCATTTTTGTCTCCTCTCTCCCTCAAAAATAATATATTAGTGAGAATTGACAAGTTCTTTTCAGCCTCAGAGATGTGTATGAGGTTTAGATTACAAGGATAGAGCTGCAGATAATTGCAAGCATGAGGAAAGTAATGGATTCTCTGCAATTAGACTGGTCAGTATTATGAAACTGTCTTCCATATTTTTCATTAATATGCTGCCATTTTAGAACATACTATTATCATCATGCAAAATAAATTATTTTCCAGGCAGCTATCTAATAATCATATCCAAAGAGACTTTTCAAAAAGTGAGACATTTTATTGATTTTAGTATAGGACATCAAGTCTTTTCAGTCTATAGAACATGATTTAACTTGGCACCAGTGGAATGTGTTATAAATAGGTATAAACTGACAAAAGTTCACTTCAAATACATTGGATTAAGCACAAGATAAAAGATGCAATTATCATTCTGAAATGTACTCATCATACTTTGCTACCTGAACAAGTTCTAGCAGTCATTTGGACAGTTAACATTTACCATAGGTCTGCCAGAAATATTTACTAGCTATTTTAAAATTCATTCTTTGACAAAAAGGCTTAGAATCAGTAAAAATACCACAGCAGACAAAACAAAGATTTGTGATAAATGTTGCCACAGAACCTTTAATAATGTTAATAATAACAGCTAGTGTTTTACAGATGAGGAAACTAGGTTTGAGAAAAATTAAGTGACTTGCCCAAATGACTGCTTTTGGACTCATTTCTTTAAGAATTCAAATTCAACATTCTAATCAATTAGGTAGTACAGTGGATAGTGACTGACCTGGAGTCAGGAAGATCTGACCATTGAAATCTAGTCTCAGACATATAATAGCTATGTGACCCCAAGCAAGTCACTCAACTTCTGTTTGTCTCAGTTCTTCATCTGTAAAATGGGGATCATAATAGCACAAGATCATTGTAAAGCTCAAAGGAAACTTGTAAAGCACTTGGCACAGTGACTGGCATACAGTAAGTGATATTAAAATGTTGACTATTAGCCACTGGTCCATCTAGTTGTCCTTATAAGTACATTGGACTGAAACTGAAACCCATATATTCCTGCATGCTAAGTGCCATTTTTATTTTATTTAAAAAATGTTAATAGTATTTTTTCTCAGTATCTGTAAAGACAATTTTCAAGATTCATTTTTTGAAGATTTTGAGTTCCAAAGTTTTCTCCTTCCCCCTCCCCAAGACAGAAAGAAATCTATTATAAAAGTTATACATGTGCAGTAATGTACAATAGTACAATATGTACAAATGTACAAAATGTACAATAGTCATATTTTGAAAAATGAAATGAAAAAAAGAAAAAATACAAAAAAACCACTCCAAAATAATGCTTTTTTATCTGCATTCAGATTCCATCTGTTCTTTTTCTGGATGTAGATTATATTTTCTGCCTTGAATTTTTTGGAATTATCTTGAATCCTTGTATGTGGAGAAGCATTAAGTCTATAATAGTTGATCATCACACAGTGCTGCTACTGATGTGCACAGTGTTTTGGTTCTGCTCTCAATTCTCAATTCATGTAAATCTTTCCAGGTTTTTCTGAAATCCACCTGCTCATCATTTCTTATAGCACAAGATTTTCCCAATATATTCAGATACCACAACTTGTTCATTCCCCAATTGATGTACATCCCTTCAATTTTCAATTTATTGCCATCACAAAAAGGGCTTCTATAAATATGTTTGTACCTGTAGGTCCTTTCCCTGTTTTTATGATCTAGTGGTATTACTGGACCAAAGGATAGACACAGTTTTATTGCCTTTTGGCATAGCTTCAAATTGCTCTCCAGAATGGTTGAATCAGTTACAACTCCACAAACAGTGCCTTAGTATCCCACTTTTCCTATATCTTCTTCAATATTTATTATCTCTCTTTTTCTATCACATTAGCTAATCTGATAGGTGTGAGGTAGTGATTAGAACATTTTTTCATTTGACTATATTTAGCTTTGATTTTTTTTTCATTTGAAAACTACCTTTTCACGTCTTTTGACCAATTTGATTAATTGGGTAATGATTTGGATTCTTATAAATTTGACTGAGATCTCTATACATTTGAAAAAATAAGTCCTTTATCAGAGACACTTGTATAAATTGTTTCCCAGGTTTCTGCCTTCCTTTTACTATTGACTGCATTGATTTTGTTTATGCAAAAGAGCTTTTTAGTTTAATATAATCAAAATTATTCATTTTGCATTTTGTAGTGCTCTCTATCTCTTGTCTGTTCATAAATTCCTCCCCTTCTCCATAAATGTGACAGTAAATTAAGTGCCATTTTTAAAGAATATAAAATGTAGTTTTAAAATTATTATTGACCTTTATACTTTTGATGAGAAGGGAGGTATATTAAATCTTTCAGACAATTCAGTGTACTGAAAAGATAATTTATGTAAAAGCCTCAGATTCCTTGATGAATTCATTGAGACTCATGATTATTATAATTAATAAAAGAAGATGGTGACTGGAATGGACAGAAATAATATGGGCACTTGAAACCATGGGATCAAGAACTTGAGAATATGTCTCTTCTGAAATTTTAAGAGATGTCATGTGGAATTGGAGTTAGACCTGTGTAATTTCAGAGGTTAGAACTGATAAACCAACAGGTGGAAATTACAAAGATATGGATCTTTGTTGAATATTAAAAAAATCTTAACAGGGTTGTTTGAAAATTGAGTAGGCTACCAATTGAGGTAGTGACTTCTTCATCAATCAAGATGCTTAAAAAATCAATTAGGAATGCTGCATGTCAAATTATTTGAGGCTTGTAACTTTCCAATTTGGAAAAGGGGGCTTAAAAAGCAATCCTTGAGTAAATAAAAATGTCATTTGTTTATATGCTCAGTAGATTTCTTCTTTTTTCTCCATTCCCAGCCATTGCATTTTCTATGAGACCTTGACCAATATCTCCCAAATTGGCATTTGCTCCTGTGTCTTTCTTGGATTTTCATGTCCATTTTTCCCTCTTTAGATTTATGGATTGATTGTTGATGAAAAATTTCTGCTCAGATTTGGTGAATGCTCCCACTCCTTTTCCCCTATATCTTCTCTTCTTTCTTCTCCATTCCTTTCTCCTTTTTCTCTTTTTTCCCCTCCTCTTTCACATGAAACAATGATTTTTTTTAGGTTTTAGCAAGGCAAATGGGGTTAAGTGGCTTGCCCAAGGCCACACAACTAGGTAATTACTAAGTGTAGGAGGCCGGATTTGAATTCAGGTACCCTGACTCCAGGGCCATGCTCTACCCACTGCACCACCTAGCTGTCCCTGAAACCATGGATTTTTAATATATAAACTTTAATAAAGTATTTAATGAACTTAATATGGTAGTACTACACTGTTCTGTTTGTCTTTGTATCCTTCTCTTTCCACTTTCTTCTGTGTATTTTAAGATGTTTCAATAATGATGCTTCTTTTTTGACATTACTATCACTACTCCCTTCAGTCTCCCTAAGTTTTCTGTCTACTACCAAAAAAACCCCACCAAAAACCTTCCTTATAACAAATAGGTATAATTATGAAAAATACATTGATGATTTTTGAAAATACTTGTCCCATCTTGTCCTTCTAATCTAGTACCTCTCAGCCAAGAGATGGGAAGCATGCTTCATAATCAGTCTTCTAGAGTTATAGACATTATATGATCAAAATTCTTTAGTCTTTAAAGTTGTCTTCTCTGTATTTATTTCATAAATTATTCATCTCTTTCTGCTTATCTCTGTCTCTATTAGTTCATATGAGTCTTTTAGATCCATGTTTGGTAATTTTTATAGCATAAAAATATTTCTTTCTTGGGGTTTCTGGCCCAGTGAGATCAGAGTACACACAGACTTCAGACTATTTACTTCATCTTTTTCTTGCTTCTGGCTCCCCTATTTCAATCATTCTCTGAATATTTGTAGGCTTCTGACTTTCTTCTTGGACCATCTTAGAGTGTATAGAAGAATTTTGTGGCATTTATCTTTGGTATTGTTGATTACTATTCTTTCTATTACCCTTTTTGAACTATTATCAGGAAAGTACGTGGGAATACTTATGGGAATCCTCCTCTATGGCCTTTCATGTCATGATCCTAACTGGAAATCTCCTACTTTGCTTCTTCCTTGTGATCCTCACCTGAGTTCTACTTCCCTGATGAATGATGAATTCATATCCTAATTGTAATTTTTTACTTGAGATATCCCTTCCTCAAAGTCTGTAGCAATTAGTTATAGCTGAATTTCTCAACCATACTATGAAGAAGATCTAGGAAGGTCACATATGATTGCTGTATCAGAGGTGTAGTCTGGATCACTTCAGAAAATCCTTATCATGGACTTGCCTATAGCAAAAGCTGGATCTCTCAATCAATTCAAAAGTATTGATCATAGCCACAACACAGCAAATACCAGGGAAAGGGCAAGGGAAGATTTCCTAACTTCTCATGGATCCATGTGTACACATCAGGGAAGACTTCTAGCAATCCCAATCAATGTAGACTTTCATTTCCTGAGACTCTCAGATTTATGAGTCTCTTCTCTCTCTCTCTCTCTCTCTCTCTCTCTCTCTCTCCAAACAACTCAAAACTCCACAAACTGCCAAACTCCTCTTGGAGCCTGGAAGAGAGATTACTAAGCCCTTATGTTTCTGGACCATGTTTGCCTCTTCCCCCCAGACAAAGGTGGACTATATCTCAGATCTTATTTATTCATTATCAGTAAGTTGTGACTCTCGCTCTCTATATATGTATGTGTGTGTGTGTGTATATATATATATCTATATATATCTATCTTATATCTTTTGTTGGTTGTTGTTATTGAGTTGCTTCAGTGATATCTAACTCTCTGTGATCCCATTTAGTGTTTTCTTGGCAGACACACTGGAGTGGTTTGTTGTTTCCTTCACTAGTTTATTTTACAGATGAGGAAAATGAGACAAAGAGGGTTAATTGACTTGTCCTCGGTCATGTTGCTAGTATCTGAGACCCAGGTCCTCCTGACTCCAGAACTAGCACTCTATCCACTGTACTACTTAGATGTCTATCTTTTTTTTTAGGTTTTATTTTTTGCAAGAGAATGGGGTTGTGACTTGCCCAAGGTCACCCAGTTAAGTAATTATTAAGTGTCTGAGGCCAGATTTGAACTTAGGTCTTCTTCACTTCAGGGCTGATGCTCTAATCACTGTGCCACCTAGCTGCTCTCTAGCTGCCTATCTTATATCTATATGTGTAGCATATATTTTATCTATATATGTTATAGGTTTATAACTGTACTGTCTACACAATGAATAAACTATCATTTAATGATTAATTCAATCATGCCTTGCCTTTAGACATTGATAAAAGGATGCATTGCTTTTTTCCTTTTTTAAAGAGTTTATTTGAGTTTTACAATTTTTCCCCTATTCTTGCTTCCCTCCCCCAACCCCACAGAAGGCATTCTGTTAGTGTTTACATTGATTCCATGTTATACATTGATCTCAGTTTAATGTAATGACAGAGAAATCATAAAAGGATGCATTTCTTATACTTCTTTGCTTCTTCAATTATACTCTTTATGTTGTAGGCTTTTAGTAGATTGTTATTGATTTAATTTCTTTGGAAGAGGATAAAGAAATATGACTTGTGAATAAAGACTAAAGGAAATAGGATTTCCATTGTTGAAGAGATGGCTGGGGAATAATTTCAAAATAGTATTTGGGTTACAAAGAGGATAGCAAATAATTTTTCTTCACCTTCAACCAAAATTGAACTGGAAAAACCCTCCTGTATTATGAAGAATTTGCTGGATATAAGATTTACTATTGCAAGGAGTTACCAGAGACTTCTTCTAGAAATGATATAGTATCATCCACCATATATTTAAATCAGGCTCCACAAAAAAGAAAAGTGGATGAATTAGATGACTTTCTAAGGTCCTTTTATGTCCACTACATGAACTTTTTATTCAATTTTTTCACTCTTAGAATTGAAATAATTTTATTTGTCCTTTTCTGAGTTTTTGGAATAAATGAGAAAATAATTATTGGAAGAAATTCATTGTTTAAATATGATGTATTGAACAAAATATACTAGAGCATAATTGTTTCTTGGGAAACAAATGATAAGGTTTGGGTATTAAGGTTTGATGAATTTCTACTGTCTTTGACTATAGTTGAAAGTCTGAATGATAATAAAGTTTCCAAAGGTACATGCCTGACTTCCATGTAGGATTTTATATTCTGTGGAAATTTGGTATATTATTAGATTTGAAATCCATGTCTCAAATAACAATTATTTAGGAAAGGAAGATATTAAATCAATAAGGGTAGTGGATTTATGCTTAATGATGGATTAGTGATAGATATTAGGGATGATTTTGGAAAAAAAAACTTGCTCCCTTTTCTATTCCCATTAGGAAATCAAATGGAAATGCCTAATGGAAAGAAGTGGTAGTTTGGAACATAATGATCAGTTTTAGAAAGTGGAGGTTAGACATAGTGACAGTGCTGAAGCATTTCCCTGGTCCTTGTTCATATTATTTATCTTGGAGCTGAATTTAGTAAAAGGCAGGGCTCTCTTATCAAATCTTAATTTTTGAAGTATTAAGCAAGTCCTTTGACAAGATGGTTTACTGCTATAGCATGGGTTACATTATTGAACTGTACTGGCATTATACAACATTTTGTGGAATTTATCACATTTTTCTCTGTTGATTCACATGTACTAAGGATTCTATTTCTGAACAGTAACTCTTGTTATTTTAGTTATGAAAATAATACATATATGAATCATATTTTCCTGATAAGATATTCTTCCATATATTCAATTCTGTACTGAATAAAATAACAACTCATTCATATGAACCAGAAGCATAAATATGATATGGTATCTAGATGCAGTCCTTTGGTAAAATCAACATTCAGAGGGAAGATATTTGCTGTATTATTTCTTGTGTTTGGTAAATCCTATGCATGACTGGTAATATTTTTCTTTTTTTTGCACTTTATGATAGATTTCTTTAGATTCAGGTTCCCAATTTATAAGATCAAAAATTTGGAATTGTAAAGGACTTTCAAAGTCAGAGGTAATTTAGGCCAGTGATATCAAACACAAATAGAAATTGATGGGGGGGGTACTTATTGATTTAGAAAAAAGATCACAAATTAACATGTATATTGTATTGTATTTTTATTTATTTTCCTAAATGTTACTCAATTTCATTTTGATCTGGTTCAGCTCCATTCCGCAGTTTTGGTGACTTCTTTCAGTGGGTTTGACACCTCTGCTCTAGCCCAACACTTTCTTTTATAGATAAGGCAACTGAGGTTTAGAGAATTTAAATGTTTTATCTAAAGTTATGCGAGTAGTGAGTGGGTGATAGAGTCTGGATTTGAACCTTAGGGTGCCATCTCCTTTCTGACTCTCAGAGTCATGCTGCAGAGCAACAGGTGAGAAAGAGAATCTAGGAAAAGTGGGTTGTTCTGGTGTTCTTTTATTAATTTTTAAATTTTTCTTTAATTTATTTACACATTATGATTTCTCTCTCATCACACTCAATTTGGAACAATGTATACCATGGAAGCAATGTAAAGACTGACAAATTGCCTTCTGTGGGGGGGTGGGGGGAGGGAAGTAAGATTTGGGGAAAATTGTAAAACTCAAAATAAATAAAATCTTAAAAAATTTATTTACACATTATTAAAACATTCTTGTTTGAGTAACCATAATACCCCTCCCCCACAAAAATATAAAACTTCATGAGAAATATAGTAAAAAGAAAAAGAAAAAAATGTGTTTCAGTCTGTGTTCTGATACCATCAGCTGTGTCTCTGGTGGATCACTTTCTTTATCAAAAGTCCATCATAGTAGTTAGTTCCATATTTTTCCACAGTTGCTGTTGCTGATTGTAATTCCCTCCATCCATTCCTCCCCATTACTATCTATTATATTTTCTCTCCTTTCACTCTGTCCCTCTGATAAAATATGCTGTGGGGCAGCTGAGTGGTGCAGCAGACAGAGCACTGGCCCTGGGGCCAGAAGGCCCCAAACCTACATCCCACCCCAGAGACTCAGTAACTACCTGGCCCCCTGGCCCAGACAGGCCACCCAATCCCAGCACATTGCAAAAAGTAAAAAAGAAAATGTGTTATATCTGACTATCCTCTCCTATGATCTACCTTTTCTCTCCTCTATCACCCACATCCCTCCTCCCCTCACCCTGTCCCCCTTCTCTCCTTTTTCCTCTAGATGTCTATACCCTATTGAGTGTGTATACTGTTTCCTCTCTGAGTCATTTCTGATGAGAATGAAGGTTCCCTCATTCCCCTCGCCTTCCCCCCTTCCATACCATTGCAAAAGCTACACGAAATATCTTTTATATGAAATATCTTAGCCCATTCTACCTCTCCTTTCTCTTTGTCCCAGTACATTCCCCTTACACCTATTGAATCCATTTTTACCATATATTATATCTTCAAATTCAGCTCTCTCCTGTGCCTCATCTATAAAAGCTCCTTCTATCTGCTCTATTAAATGAGAAGGTTCATGTGACGATTATCAGTATCATCTTTCCATGCAGGAATACATCATCATTAAGTCCCTCATATTTTACCCTTCGCATCCATCCTCTCTATGTTTCACCTGAGTCCAGTTGAACTTGAAGGTCAAACTTTCTATTCAGCTTTGGTTGTTTCAACAGGAACATTTGAAATTCCCCTGTTTCATTGAAAGTCCATCTTTCCCCCTGAAAGAGGATGTTCAATGAAACAGGAGGAGGAGATGATTCTCAGTTGCATTCCAAGCTCTTTTGCCTTCCAGAATATTATCCAAGCCCTATGAGCCCTTAATGTAGTTGCTGCTAAGTCCTATGTTCTCCTGACTGTAGCACCATGATCTTTGAATTGTGTCCTTCTGGCTGCTTGTAATATTTTCTGTTTGACTTGGGAGCTCTGAAACTTGGCTATAATATTCCTGGGGGTTGTTTTTTTTTTTTTTTGATCTCTTTCCAAGGAAGATCGGTGGATTCTCTCAATTTCTATTTTGCCCTCTGCTTCTAGGATATCAGGGCAATTTTCCTGTAGGAATTCTTTTAAAATGAGGTCAAGGCTCTTTTCCTGATTATGACTTTCAGGTATCCCAATAATTTTTAAATTATATTTTCTGGATCTCTTTTCCAGATCAGCTGTTTTTTCAATGAGATATTTCACATTTTCTTCTAATTTCTCATTCTTTTGGTGTTGAAGTTTTGTGTCTTGATTTCTCATATAATCATCAGCTTCCTAAGCTCCATTCTACATCTGAAGGATTTGTTTTCCTCATGGAACTTTCTTATCTCTTTTTCCAACTGTCCAATTCTGCTTTTTAAAGCATTCTTCTCCTCAATAACTTTTTGAACTGTTTTATCCATTTGACCTAAGCTGGTTTTTAACATGTTATTTTCTTCAGCGTTTTTTTGGATCTCCTTGACTAACTGTTTTCATGTTTTTCCTGCATCTCTTTCATTTCTTTTCCCAATTTTTCTTCTATTTCCCTTATGTGATTTTTGAAATCTTTTTTGAGTTCTATCATAGTCTGAGTCCAACTTCTATATTTCTTGGAGTCTTTAGATGCAGAAGCTTGGACTTTCTCATCTTCAGATTGAGTATTTTGGTCTTCCATGGGACCAAAGTAATTGTCTATGGGCAGGTTCCTTTTATTCTGTTTACTCATTTCTCCAGCCTGTGTCTGGTTTTGGGGTGCTTCTTGAGTTTTTTGAGTATTATTGGGATTAGCCCCCCCAAGAACTTTAGTGTGTGAGGCTCTGACTACTCTCCTGGTCTGTGAATGACCACAAGCTCACCCCTCTGCCATCAGGCTGTGAGGGGGGCGGTCCCTGCTCTATGAGGGGCCTAGACTGCAACCAGGGTCTGGATGTGGTCAAAGTCCTAGAGTCCTGTTCCAGGGACAGAGGACAGACTTTGGTAGTCTCCCTCCACTCCCTTACCTTCTGTGGGCTGAGAACTCAGGGTGCAGCTGCCTAGAGGCTAGTGCTGGGTGGCTCCAGGGACCTGCTTCTGTTTCCTGGGATCTGGGCTGCTGCAGTCACTCTGAGTGCTGTGGCTGTGCTGAGGTCCTGGGCTTCATGCTTGCTCTAGCAGAGGTCTTCATGCTGATCTTCCAAATTGTGCTTGGTGCTCCCTGGGGTACAAGTCAGGAAACTGCTTCTGCTGCTGGGAACCAGCACTCCCAGGCCTGGGGCTGTTCCCAGGAGGCTGATGTTCAGGTGCTGCCCCTCCAACCCAGGTTACCATAGGCTGGAGAATTGCCTGTCTGGATCTTTCTGTGGGTTCTGTCTCTCAAAAATTTAGTTAGAGTCATAATTCTAAGGTTTTTGAAATATTTTGGAGAGAGTTCCTAAGAGAGGCTCTTCTCCTGCCGCCATCTTGGCTCCATGTTCCTGGTGTTCTTAAAATAACAGAATCTCAGAAGTAGTAAGAACCTTTCCTACAAAAGAAAAATGACTAATGGGAAAGGATTTTATGCCTACTCAATCCTTTCTGGCATCAGGTGGTAGAAATGAATAGATAGTACTTAATGTATTATGGCTACAAATTTGGACATTTGTATGTCCTGATTTTCCATCAACTCTTAGTTGAACAATCAGTTGATAAACATTTATTAAGGGACTATTTGGTGCCAGATAAATGTAGACAGTATTTGCCCTTATGGAGTTTACAATCTGATAGAGGAAAGACATCACTCAGAAAAGGAAGCTGAAAAGAAGAAGGGATAATGGTGAAAAAGGTCCCTAACATGGAGGCATGGTGAAGTAGGTCAAAAAAGCTCCAAAGTAAATTAGGTGAGAAATGAGATGTATGAGTTGAGTTCTCTCCTTAAATGGAGGTTTGGAGATCATGGCCTTGCCCTCTCCAATCTGAGAGGCAGAGCATAGTGATGACATGGAGTCCCAAGGCTGATGAAAATGTCCTTTTCCTTTTACTTGGTATTTGTTAGTAAGGGTAACTAGATGGCACAGAAGGTAGAACACTGGCCCTTAGTTCAAATTTGACTTCAGCCACTTACTAGCAGTGTGACCTTGGGCAAGTCACTTAACCCTGATTGTCTTACATCTAGGACCATCTCTAGTCATCCTGATCCATATCTGGCCACCGAACCCAGATGACTCTGAAGGAGAAAGTGAGGTTGGTGACTTAGCACAGCACCCTCCACTCAAAACTGGTTCACATGATGGGTCATAGCATCACTTCTCTGATGTCACAGTCTTACTCAAGAATGAAGGACACACATGATCCTAATCATTTGTTAATACAAACCATGGGAACAAAATGGATGCATCCTATATCTATCCCCAGGTGGAATCATAGCAATAACCACATCTGTATACCTCTTGAGAATATATATTCATAGAAAATCTTATTTTTGACTACTCAAGTAAAATTTGTGTTTGACTTCTGCTAGGGTTTTCTTCCTTATTGATGACTAGTGCATTTTTAGGATCTTAATTGATTAATAAATAACAAATTGGAATGCTTAATTCCTTAATTCCAACACAAGTTGCATTGGAATTTTGGAAAACATCTCTTTTAAGAGTTAAGATGAGCAGCTACAACTCTTTCTGAAATTTATTGCAAATGCTTCTTTGTGAATATAAAATTATGCAAATTTTGGAAAATATTTGCCTATTATATTGGAGCATAAAGAAGTGAATGTAGTTTAGGTGATTCTCTTAGCACACATTTGTAACTAGAGTCTTAATGGTCTTCTAAGAAGAAAGCAAACTTATCATTAATAATGCAGAGGGTTATATTGCTGATTAAATGGAAGATTTCTGAATGTTACTCAGAAGGAGCTCATAACACAGAAGGAGCTCATAAATGAGACCGGCATAAAGTCCATTTTGTTTGCTAATAGGTATAAGTAAATATAATTTTGGTTTCAGCTAATTCAGGGCCATTTTTGGTCCCATATTAAAAATTTTGTGTGGAATTAAGTCTCTGAGAAAATCAGATTTTATTTCCAGTGTCAGTGTCTAATTGACACTTAGGGATTTAGGATTTAATTACTAGAAAAATGTTGAGAAATGCAATTCAATTGCTCTTTCTTGGAATACTTTGCAGTCTTAATTTCCATTCACCATGGTTTTGGGAAAGACTTGGAGTCGAGATTCTTGAATTCAAATCCTAACATTTACTACCTCTGTGACCCTGAGGAGATCACTGACACTCTTTAAGTCTTAGTTTTCTCAAATGCAAAAACTAGGATAATAATACTTAATAATAATAATAATGTCCTTAGTATAGTACCTGGCAAACATTAGGTGCTTAATAACTTAATAAATGCTCTTCTGCTCTTTCCTACAACCTTAGCTCATGGGGTTCTTAAAAGAAAGTATTCTGCCAACCTTAAAGTGTTATATAGTAATATAATTTTTAAAATTAGAGATAATAGATTTTTGCCTTCATGCTGCTTTCCCCTCTCCTCTTGATCATATTTGTTGAAGGTGCTTTGCCTTCAGTGTCTTGACATTTGTACTTCCTTAGTTAATTCATTATACATTTAAAACCCTAAGGAATTAAGAATTAGAAAAGAAGCAAAAATTTGAGGAAGCTTATATGGAAATAAGAGGAATGGAAATGACAAAGAATCTTAATTTCTAGTTTAAAAGTTATTTTGTTGTTGAGTCTTTTCAGTTGCATCTGACTCTCCATGATCCCATTTGGTGTTTCTCTATCTTATTTTACACATGAGAAAACTGAGGTAATCAAGGTAAAGTGACTTGTGTAGGGCCACATAGCTAGTGTCTGAGGCAGTATTTGAACAGAGAAAGATGAGTTTTTCCTGAATCCAAGCCCAGTGCTCTATTCATTGCACCACTTAAGCTGTCTGCTAAAAATGTTAGATTTATGTTAAAATCAGTGTCCTTTTACATGAGTGTCAATTTCAGTATTTATGCAGTATGCCTAAGAATGAGAATCATAAAAAAATACACTTTCTTTTATTATTTTTTTCTGGTTTGTTTGGAAAGTAAATGTAGTGCTGACATCAGTTGAACTTGTGAGGTCAGTGAATTCTGTATTCAGGGCCTCCCTTAAAGAAAAACTTTCATTTCTTCTTGATTTATTCTTTCCCTACTCTCCATAACTCAATTTTCTCTTTTTTTTGTTCACTTTTTTAAAGTGCCCTGGTGGAGGGCAGCTAGGTGGCACAGTGGATAGAGCACCGGCCCTGGAGTCAGGAGTACCTGAGTTCAAATCTAACCTCAGACACTTAATAATTACCTAGCTGTGTGGCCTTGGGCAAGCCACTTAACCCCATTGCCTTGCAAAAATCTAAAAAAAAATAAAGTGCCCTGGTGCTCTCTTTCCTCTTCCACCATTTCTCAGGAAAAAACTGTAATGTAACTTATTGTAGGGCAACATAATAGTTGTTTTTAAATATTTTAAGAGTCTTATTCTGGAAGAGGGATTAAATTAATTCTAAATAGCTTTAGAGGGCAGAACTAGGATCAATGAATAGAAGCTATATATGGAGACAGATTTAAACTCAAAATATAGAGACAGGTCTTATCAAGTGGAGGTTGCTAAAAATGTAATGGTTTGCCTTGAACTCTAGTGACTTAGTCACCATATCTGAGAAAAGGCTTGATGATCATCTGTAATGTAGTAGAGATTTATGCTTGGGGTAGGATATTGACTCAGAAACCCCTTACCTCAAGGCAATGTATGATATCTCCCAGGGATATTTGCTAAGCATTACTACCAGTTGTAAATTGAAATATTTTGATCTTCATTAAAGACATTTCAAGTGTCAATGGAGAATATTTGAGTGTATATTATCAGGGAAATTTACTGACAAGTCATGTCAAATAGGGATCTGTTGGTTCACTTTGTACTGATTCCTGATTGTTAAATATTCAATGGGAACACAATTCACAGAAATGTTTTACAGAAATAGGTAAATGCTATAGGTCGTTTTAATTTATTGTTTTGTTGATTTACTAGACTTAAGAAAGTAAGTGGAAAATGTTAATAATGCAGATTAAATTTAAAAATTTGTCATGAACATATTTTCCTCTCCTAGACAGCTGGTTGTTAAACATTTACTAGCACATTCCTGCATATAGACCACTGAGAATGCATTGTTATAATGAGAAAAAGTTGACAATCAGATTTCACATATATTTGCTGTGAGTCATGGGCTTGTACTTTATCTTCCTTGACCTCAGTTTTCTTATCACTAAAATAGGAATAATACCACTTTTACTATGAACCTCACAGGGTTTGAGTGAGTTCTCTATCAATGTTATATTGCTACAAAAATATGAATTTTTATTTTATATTTTTCTTCATGCAAGACTGCATTGCATAGAGAGATGCCTCTCAGGTATCTCCAAATGAAAGTCTTGCTTCCTATAATCTTAAATATGCATGTATATACTCCCTTATTAGACCATAAGTTCCATCGAAGGCAGAGACTTACCTAAGTAAAAACTTACTAAGTTTTTAATTTCACAGTACTGTTAGTTACACAGTGGTAGCTGTTTAATAAACGGTGAAGTTGATAAATGACAATTTTCAGATCACACAGCTAATAAGTTTTGAAGTGGGTACTTAAAAACAGGTTCTCTTTCTTCAAGTTCAGTGCCCATCATCGCATTCCATCTTTTTTTTATTATCATGTAATCCTGTTAAGCAGTAGCTAGAGGGTTCAAATGAGTAGAAACACTGGGTCTAGAGGCCTGAGTTCAAATTCAGTCTAATCCATACTCATTAGCTGTGTGAACTTGGGAAAGTCACTGAATTTATGTTTGCTTTATTCTACTGGAGAAGAAAATGGCAAACCACTGCAGTACCTTTGCAAAAAAAACTCTCTGGGTAGGTTTATCTGTGGGGTTATGAAGAATAGGACATGACTGAATAACAAGTTCTGTTTTACAGTATCAACTCTGATTAGTGGGAGATAATAAATATTTTTGGTACTTAAAATATTTACATAAATTAGCTTTGAATAGGCTTTTCAGATTCTTAATGATGACATGTTGGCTATATTAATAAAAAAAGAAAAATTGTAAACAGGTATAAATATTTTAAATTAAATATAATGTTACAAGAATTGTTGCTAAAATTAAAATTCTTAGAAATTTCCCTTGCAAATCGAATGTCCCAGAACATCTGGATTTGTTCTCAAAGACAAAATCTACTTTTACATATATGATTTACCACTAATGCATATATTCTGTATCCCGAAGCCCTGATTTTGGTGTTTGGTGAGATGCTATATAGTTTGATTAGGAGAAAAACAAAAAAATAGTATCAGGAAGTAACAGAGAGTATGATTCTTTCTTCTTTCAGAGGAATATATGATGCATAATATTGGGAAAATAAAATACTATGTAATTTTTTAAAACTTTGATCTACACTGAAAGTTGTCAAGATCTTTTCTCCTTCCCCTACCACAACCTAATTATACCAATTATACTATCTCTAGACTGGTAAGTATATTCTGGATGGAAAAAATGTATAGAATGTACTCTGTTTTGTATACACACACACACACACACACACACACACACACACACACACATATAGAATATGCCTCAGATTTCCTTTTTGACACATTGTACTTAATGACTCTGATGGAGACTAGACAGTTCTGAGTTTAGTATATAAACAAGCATTTATAGACAAGGTTAGCCTCAGAAATGAAGGTAGAGTAATCAGTGAGTTGATTGGGGAGTCTGAAAGGCATATGGTCCCACCCAGCTCTAAAGCTGCTATACTGTTCTGTGTCTGAAGGAGTGGTAGTAATGGGAGATCAGCAGTAATTGGCAGAAAAAAGGAAATAGGAGAATCTACTTAGAACTGTACTTGTGTTCCTCCCAATCCTCAGAACTGTCCCTTATTCTACCTGTGCTCTTTTAAGTCCCTTATCCATCCTCTGCAATGTATTACAGAAATATGAAATCTACTAACAAAAAAATTCAATTTGTGTTGAATATCTGAAAAAAGAAAACTTAGTAAGACTTCAAATATGCCTTAGATGAGGCATGATCTACTTGAAGAAGCAGAATTAGATGCTTCTTTTTCTTTTCTCTATCTTTTCCTAGTCATTTAGTGAGGCAGGGTTCTGGAGTGCTTTGCCACCTTCAAAGGAAGCAAAAGTTAAAGACCAGTTTGATCTGTTATAATCTAATAGGGGAAAACATTTTCATGATAAATTTTTAAATGTAATCTGCATTATTAAGCTACTGCTTAACAGGATTACATGATAATAAAAAAGATGGAATGCTGTGATGGGCACTGAACTTGAAGAAACCTGTTTTTAAGTACTCATTCCAAAACTTATTAGCTGTGTGATCTGATTACATTAACTAAAAAGCCCCTTAAAAACAAATATTGTTGTAAAATGTTTAGTGCCTGACTTATAGTATTATATGTAACGTATGTTTTATTTATAAATATACATTAGTTATTATTTGTGATGCTGCTACTGATGTACAAAAGTCTCAGTGCA
Source organism: Macrotis lagotis (assembly GCF_037893015.1). NCBI lineage: Eukaryota > Metazoa > Chordata > Mammalia > Peramelemorphia > Peramelidae > Macrotis > Macrotis lagotis. The sequence goes on along the minus strand of NC_133661.1, from coordinate 260,352,316 downwards.
GTTTTATGTTATTTAAGTTACTAAAGCATATAATTGCTCCAAGACTTTTGGGACACATGCTATTTATGTGTAAATATGGGTATATGGTAGTTTAAAATTTTTTTTTTAATTTTTCTTTTCTTTTTTTTGCAAGGCAATGGGGTTAATTGACTTGCCCAAGACCACACAGCTAGGTAATTATTAAGTGTCTGAGGTCTGATTTGAACTCAGGTACTCCTCACTTCAGGGCCGGTGCTCTATCCACTGCGCCATCTAGCTGCCCCTTGGGTATATGTTAGTATACATATAAATGTGTATTGTTGTTCAGTTGTTTCAGTCTTGCCTAGCTTGTTTGGTTTTTTTTTTTTTGACAGATATTGGAGTGGTTTGCTGTTTCCTTCTCTAGCTCAATTTGCAGATGAGGAATCTGAGCAGTCTTAAGTAACTTACTTAGGTCCCACAGTAAGTGTGTGAGACTAGATTTGAACTTAGGAGGATGAGGGGCAGCTAGGTGGCGCACTGGATAGAGCACCGGCCCTGGAGTCAGGAGTACCTGAGTTCAAATCCAGCCTCAGACACTTAATAATTACCTAGCTGTATGGCCTTGGGCAAGCCACTTAACCTCATTTGCCTTGCAAAAACCTAAAAAAAAAAAAGGAACTTAGGAGGATGAGTCTTCTTGAGGTCCAGTACTCTTTCCTCTGTGCTACCTAGCTGCCCAATAAATGTGTATTTGTGCTTATAAATATGATATATATATATTTATGCAAAAAACAGAAAGAACTATTAGCAAGTTCATTAAAAAGTGATCTTTCCTCTGTTAATGTCCTCTATTATTTCCAATTTACGTTGTATATAAGTATGTTTATATATGTATATATATATATGTATACATAATCTTGTTTAAATATAGTTTGCATTTTGTCCTTCCATTAGGTTGAGTTTCCTAAGATTAGAGAATGCTGCTTTTCGTTACACTTGTAGTCCTTGGCACAATGACTGGCACATTCATAAATGTTGATCTACTATTTATACTTTTGATAAGAAATATATTTTTTAAACTTAACAATCTTTTATAGAAAAAATGACAGTGTTGACTGAGGATGATACAAACTGTGAGATTCAAGCAC